>NW_022436872.1:137364-491886 GCF_009650955.1 Corvus moneduloides
AAAGTAATGAGTATTTTGGACCAAACCACTACACTAAATTGGTGTTTCCGCCCGGGAGCAAACCTAACCCGCTACAGCCCCTCAGCCCAGGACACCAACCCCCATCAATGGAGCTCCCCCTCAGTGCCATGGAGACTCTCAAGGCCACCCCCAGCCCCACAGGGTACCCCTTGTCCCCATCAGATCCGACACCACCTCCAAAGTGAGCGCTCCCGGGCACAGCCAGGGCCGTGCCGCCCTGCAGCTCCCTGCAAACCACAGTGGCGGATTCGAGGTCACAACCCGAGTCTCAGACAGTTTCCCACTCTTTATGTCTGGAGCTGACCAAGAAATGCCCCATGGTGGGGTGCCCCTTTCCTGCAGTCACCGCAATGACCAACGGCAAACTGAGCCCTCGCTGAGGCTTTCCCCAGGAGAAGCCGCGTTTGTTCCCCCGCAGGGCAGCCTGTTCTTTTGGGGGGCAGTGGGCACAGGGGCAACAGCAGCCCCGAAGGAAGCGGGATTGCGTGCGGTACAGCCTGACGCCAAACAGACTTCAGTGTCACGAAGGCAGAGGAGAGGGGGTCCCTGGGAGGCCAAGGCAGGCAGATCTGATTGTCCTGGCACGTTTCATCTGGGAACAGTCCTTGGATACACAGAAATTTGGAAGAGGAATCTCAGTTTTGGCCATGGCCCCTGGAGGAGAAGGACGGATCTGTTCCATAGGAAGGAAAGCACAGAGCCCCAGAGCTCCAGGGGCAGATGAGAAGTGACTCTCAACATTCCAAGATCAGCTGGAGCTGTCAGGTGGCCACCAGGAGGCCAAGCCAGCCAGAGCTGTTCCATGTTCCCTTGGTTCCATGGGGCCCCTCAGTGTCACAAAGGTGTCCTTGGCTCCACGGGGCCCCTCAGTGTCACAAAGGTGTCCTTGGCTCCACGGGGCCCAGCAGTGTCACAATGGACTCTGTGACTTCCATGAGGACCTGCAGGAGCACCATGGTCTCCTTGGATCCATGGGGCCACTCAGAAGCACACCGGCCCCTTGGTTCCATGGGGCCCAGCAGTGCCCCGATGATCCCCGTGGATCCAATTCTAAAATTACAGGGCACCCAAGCAAAAATGCAGGAAAAGGACGAACAGCTCCTTACTATAAAATACAGAGAGAGCAGAACAGAACAAACACCACCACAGGAACAGTAGTTTCCCACCCGCTAAGCACAAACCATCATGGGATACTGCATCCCTGACTCAGCCCCAAGACAGGTTTGAGGAATGAGCCTTGTGGCAGCCCACCCGGCACAGAGGATTTTCCATCTGGCAACACGGGGGATGCTCTGGGGGCTGCTGAGAGACTGAAATGTTGTGGTTCACGGCTGAAACGTTGTCAGGAAGGGCTTTTTGCCCATTGCCATAATGTAGTGGTTTGGTCCAAAATACTCATTACTGTTTATCTGCTGAGAGATAAGAATTAGGAGAAATGCAAAGCAGGCACCAAACTTGAAAGAATATAAAGAAGTTTATGAACAGACCTAAAAGAGGCGAAAAAAAAAAAAAATTATACCATACCTTTAGAACTCTCCTCCTCTGCCCACCTTCCTCCCTTCTCCCACTGACAATGTAAAAAGACAACCCTTAAGATGTTCAGTCTGTTTACCACTTCCATAATAACCTTAGTCAGGCCATTTAGAAAGTCTCTTCTTGCTCGTGCCATGAAAACAGTATCACAACGAGACAGCCGCCCACTTGCAAATATTGTTCAGTCCATTTAGGAAGAGGAGTCTCTCTGCCTGCATGTGAGTCCCTTCCCCCGACTTGCAGCTTTTCCCACAACTGCTTTCAAGGGTCCACTCTTGAAGTTTTTTGGGGTACAATTTTAAGGTTGAGCCGTTCAGAAACAAAAAACAGAGGCCCTTCTCCCTCCCTGGGAGCAAAGGGTCTTCCTCATCTTCATCGTTAAGACTATCTCTGGGAGCATCTCTAGGGACTGAGGTTTTCTCCTTTCCCATTTGGAGCAAAAGTCATCTGGTCCATCTCTCCCTGTCCAAACTTCTCATGAAATTACAGCTGCATCAGCATCTGCCTATCTCAGCGCAGGTGCTTTCGCTTACAAGTTCAGCACTCCACCCCCCATATCTTTCTGAAATTACGACGGGATACTCTGATATATCAGAGCTTCACAACAGAATTTCAGCTTTAAACATCTCCTCTCTCTCTTCCCTCAGGTTTTCAGCTCTTCACAGCAATAAAAGTGTTAATCTCACCTCGGCCTTGCAGCTGGAATGTGGCTTATTGCTGTTGGTCACCTGACCTCTGCCGGACAGTGGTGCCGCTCTGCTGAAATCTTGGCCGCAGTGGAGGGGGGTGGTTCCAAGCCGCTCTGGCTGCCCACAGCCCTGCTGGGGGGGGTCATCCTGGAGCCGTGGCCCGGCCTGGCCTGGCCCAAGCAGGGCCTGGGCCTGGCCCACTGGGCCCCGCTCGGGCCCCGCAGCCACCTGCCCCAGAGCCAGAAATGAGAGAGAGCTTAGGGGGGAGTTTGTCTGTTCTTAAGTGTGGATCACAGAGGCGGTCACAACTTTAAGTGGCTTAAAGAATTGTCCATATTCAAACTGGCCAGCTGATAGGTTCTATCAGGTCTCAGAGGAAACTGTAAGCACCCCTTAGCAAGGACATGCCTTCTGCGACTATGCTTGCTAACCTATGACAATCCCTGACTCAGCCCCAAGACAGGTTTGAGGAATGAGCCTTGTGGCAGCCCACCCGGCACAGAGGATTTTCCATCTGGCAACACGGGGGATGCTCTGGGGGCTGCCGAGAGACTGAAATGTTGTGGTTCACGGCCGAAACATTGTTAGGAAGGGCTTTTTGCCCATTATGGCAGAACTGTATAAAGGAGCTGTGACCACCCAAGCCCCTCCGTCCCTGAATGTGCCTCCTGAGGGGAACTTTGGGCTGCACCTTGAGCTAAGGGACCTTGAGATCAGGGAAAGGGGACTCTTACCCAGGGATCTCAGGTCTAGGGAGAAGGAAACAAGGCTGAGGGAGGAGAATGAATCCACCAGAAAGCCAAGGCCAGGGCTGTCCTGAAAATCAGCCCTGGCTGGGGGAGGCCCCAGCCCCCAGACCCATTTGCTGAGGCCAGGTTTGCACCCCCATCCCCCAACCAAGGGGGCTAGGAGGAGAGTTTGGGGGTGTGGGGTAACCCCTGCCCAGGGGGAGTGAACACCACCCCCCTTACCCAGACTGGCTCCGGTGTGAAACCCCCACCCCAGGAAGGCCACACACACAGGGGACAGTGTCACACTCGCCCCTCCCCAGGGGAGGTCTCTGTCCCTCCCTTGCTCTCCCCCCTTTTCTCTTTCACAGCCTGGGGGCCTTTGCCAAATGTGAGAATCATTTTTCTCTTCATCCCTGTCACCTCTGTGACAGCTACACAGAGTTTATCCTTCCTTTAAATCATCTGTATCGGGCTGAACTTTTCACTTTTCTTTTACAGGAACCTGCCAGCAGCTGAGCTGCAGCTGTGTGGGAACCGCTGGACCTTTGAATTGCCACCATAACTGCTTGTGCTGTCGGTTCATTCATGCTTGGGGTTTGTTTGTGTTTTCATCACAAGTGACTTGTGGGAAGAGCAAACATTCCTCCAAGCATTTTAGGTAGAGTTAAGTTTGATTTTTGCCAAGTTTATTTTGTCCAGTGCCCAGGGGATGCTCCAGGGGTCTCTGTGTCTCTCTCCTTGGGGGATTCTGGGGAGGGGCTCGGTAATGTTGTCCCTGTCCCTCTCACCCCAGGGCATTCCCAAGGGGTCGTCCCTGACCCTTTCACCCCAGGGCACTCCTGAGGGGGTGTCCCTGTCCCTGTCACCCTTGCAGATTCCCAAGGGGTTGTCCCTGTCCCTCTAACGCCAGGGCATTCCCAAGGGTGTGTCCCTGTCCTCTCTCATCCCAGGGCATTCCTGAGGGGTGTCCCTGTCCCTTTAACCCTTGGGGATGCTCGGGTATCTCCATCCCTCTCGCCCCAGGGAATGCTTGTGCGGGGCTGGGGAGCAGGAGCTCTGTGTCCCTCTCACTGCTGAGTGTGCTCAGGGGCTCTCCAACCTTCTCATACCTGGGGAGGCCGGGGGGGTCTCTGTCCCTCTCACCCCTGGGGTGACCCTGCCCAAGCACCATTGGGGTGAGAGCGACAGAGACACCCCCAAAGCCCCACAAGCACCTCCCGAGAATCCCAAGGGGAGATGGACAGAGACCCTCACCGGGCACCGAGTGGGGTGAGAGGGACAGAGACCATCCCCACCCCCCAATCGTTCCCAGACAAGAACGGCTTGGAGACCCCCCCAGGACTCCCCAGGTAGGAGAGGGACAGAGACAACCCCGGGCTGTGCGTCCTCCTCTCCCACGGGATGGATTGGGAGGGATTGCTGTGCTCCTATCCCAAATGTGGGGCCAGGGTTATCTCTGTCCTCCTCCCACTTGGGAGGGCGAAAGCATCCTCATCCTCCTTTCCTTTGGGGGGACAGTGGCTGGACTCCATTCTCCTTACCTTTGCAGGGGACAGGGGTGCTCTCTGTCCTCGTCGCCCTGGGGGATTCTGCCTCCTCCTTACCTTTGGGGCAACCCTAGTGGTCCCTGTTCTTCTTGCCCCAGGGAGGCCTCCCTCCTCTTCCTCTTTAGGGGGGACCCTGGGGCGGGGTGGTCTCCATCCTCTTTACCTTTGGGGGGGCATGGGAGTGGTCTCCATCCTTCTTGCCCAGGGGAAAGGCCACGGGCAGGTCTCTGTCATCTTCCCCTTTAGGGGGCCCAAGGGGGTCTACATCTTCCTCACCCTTGGGGGAACCATGAGGGGAACCGCAGTGGTGTCCATCCACTTCCATCTATGGGTGGGCCAGGGGGTCTCTGTCCTTCTCCCCTTTGGGGAGAGCTGGGGGTGTCCTTTGTCCTCCACCCGTATGTGGAGGGGGCGTGGGGCTCTCCGTGTCTGCACCCTCGGGGAGGGAGCTCTCCGTCCCTCTCGCTCTGCTTGCTGCGGCCGCTGATGTCCGGCCCACGCACCCGTTACCGGTGACGGCGACACGGGGCGCAGCGGCGGCTTGGGGCACGAGGGAGCTGGGCTGGGGCTCCCCCTCCACATTGTGCTGCAATCGGGCCCACGGGGGCGGGCGCCGCTCCCACCTCCCCCCAACCACCCACACACCCTCCAGCCTGAGCTGGTCGCGGGGTTCCCGCGTTTCGGGGCCAAGGGCGCGGAGCTCCACTCGGCTCTGTCTTCTCCACTCGGCTCTCACCCTGCACTCTGCCCACTCCACTCCGCTCACCCCGCTCCTCTCCCACTGCTCGACTCCTCTCTCCCCACTCCTCTGCGCCGCAGCAGCACCGGATCCCGCACTAAACAATGGCCATGATCGCCCCTTTATATGGGCATGGGAGCCCCGCCCCCCCGTGGCAGCAGCCAATGGATGCCGAGGAACAAATAATGAGGGGCGGAGCAAAGAAGATGAGAAAGAAACGTGGTTGGCCGAGAGGGCGCAGGTTCTGAGAGGGATGGGGATGGGCGTGGCTTCAGGTAGGGGCGGGGCCAGGAATGGGGTGGGAGAAGGGGTTGCACTGAAACCAGAATTTGGGCTGGATTAGGCTTGAGAGGGGGCTGGGGGCAGGGCTGAGGGTGGGCTTAGAGCTGGGACTGGGGTCAGGGCTAAAGGTGTGTAGTGGTTTGGTCCAAAATACTCATTACTGTTTACCTTCTGTGAGATAAGAATTAGGAGAAATGCAAAGCAGGCACCAAACTTGAAAGAATATAAACAAGTTTATGAACAGACCTAAAAGAAGAAAAAAGTCATACCACACCTTCAGAATACTTCTCCTCCCCCCCACCCCCACCTTTCTCCCTTCTCCCACTGACAATGTAAAAAGACGACCCTTGAGATGTTCAGTCTGTTTACCACTTCCATAATAACCTTGTTCAGTCCATTTAGGAAGTGGAGTCTCTCTTGCCCATGCTATGAAAACATTATCACAACGAGACAGCCGCCCGGGTTGGTTCTCTGCTCGCATCATGTGAGAGTCCCCTCCCACGACCTGCAGCTTTTCCCACAACTGCTTTTGAGGGTCCAATCTTGAGCTACTGGGGTGCAATTTTAAGGTTGAGCCATCCAGAAACAGAAGTTCTCTTCACCCATCTCTGGGAGCATTTCATCTCTAAGAACACAGGCCCTTCTCCTTCCCTGGGAGCAAAGGGTCTTCCTCATCTTCATCTCTAGGACTATCTCTGGGAGCATCTCTAGAACTGAGGTCTTCTCCTTTTCCATTTGGAGCAAAAGTCCTCATCGCTTCCATCTCTCCCTATTCAAACTTCTCATGAAATTACAGCTGCTTCAGCATCTGCCTATCTCAGCGCAGGTGCTTTTGCTCTCAAGCACAAGTTGAATGCTCCACCCCCCATGCCTTCATGAAATTACAACGGGTGCTCTGATACATCATAGCTTTCCAACAGAATTTCAGCTTTAAGCATCTCCTCTTTCTCTTCCCTCAGGTTTTCAGCTCTTCACAGCACTAAAAGGGTTAATGTCACCCAGGCCTTGCAGCTGGAATGTCGCTTATCGCTGTTGCTCACATGATCTTTTGCTGGGCAGCAGGGCAGCTTCAGCTGAATCTTGGCCACACTGGAGAGGGGGAGCGCGTCTGCACATAGCAGGGCCCTGGGGGGGTTCCGCGGGTGGACCAGGGCCCATCGGCTCCAGGATGGCCGTGGCCCAGCCTGGCCTGGCCCAGCAGGGGCCCGCAGCATCCTGCGGTCCCAGCTCCGGAAAGGAGAGAGGGCTCTTCCCGGGCTTTGTCTATTCTTACGTGTGGATCTCAGAGGCGGTCACAGAGCTAAATGTGGGACTGGAGTGTGGACTGGGGCTGGTGTTGAGGCTGGAGTTAGGGCTAAATTTGGCACTGGGGTTGGGGTTTGGGTTAGATTTGGAATTGGGGCTGGGATTGGAGTTAGGGCTGAACGGTGGGATTTGAGATAACGCTGGAGGCTGGGGCAGGGGCTGGAATTGCAGCCGGGATTGCAGCTCGGGCTAAACGTGGGATTTGGTTTGGGGCTGAGGGCTTAGGAAGGGGCTGGGATTGGGGTTGGGGTTGGAGTTAGGGCTGAGATTTGGATTACAGCTGGGATTGGGGTCAAGGCTAAATGTAGGATTGGCTTTAGGGCTGGGGTTGGGATTGGGTCTGGGGCTAGACGAGTCTGGGACTGGGATGAGATTAAACACGGGACGGTGAGTTTGTCTAAACGTGGAGTGAGACTGAGATCAGGATCAGGGTGAGGTTTGGGACTGAGCACACGCAGAGCGGGACAGCTGAGGTGTCACTGCAGGATGTCCCTGGCACCGTCCCAGCCCTCCTCAGGCACCTCCAAACATGGGGGGCAGCTGGGTGGTCCAAGATCCAGGTGCTGCCACGCTGCCCCTCCATTCCATGCGAGCATTGCGGGAAGGCAGCCCTGAATGTGACCCTTGGGGGTCTGGGATCAGCCTTCACATCCCTGTGGGAGCAGCGACAGAGAGGACGAGAGACTTTCCCCCTCTTATTCCTGTGGAAGGGTGAACCCCAGCTGCCCTTTTCTTCTGCTGCCTCCTCATCTCCTCAGGTGAGGATGTCAAACTCCCCAGGAGCAGGAAGAAGCCCATTCCGGGTTTCCTTGTGTCTGCAGCCTGGAACATCCACTCAGAGCAGAGCACTTTGTGAAAGCCCTGCAGAATGACAGCAGGAGGAGGTTTGTGAGAAAGGCAGGAAATGGTATTTTGATAGGAAATCAAAATTCCAAATTATTTCTTTCTGTCACATTTATTTTCAGTCAGTTCTGGTCTGGTTTCCAGAGTGCCACCTTCTCAGCTGACTGTATTTGTGTCCTCCTTCCTCTTCTGCCTTTCTTTGCCTGCTCTGTTTGTCTCTCAGTGTCTCTCTGGACCCAGGGCAGCTCCCACCAAAGGCCCTCCTCTGATTTTGTTCCCAATCCACCAGCTAAAACAACCATGGGTGAGGTGATGAAGGCTGGCAGTGAAATGTCACTGTAAGATCTTGCTGCACTTGGCTTCTGGCTCCTTCCTGAGAGCTTTGCCTTCAAGGGCAGGAACATCTTCTCCTTGCTGGGAACTGGAATTCCAGATCCCTGGAGGGTGTGCCGTGGATCCCAGAGGGGCATTGCCGAGGCTCGCAGGGTTCTGGTCCTGCCGTGCCTCCCACGGGAGCCGTGCAGGGCCAGGGGACAAGGTCCAGCAGCTGGGTGGGCTCCCAGAGCAGACAGCAAAGGCTGCTTTGCTGGACATTTCCCAGCACATTCCCAGCTGGAAGCAGAGGGAGGAAGGAAAGGGAAGCGAGTCCCTGCCAGAAGCCCGGAAGGATTGGGGTGGGAAGGGACCCTGCCCGTGGGTTACTGGGCTGAAAGCCAAGTGGAGCAAGACCTTACAATGCCATCTGCCTGCCAGCCTGTGCTGCTGACAGGAGCAGGGTGCCACTTTAGCCCTCTGTGGGTGGGACCAAACTGTGCATTCCACTCCCCTTATCTCATTTCTGATGAGCTGTTCATGATGGGTCGTTTGCAGGAGCTGCCCAGTGCACCCCCGACCCCTCAGGCTATGAGGAGCTGGCTGTTAAATGAGATAAGGAAGGAGAGGCAAACCCTGGGAGGCAGGGCAGTGTTTCTTTTTCTGCACACCAATGACTCAGCTGTGATAACTCCCTCCGGGGTAGCAGCAGCACAGTCCCACCCAGCCTGAGGGCTCACCTCTGCTGATGGGCCATCATGGACTGAATGGCCCCAGCACAATGGGCAGCTGCAAGGACTGAGACCATCAAGGCTCCCAAAATATCCCATGACTCCCAGGATGACATCGTTCCATTGTGAAACTGCCCGCCCTGGGGGAGGGGCTGAGCATTCCCACCTGAACCTGAGCATATAAAATCTGGGTTTGGGGCCTTCTGGCAACACTTAACAGATCCAGGGCAGGAGCAGAACTCCAAGAGGACTGTGACCACCGCTGTTGACAAGACTGCTCCCATCACTTGGACAGGACTGTGTCCACCACTCTGACCAACAGGTTTTGTTTTCTTTCCTTTTGCTTTGCATGCAGCGGGACCAGGTGGTGCTCGGCACAGGAACTAACCAGCACCGTTCTGCTCTTGTCCCAGGGTGCCTGGTTATACTCAGCCTTTGTGGGTTACAGCTGTATCATGGTATTTCTTGTCATCTCTTTGGTGAATTGTAACTCCCACCTTAATCTCTCTTGGGGCAGATCAGTGGGGTTCATTTCTCATGCCAGGTAAAACCAGCACGGTGTTTGAGAGGATTTTACAGTCATGATACAGCCGGTGACTTCTAGAGAAGGACTTGGGCAGGAGGAACCCCTAAACCATCACACTCACGCCTTGTTTTTCCCTCCACACCAGGATTTCCTACTCCCAAACCTTGGCCAGATGGAGGAGGAGGCTGTGAGGAAGAGGAAGATGCCCCGGAACACCCAGGCAGGTGAGGAGGAAGTCCCTGCCCGTTTCCCCCTCTCTCCTGCTCCATCTCCCAGCCCAGCATCGCCCCCAGCTGCAGGACAACCCCGCTGCCGATGCCGTCCTGCCGGGGACGGACTGGGGGGATCTCCTTCCCCTTCTCTGTGGCACGGAGGCAAATGCCATCCTCTCCTTGTCCTTCCTCCCCCAGACAAGGAGCTGAGGACAGAGCCCAGGGAGGACAAATCCCCGCGGCAGAACCTGGTGGAAGAGGCCGTTTTGAGTAGCTCCACATCGCAGGAATCCAGCTGGGAGGAAAACCACCGGAGATCCCACAGGAGGAGGGGCTGCAAACGCAGCCCAGGGAGCTGTGAGGAGGAAAGACCCACCCTGTGCCGGGATGGCGGCCGGAGATCCAGCCAGAGCTCAAACCTGGTGGTCCACGAGCAGCGTCATGCTAGGGAGAAACGCTTCAAGTGCTTGGAATGTGGGAAGAGCTTCAGCCAGAGCACCAACCTGATCTACCACCGGTTGATCCACACCGGGGAACGGCCCTATGTGTGTGGGGAATGTGGGAAGAGCTTCAGCACAAGCTCCAACCTGATTCGCCACCAGATGATCCACACAGGGGAACGGCCCTACGAGTGTGGGGAGTGTGGGAAGAGGTTTCAGACCAGCTCCAATCTCCTCCTGCACCAGCGGATTCACACAGATGAGAGGCCCTTCCGCTGCCCCGACTGCGGGACGGGCTTCAGGTACAACTCCGAGCCTCACCAGGCACAAACGCATCCACACCGGGGAGAGGCCCTACGAGTGTCCCGAGTGCGGGAAGAGCTTTCAGACCAGCTCCAGTCTCCTCCTGCACCAGCGGATTCACACAGATGAGAGGCCCTTCCGCTGCCCCGACTGTGGGAAGGGCTTCAGGTACAACTCCGTCCTCACCAGGCACAAACGCATCCACACCGGGGAGAGGCCCTACGAGTGTCCCGAGTGCGGGAAGAGCTTCTCCAGGAGCTCTCACTTGACCACACACCAACAGTGCCACCAGTAAGGGAAGCCCTGCGAGTGCCCCGAGTGCAAGAAGAGCTCCAACTTCATCTCGCAGCAGAGGATCCACGTGGGGTGATGCACAGTGACCCCCGTTGGGCAGAGACCTGGTGACCCCTGTTCCAGATGATCCCCATGGTTGGGGGGAATGTTTGAGAGATTTATTTCACTTCTCATTCTCGTGCTCTGATTTCATTGCTAATAAATGCAATCCCTGTCCCCAGACTGGGTCTGTTTTTCCAGTGCTGGTGATCGGGGCAGGAGCTCTCCTGGTCCTTATCTCAGCTCCTGGGCCTTTCCTCAGCCAATCAAAGAAGTCACTAAACAATTTTTAGCCACTCTGAGCTTTTCTCGCTGATGACTGCCCAGGTGCCAGGTAGATCTGCCGCACCCAGAGCTCCCCACCTGGGCCCCCCTCACCCCCAGTGCCCCCTGGGAGCAGAATTAAGGGAGAGGGGAGGTTTCAGCACCTGCCAAGTGCTGGGGATGGGGCAGCTGGGGCCATACTGGTGGCACTGGTGGTGCTGGGAGCCCCCCTGGCCACAGGCATGGAGCTCTCAGGTGAGCCAAGGGGGTGGAAGAGGACTCGGGTATGGTGGGGAAAGGTGGGGAGAGGAGGGAAAATGGGTGTGTGGGACCCATAAAATGAGTTGGAGGGGGAGTGGGACCCCCTAAAGCAAGAATGGGAAGGGGGCTGAGGACTGGGGGATGATGGGAGAGGTGTGGGAAAGCTTAGAAATTGGGGATTGGGAAAGGTGGGATCTCAAAACTGAGTAGGAGGGGGCCGGGGATTGGGAGGATTGTGTGAAAAGGGTTGGGAAAGGGTCAAAAGTGGGGACTGGGACCCCCAAGCTGATGGGGGCAGGGGCTGGCAGCTGGGGATTGATGGGAAAGGAAGGGAGAATGTAGAGGGATTCCTTGTGGAATATAGGATACCCCAGGAGGGCTTGGGCACCCCAGGGCGGTTGCAGAAGTACCCCTGACGGGGCCTCCGGCTGAAAACAGGCTTGCAAGGCACCTGCTCGCTGGCAGCCTTGAACAGCCTTGGGAAAAAGTATGCACTGGTCAGCTCCCCCGCTGCTTCGAGGCTTTCTCATGGGAAAGGGGCGTGAACTTTGGAGAAAGTATAACTTGGTGTAACCGGACAATAAAAGAGGAGCACAATGCTCAAATCATATCGGTGTTCGTGTCATGACTCTGGCTGGATTCCCCTGCTCCCGGGACCCCCCCCGCTACACATGGCGCCCGAACGGCAGGGACCCGAGTGAGTTTTGCTTCAGGCAGGTTTGCTTCAATGCGGTAAGACTCCGAATTTCATCGTATCGGTGCGGCAGAGCCAGGGGAACCAGAGCGGGTGGCCCCAAAGCCGAGTAAAGCCGGGGGCCCGGTCTCAAAGCAGAATAGAAAGCTGGAGGATAAGTCCCAAAGCTGAGTAAAGCTGGGGGCTAAACCTCAAAGCCGAGTGGCCGGAGACCGTATTTTCGCGCGGCCGAGCGAATACCCGCAGCACAGAAGCTATGGACTACGGGGCAGGACCTCGACTCCTAGCTAATATTCTCTCTATGAGAGGCGAAATCGTAAAAGACCAAGATCTGAATGCCCTCATTACGTGGGCCCGGGAACATGGATTATTGAGTTACATTTTGCTTTTGTTCTCAACCGAAGCGTGGGGGGAAGTTGGATATAAATTGTGGCTGTCCATTACTGAGGGAGGAAAGGAAGCTAAAGAAGCTAAAGCTCTCGGCTTAACCTGGAGGGCAGTAACTGGCACTCTCGCAGAGATGAAAACAGAGAGGACAGTGGCCTGCGGCTGGCATTGAGGCTTTAGAGAGTAGCAGCTCCAGGAAAGAAACAGACGGGGGTCTTACGGAGCAGCGGCCAGAGACCAGAGCAGAGTCCAGGGTAGCACAGTTCTTCGGGCTGGCCGCGAGAAGACCGATTAAAGGCACAGCAGCACCCGTCCACTCACTGCGGGAGTTGCTGGACTCAGCAGGGCAGGATGGTATCCCTCTGACGGCTGAGAGAGAAATGGCTGCGAACGCGGAAACAGAGCCGCCCGACTCAGGGGGCGGGGCACAGGCGGGCCAAAGAGGAACAGGCGGTCCTGGTGTCCGGCCGAAAGCGGCAGAGCAGTCGTGCGGTTCTAACTCCTGGCCAAAAGCGGCAGAGCGCAACCCCCCTCTGCGAGACAGCGGAGCAACATCCGGCAGTGAAGCAGCTTCTGCGGTTTCGTCGCCTGCAGAGCCAGAGCCAGCCAGGGCTGCCGGGGGTCAGCCCCAAGAGGGGGAGAAGCACCAAGAAATGATGCAAGAAGTAATCAAAAAGCTTGCTGACTTATCTACACGGCAAGATGCGCTAGAGTCCAAAGCTTGTGATGTTACACCATCAGCACCATGGCGTCCCGTGGCCCCACCGGTCAAGTTAGCACCCAGAGCTCCTACGTTCCCGTCGGGAGAATCAGGCACAGTGCCTACAGCCCCTCCCTTCCCGCCAGAGGAGGTGCAGCCGTCGTTTCCATCAGCCCCAACAGGGAGGACTGACCCATTGCGACGGAGATGGAATGGAGTTATCCGTGATGCAATCATTGAGGGTGATTGGCAAGCAGTGAATGCCCTCGCTTGCCCTGTACACATACAAGGGGACACTGCAAAGTGGGAACCCCATGACTGGAAGATCTTGCAGCAAGCCAAGCAAACGGTCACCACGCATGGCTCGTGGTCTGAAGCTGCACAAAGCATTCTGCAGTTTATCTTTACAGCAGATGTCCTGTGTCCTAATGATTGCATCAGCATCGCACAGTTGTTATTAACCCCTTCTCAGTTCCTGCTCTGCGAGCAAACGTGGAAACAGCTAGCACAAGAAGAAGCTAGCAAACATCAAAGTGACACACAAGACCCACTGTATGCACTCCAAGCTGACATGCTAACTGGGAGCAGGGCTTATGGAGCCACGGTGACACAGCTGACCATGCCCGTAGTCATTCATCAGTTGTCACAGACTCTTGCCCACAAAGCCTTGTTGTCAGTACCTGAAAAGAAGAAGTCTCCCCCGTATGCAGGAGTCCGACAGGGGCTGTCAGAGCCATATGGTCAGTTCATTGACCATTTGTCAGCAGCCTTAAAGGATGCAACTGAGCTCTCTGAAGAGCTCCAAGAGCAAATGTTCCAAACACTTGCCTTTGAAAATGCTAATAGACAAACAAAGACAATTCTTGCCACGCTGCCCCAAGGAGCAGGTGTAGACGAGATGCTCGTACGTGCTGCCCGTTCAGAACAGTCATCTCAAACAACTGCCTTTACTGCAACACTGCAGAATGTCCTGCGACAACAGGGACAAGTCATCGCCGCAGCACTGACCAGAGGGGTGCCCAGCAAGTGGTGCCGTGCTACAGGACCCCGAAGCGAGAAGGCGCAGTCAGCATCAGCTCCTGAGGAAAGTGATGCCACTACTTCAACAGCTGGAACTCTGGGACCTCCGTCCCAAAAAGCCTTGGGAGAGGCTGCAGACGTGGCGGAGTGAGGGAGCTGAGGACTTGCCAGATCCACCACTCTCCGTAGCAGGAGAAGTAGCGAGACCCTGGGCGAATGGAACAGCTGCCCTGGGTGGTTGCTAGTGACTTGTGGTGGGTGTTGGAGAACCCTCTCCAAAGGCCAAACTAAGAAGGAGAGTTGCATATATTTTTGGGTCTAGCACCAAACACAGAGGTAGAGTGAGAAATTGTTTTTTGACTGTCTTGAGACAAGAGCATTGGCGGACATTTTCAATCAGCTGTCCACCCATTTAGATCGAGTGAAGGCAGTTCATTTGGCTAGCATCTATGTTTTTACCTGGTGCTTCAGCAGCCAAGGCTCATGCTATTTTGCATAAACTTGCTTGCTGGGAGAGGGATAAGTTAAACATAACTTCGCAGATGCTTGAGGAGTTAAGCGTAGATGTTACTAGTGTTAGACATACAGTATTACAAAATCGAGCAGCCATTGATTTTCTACTACTAGCTCACGGCCACGGCTGCGAAGAGTTCCAGGGTATGTGCTGTATGAATCTTTCTGACCATTCTGTCCCAATTCACAAGCACCCCTCTGACCTCCAGAGGGGCCTACACATCCTTCAGGAGACAGACCACCCTATTGGAGATTGGCTTAAGGGTCTGGGTATCACCGGATAGCTGCGTACCTTGGTAGTAGAAGGCTGACGATTGCTATTTGTAGTTATTTTAGGTTTAATAATACTTGGGTGTATATTTTTTGCCTTAAAGCGGGGCTTCAAAAAATCATCGACCAGACCTGGGTAGCCCAAAAAGAAAACAAGGGATGTGTAGAGGGATTCCTTGTGGAATATAGGATACCCCAGGAGGGCTTGGGCACCCCAGGGCTGTTGCACAAGTACCCCTGATGGGGCCTCAGGCTGAAAACAGGCTTGCAAGGCACCTGCTCGCTGGCAGCCTTGAACAGCCTTGGGAAGGGGTATACAGTGGTCAGCTCCCCGCTGCTTAGAGGCTGTCTTGTGGGAATAGGGCGTGAATCTTTGCAAAGTATAACTTGGTGTAAGTAAACAATAAACTGGAGCATGATGCTCAAATCGTACCAGTGTTCGTGTCATGACTCTGGCTGGATTCCCCTGCTCCCGGGACACCCCCCTGCTACAGCCATCCACCATCACCACGGCTCCATGGGCTCCTTTCCATGCCCCTGGCCCTGGCCACAGGACCTTGGGCTGGTGGCCACGGCAGCCGACTGTGCCACAGGGCTCCATGCCCATGTCCATGGCAGCAGTGCCCGGCCACGGGCCCTGAGTGCAGGTGACCGTGCCAATGCCCATGGCAGCGGGGCCAAGCGTTGGTGTCCGTGGCACCAAAGTGAGGAACGGGTCCCTGTGGCCGCTGCCGTGGCACCTGAGGGCATCAGCGAGTGTCACTGCAATTGTAGCTGGCACCAGCCCCGGCACCGCTCTGTCCTGAGGGCTGCCATGGCAGCCGAGGGCAGCCCCAGCTCTGCGGGCAAGTGGCCCCGGAGCCTGACTGCAGCAATGGGTCCTGGCGGGGTTTCCAAGGGAGCTGGAACTGCTGAGGGTTGCCATGGCATCCAACCCCTGCGGTGGGGGTCAGTGTCCATGGCCACAGCATCGGTCAGTGTCCATGACCACAGTCCCTTGCAATGGCCCAGTGCAGGTTGGGATGATAATCCACCCGCACAGCTGGCCCAGGGCACGCCTGCAGTGGTCTTGGTGGCACCTTGGGCTTGGCACACTTTGAGGAGGGTGCCTGTTTTCAGTGGGGAAACTTAGGAATTTTAGATTCTTTAAAAAAAATGAAAGAAACCGCTGCTTGGCTGAGTGCAGCCAGTTCTCCAAGCAAAGCAGGTGCCAGGTGAGTGAGGAGAGACAGGATGGGGTTGGGGATGTGGAGCAGCATTGTTCACACTGGGCCAGACCTCAAGGCACAGCTTCTGTGACCAGGCCAGACCTCCTGAGGAGAGACCCTACATCAGTATGGATCGCAGAATGCTGCAATCACCTCTTCTCTAAAGAGAACAGCAATAAAATACACCCCTTAAAATAAGAATACGTCTTTATTTGAAACTCTTTGAAATATTTCTCCACAACTGCAGTAGGAAACTTTCCTAATGAACTGCACTCGAGCAGAGGGAAATCAAGGCTGAGCCGTGGTTTGTCAGGACTTGCTTGATCCTAATGAGCCCCGTGGTGCATTTGATGCTGAGCCCTGGAACCTCAGGGCCTTAAAGGAGATTGCACAAACCTTCCCAGGAGTCAAAGGCAGAGGAAACACCCAAAGTGTCTTGAGGCATTAATGGGTCCCACTGAGGTCCATGACCAATACAGGCTCTTCATGGACACCTTGGAGGAGAGAATTGGAGGCCAGGATTGCACAAAAACCTCTCAGAGACTCAGTGTGGGAAGGAAAATCCAAAGCACCTTAAAATCCTTCAGTATCGCAGAGTATTAATGAGCCCCACTGAGTGTCAAAACAAAGCTCTCAAGGGACTCGTTAAAGCAGATAATTGGAGGCCTTGATTGCACAAACCTCTCATAGTGTTGGTATCAAAAGGGGAACACCAAGTACTTAGAAGTACCTTGAAGCTGTAATGAGCCCCACTGAGTGTTGTTACTGTCAAAGGCTCTCCAGGGACTAATTAAAGCAGATAATTGGAGGCCAGGATTGCACAAGGCTCTCAGACACTCCCAGGCAAAAGCCAAAGCCAAAGTCCTTTGGAAAACCTGCAATCCCTGGGAGCATTCAGGAGCCCCCAGGGCCATTCCTGACCAAGGCTCCCCAGGGACTCCTTCCAGCAGACCCCTGAGGCCACTGGGATGTGGGGGGGATGCTGAGGGCAGGACAAGGAGCTGACAGTGCCCAGCCGTGCTGGGGCTGTGCCAGGAAGCCCCGGTGCCTCAGGACAAGGTGTCTCCTCCCAGCCCTTGGTGGCACAGACGCTGCTGTGCCCCAGGGCACCAACACCTGGCTTCTCTTTGTCCCCACCTGTCATCCCTGCCTCCAGTTCTCTGCTCTGACTGCAGCCTGGGGACACATTCTCAGTCGTGTCCCTCACTGGGACCCATTAACGGTATCAGGATCTTTGGAGTTTGAATCTGACTCAGAATTCTTGAGAGGTTTCTACCAGTCCCTGTCAGGGACTGATGTTCAGGGCCTCAGCACCAAGCCCCGAGAGGATCATTCCAGTCCTTGTGCTGTGTCTGTGCTGCTGTGGGGCTGTGGGCAAAGCAGTCCATGGGAAAGGGGAATGAGCTGAGCCTCCCTCCCTGAGATACCATCGTGGGTACACCCAGAGCTCCCCTCACGGTGTCCTTCCAAGCTCTGAGCTGCCCTCCTGGGTGCAAATCTGTGCCAGAGCCTCTCCGAGTCCCCTGAATGTCCCCCGGGGAAGTGCAGAGATGCCACAGCTGAGGAAATGCTGCTGGGTTTGCCAAGGGCAGCGTGAGTGTCCCTGGCAGAAGGGGGTGCTGAGCCCTTGCTCAGAGACCTTTAGAGAGGGTGAGACATTCAGGGATGCCTCTGCTCTGGACAGGCTCTGGTTTATCCCAGGGTGAGCCGGGAGTGTGATTGTGCTCTGCCTGCAGCCAAAGGGGCAAGCCCAGGGCAGTTGGGGACAAGCCCATGCAGCCCCTCAGCTTGCCCTGAGCCACAGGGAATCCTTTGCCTCTCACCTCTCTCAGTGGCAAACGTGGAGTGCAGCAGAAATGCTGGGGATTTCTGACCCCAGAGAATCAGGAATGATGTGTGGGTAGGAAAACATTTCCTAAAACTCACTCCTGCCATCCCTGTCCTGTGGAACGGAGAGTAAAACTGCTACCAAGCCTTTCTAGGAGGGATTGCACTGACAAATCCTGACTCTCCAGCCTTGTCCCTCTGCCACACGGCCACAAACCCAGGGCAGCGGGGCAGGGATGGCTCCTCGAGAGCCCCCACGCTCAGGCCTGGCTGCTCCTGGCACACTCAGACAGCACAAGGGGAGCTCAGGCAGGGAACTGGGTGAAGGTTTTCCCAGAGCAGGAACAAGGGTGGGGCAGTCCCAGCGGGACAGTGTGCAGGGAATGGCACAGGTTTGGCTCCAAGCAGCCTGTCCTGACTTGTCACTGGCCTTTCTCCATGAACAGGTGCCCATGGCCAGACACAGCAATGTCCAACAGCAGCTCCATCAGCCCCTTCCTCCTGCTGCCATTGGCAGACACGCGGCAGCTGCAGCTCCTGCACTTCTGCCTCTTCCTGGGCATCTCCCTGGCTGCCCTCCTGGGCAACGGCCTCATCATCAGCGCCGGAGCCTGCGGCCAGCACCTGCACAGCCCCATGTTCTTCTTCCTGCTCAGCCTGGCCCTCACCGACCTGGGCTCCAGCTGCACCACTGTCCCCAAAGCCATGCACAATTCCCTCTGGGGCACCAGGCACATCTCCTACACAGCATGTGCTGCTCAGGTGTTTCTGATTGTCTTCTTCCTTGGAACAGAGGATTTCCTCCTCACCGTCATGTGCTACGAGCGCTACGTGTCCATCTGCAAAGCCCTGCACTACGGGACCCTCCTGGGCAGCAGAGCTTGTGCCCACATGGCAGCAGCTGCCTGGGCCAGTGCCTTTCTCACTGCTCTGCTGCACACGGCCAATACATTTTCCCTGCCCCTGTGCCAGGGCAATGCCCTGGGCCAGTTCTTCTGTGACATCCCACACATCCTCAGGCTCTCCTGCTCAGACACATACCTGAGGGAATTTGGGCTTCTTGCTTTTAGTACTTTTCCTTTTTTAGGTTGTTTTGTGTTCATGCTTTTCTCCTATGTGCAGATCTCCAGGGCCGTGCTGAGGATCCCCTCTGAGCAGGGCCGGCACAAAGCCTTTTCCACGTGCCTCCCTCACCTGGCCGTGCTCTCTCTGTTTATCAGCACGGGCACATTTGCTCCCCTAAAGCCCCCCTCCACCTCGTCCCCATCCCTGGATGTGGTGGTGTCAGTTCTGTTCTCAGTGGTGCCTCCAGCCCTGAAGCCCCTCATCTACAGCCTGAGGAACCAGGAGCTCAAGGATGCCCTGAGGAAAATGATGACTGTATCTTTTCAGAAGGAATAAACTCTCTCTTTTCTGCTCCAGAACCTTCAGAATGTAACTCTTTACAATCTCAGCTTTTTTTTTCCTATTTGTCCATTTTATCATTGGTGCCTTCTTTTCTTCTTTTTCTAGTGTTATACTGTTTTTTATAAAATCCTGTAGTACTGCTCTTAGCATTTCTACATGAACATCTGCCTTTCTTTGGAAACACAAAGACTTTCAGGAGGCTTCTTCCCTGTGCGTTTGAATAAAAATGAGGGTCTGCCCTGACTTGTGTGTCCAAGGTTTGTTCCTCAGCCCTTCTCTGGCTCTGCAGGGGCAGTGCCTGTGGGCACAGCTGGAGGGAAGAGACTCCCAGCACAGCAGCACAGCCAGGGACAATGGCCCAGCCTCTTCCCACCTCTGCTCTTCCCAGCCCATGGAACCCAGAGTCAATTGTGACAAAGTGGGGCCTCTTCAGACAGAGGTGCCACAGAAACAGTGCCACCACTCGTGGAACCCAGTGTCCATTGTGACACAGCAGGGCCTCATGGAACCCAGAACATCTTTATGACGCAATGGAATCTCATGGAACCAAGGGCCAATTGTTCTAGAGAGGGGCCTCATGGAACACCAGGGCCACAAAAACATTGCCAGGCCTAGTAGAAAGAAGGCGCCATTGTGGCACAGGAAGGCCTCATGGGACCTAGGAGAGCACAGGGTCACAATGGAGTCTCATGGAACCAGTGGTCAATTGTGACACGGCAGGGTCTCATGGAACCCAGGCACCACTGGGACATTGCCAAGGCTGGTGCAATCAAGGGTCCACTGTGAGACAGAAAGGCCCCGTGGCACCCAGGAGACCAGTGTGGGGCAAAGGGTTCTCATGGAACCAAGGCGCCATTGGGACAAAGCGTGGCCTGAGGGACAGCCAGTGCCACTGGGACATCTCCAGCCTTCGAGGAAGCAAGTGTCCATTGTGACACAGCACAGCCTGATGAATCACAGGAGAGCACAGTGACGCCATGGAATCTTGGGGAGCCAAGTGTCCATTGTAAAGACAGCGGGGCCTCAATGAATCCAGGAGACCATTGTGACACAATAGAACCTCCGGGAACCAAGTCTCAGTTGTTCCAAAGAGGGGCTGCATGGAAACCAGGAGACCATTGGAACACCGTGGAAACTGATGGAAGCAAATGTCCACTGTTTGATGTTGTGGCCTCACAGAGCACTATAAGCCATTGACGCACAATAGAAAAACATGGAACAAAGGCTCCCTAGTGACAGAGGAGGGCCTCATGGAACCAAGGAGAACTCTGTGATGCAATGGAATTTCAAGGAACCTAGGGTCAATTGTCAACACATCAGCCTCTCCTGAAACTAAGGAGAACATTGTGATGCAGTGAAATCTCATGGAACCAAGTTTCAATTGTGAACACAGCAGGGCCTCATGGAAGCCAGGTGCAACTGGGACGGTGGCATGGCTCATGGAAGCAAGGGGCCATTGTGACACAGTGGGGCCTCTTGGAACCCAGGAAACCATTGGGGTCAAGGGAATCTCATGGAACCAAGGCTCTTATTAACACCAAACAAAGCAGGGTAGAACAGGGGGAAAAAAAACCCCGAAGTACAACAAATTCCTGGAGAAGGAAAAGACACATGGGCTCGGACCAGCCAGGGCCACCCCGCGGGCCCACCAGTGCCAACTCGCAGGCTCCCTGGATCGTAGGGAAGGGAAGGGAGGCAGTGAGGCAAGGGGAGGGAAGAGAAAAAGAACAAGAAAAACCAACAGAACCATTTTCCAGCTAGCCAGAACACCAAAAACCCAAGGAGCCACACAACGCTCCCGGCGCACTCCCTCCCAGGCCCTGCCGAGACCCCGGAGCCCCCGAGCCGTTGGGCTCTAGCTGTTGAACCGACCCGCACCCGGGCCCCGTGGATCCAGCCCCACCCCTGGGTCCATCCTAAAGACACAGCGTCCTTGGGCATTGAGCGGAGGGTTAAGGAATAAAGCAGCCTCATAACATCACCCCAGGACAGTGTTCCAGTAGCGGGCCTGTTTCTCCCCATACAGTGTGTCCCCCACGCAGTGCCCCACCTTGCTGTCCAAGTGCAGGAGCTGCTCCAGGCTGGAGCTGAACCTCACCACCAACCTCGCCTGTTTGGTACCATTAATGAAGCGACACTCGGACTTTACCATGTGCTGGAAGAGCCCTGTGTAAGCAAGGACACAGGTCAGGGGGTGCTCCCCCAGCAGCCCCCAGCACCCATACAGCAAGCCAAGAGCTCAGGGAGCCACCCTGGATCCCCACTCCATAAGCCCTTGCTCCACGGCCGCCATGGGACCTTCCTTCCCGCAGTCCCACCCTCATTTCCACCCTTTTTCCATTTACTCCCCTCCTTTCCCATCAATCCCCAGCTGCCAGCCCCTGCCCCCATCAGTTTGGGGGTCCCAGTCCCCACTTTTGACCCTTTCCCAAACCTTTTCACACAATCCTCCCAATCCCCAGCCCCCTCCTGCTCAGTTTTCAGGATCCCACCCTTCCCATTCCCTAATTTCTAAGCTTTCCCACACCTCTCCCATCATCCCCCAGTCCTCAGCCCCCTTCCCATTCTTGCTTTAGGGGGTCCCACTCCCCCTCCAACTCATTTTATGGGTCCCACACACCCATTTTCCCTCCTCTCCCCACCTTCCCACCATACCCGCGTCCTCTTCCACCCCCTCGGCTCACCTGAGAGCTCCATGCCTGTGGCCAGGGGGGCTCCCAGCACCACCAGTGCCACCAGTATGGCCCCAGCTGCCCCATCCCCAGCACTTGGCAGGTGCTGAAACCTCCCCTCTCCCTTAATTCTGCTCCCAGGGGGCACTGGGGGTGAGGGGGGCCCAGGTGGGGAGCTCTGGGTGCGGCAGATCCACCTGGCACCTGGGCAGTCATCAGCGAGAAAAGCTCAGAGTGGCTAAAAATTGTTTAGTGACTTCTTTGATTGGCTGAGGAAAGGCCCAGGAGCTGAGATAAGGACCAGGAGAGCTCCTGCCCCAGATCACCAGCACTGGAAACACAGACCCAGTCTGGGGACAGGGATTGCATTTATTAGCAATGAAATCAGAGCACGAGAATGAGAAGTGAAATAAATCTCTCAAACATTCCCCCAACCATGGGGATCATCTGGAACAGGGGTCACCAGGTCTCTGCCCAACGGGGGTCACTGTGCATCACCCCACATGGATCCTCTGCTGCGAGATGAAGTTGGAGCTCTTCCTGCACTCAGGGCACTCGCAGGGCTTCCCTTACTGGTGGCACTGTTGGTGTCTGGTCAAGTGAGAGCTCCTGGAGAAGCTCTTCCCGCACTCGGGACACTCGTAGGGCCTCTCCCCGGTGTGGATGCGTTTGTGCCTGGTGAGGTCAAAGTTGTACCTGAAGCCCTCCCCGCAGTCGGGGCAGCAGAAGGGCCTCTCATCTGTGTGAATCCGCTGGTGCAGGAGGAGACTGGAGCTGGTCTGAAACCTCTTCCCACACTCCCCACACTCGTAGGGCCGTTCCCCTGTGTGGATCATCTGGTGGCGAATCAGGTGGGAGCGGCTGGCTGAAGCTCTTCCCACATTCCCCACACACATAGGGCCGTTCCCCTGTGTGGACCTGGCGGTGGCGGATCAGGGTGGTGCTCTGGCTGAAGCTCTTCCCACATTCCCCACACACATAGAGCCTCTCCCCTGTGTGGACCTGGCGGTGGCGCATCAGGTTGGAGCTTGTGCTGAAGCTCTTCCCACATTCCCCACACACATAGGGCCGTTCCCCGGTGTGGATCAACCGGTGGTAGATCAGGTTGGTGCTCTGGCTGAAGCTCTTCCCACATTCCAAGCACTTGAAGCGTTTCTCCCTAGCATGACACTGCTCGTGGACCACCAGGTTTGAGCTCTGGCTGGATCTCCGGCCGCCATCCCGGCACAGGGTGGGTCTTTCCTCCTCACAGCTGCCTGGGCTGCGTTTGCAGCCCCTCCTCCTGTGGGATCTCCGGTGGTTTTCCTCCCAGCTGGATTCCTGCGATGTGGAGCTACTCAAAACGGCCTCTTCCACCAGGTTCTGCCGCGGGGATTTGTCCTCCCTGGGCTCTGTCCTCAGCTCCTTGTCTGGGGGAGGAAGGACAAGGAGAGGATGGCATTTGCCTCCGTGCCACAGAGAAGGGGAAGGAGATCCCCCCAGTCCGTCCCCGGCAGGACGGCGTCGGCACCGGGGTTGTCCTGCAGCCGGGGGCGATGCTGGGCTGGGAGATGGAGCAGGAGAGAGGGGGAAACGGGCAGGGACTTCCTCCTCACCTGCCTGGGTGTTCCGGGGCATCTTCCTCTTCCTCACAGCCTCCTCCTCCATCTGGCCAAGGTTTGGGAGTAGGAAATCCTGGTGTGGAGGGAAAAACAAGGTGTGAGTGTGTTGGCTTATGGGTTCCTCCTGCCCAAGTCCTTCTCTAGAAGTCACCGGCTGTATCATGACTGTAAAATCCTCTCAAACACCGTGCTGGTTTTACCTGGCATGAGAAATGAACCCCACTGATCTGCCCCAAGAGAGATTAAGGTGGGAGTTACAATTCACCAAAGAGATGACAAGAAATACCATGATACAGCTGTAACCCACAAAGGCTGAGTATAACCAGGCACCCTGGGACAAGAGCAGAACGGTGCTGGTTAGTTCCTGTGCCGAGCACCACCTGGTCCCGCTGCATGCAAAGCAAAAGGAAAGAAAACAAAACCTGTTGGTCAGAGTGGTGGACACAGTCCTGTCCAAGTGATGGGAGCAGTCTTGTCAACAGCAGTGGTCACAGTCCTCTTGGAGTTCTGCTCCTGCCCTGGATCTGTTAAGTGTTGCCAGAAGGCCCCAAACCCAGATTTTATATGCTCAGGTTCAGGTGGGAATGCTCAGCCCCTCCCCCAGGGCGGGCAGTTTCACAATGGAACGATGTCATCCTGGGAGTCATGGGATATTTTGGGAGCCTTGATGGTCTCAGTCCTTGCAGCTGCCCATTGTGCTGGGGCCATTCAGTCCATGATGGCCCATCAGCAGAGGTGAGCCCTCAGGCTGGGTGGGACTGTGCTGCTGCTACCCCGGAGGGAGTTATCACAGCTGAGTCATTGGTGTGCAGAAAAAGAAACACTGCCCTGCCTCCCAGGGTTTGCCTCTCCTTCCTTATCTCATTTAACAGCCAGCTCCTCATAGCCTGAGGGGTCGGGGGTGCACTGGGCAGCTCCTGCAAACGACCCATCATGAACAGCTCATCAGAAATGAGATAAGGGGAGTGGAATGCACAGTTTGGTCCCACCCACAGAGGGCTAAAGTGGCACCCTGCTCCTGTCAGCAGCACAGGCTGGCAGGCAGATGGCATTGTAAGGTCTTGCTCCACTTGGCTTTCAGCCCAGTAACCCACGGGCAGGGTCCCTTCCCACCCCAATCCTTCCGGGCTTCTGGCAGGGACTCGCTTCCCTTTCCTTCCTCCCTCTGCTTCCAGCTGGGAATGTGCTGGGAAATGTCCAGCAAAGCAGCCTTTGCTGTCTGCTCTGGGAGCCCACCCAGCTGCTGGACCTTGTCCCCTGGCCCTGCACAGCTCCCGTGGGAGGCACGGCAGGACCAGCACCCTGCGAGCCTCGGCAATGCCCCTCTGGGATCCACGGCACACCCTCCAGGGATCTGGAATTCCAGTTCCCAGCAAGGAGAAGATGTTCCTGCCCTTGAAGGCAAAGCTCTCAGGAAGGAGCCAGAAGCCAAGTGCAGCAAGATCTTACAGTGACATTTCACTGCCAGCCTTCATCACCTCACCCATGGTTGTTTTAGCTGGTGGATTGGGAACAAAATCAGAGGAGGGCCTTTGGTGGGAGCTGCCCTGGGTCCAGAGAGACACTGAGAGACAAACAGAGCAGGCAAAGAAAGGCAGAAGAGGAAGGAGGACACAAATACAGCCAGCTGAGAAGGTGGCACTCTGGAAACCAGACCAGAACTGACTGAAAATGAATGTGACAGAAAGAAATAATTTGGAATTTTGATTTCCTATCAAAATACCATTTCCTGCCTTTCTCACAAACCTCCTCCTGCTGTCATTTTGCGGGGCTTTCACAAAGTGCTCTGCTCTGAGTGGATGGTTTTTGGGGTTTGGGAGTTCCCCTTCTTTTTTTTTCCCTTGAGGAATTTTCACCATAAATGTTGCCGGGTGACAAATTGCTGGGTTCTTGAGAAAAACAAAAGACCTGGCCACAGTGGGAGGGGGCCATCTGGCCACTCTTTTTCACTTGGGCTTTTGGGTAGCTGGTTCCCAGCATTTGGAGAGGGAGGCTGGAGGGAATTCGTCAGCACTGAAGACTTCTGCTTTTCCGGCTGCCTTCCTTCCTTCTACCAGAGAAACTCCAGGATTCCCAAGCCCGCCTTTCCCTGCCCTGCTGGGAGGTGGGCTTCAGCCGCCCTGCCCCCGCTGCTGCTTCGAACCTTCACTACTCTGTAGCTCCGCTCGCCCTGCTTGCCCAGACCTCCGGGGGGTTCCACCACAGCTCCCGAGTTTGGATACATCTCATCTGCCACCCAGGATTTGTGCTTGTCCCTGCCATTCCAGCCTGCTCTTCCTGAGGGTCTGGCTGGACACTGGGATCGGCTGCCCAGGGGTTTGTGAAGCCTTTGTTCCATCCCTTCCCGGGATCCCAGGGCACCGGTGCCGCGTGCTCCCCGAGCTCGCTCCGGAGCGCCCCCTGCAGCCGCGGGGGAACCATCGCACCTGCCCTGCTCACCGGGAGCCGCCAGCGCCCCTGCCGGCTGCAAGCGGAACTGCACCCGAGGGGAAAGGGCCCGACAGCCGAGAAGGCTGGCACTGGGTTTGTGATTGCTGTTACTGCCAGAGTTGTTGTTGTTTGTTTGCCTTGTTATACACATATAGATATATAATAGTAAAGAACTGCTATTCCTGTTCCTCATATCTTTGCCTGAAAACCCCTTAATTTTCAAAAATTAGGATAATTCGGAGGGAAGTGGGTTGCAAATTTTTTTTATTCCATTTCAAGGGAGACTCCTGCCTTCCTTGGCAGACCCCTGTCTTTCAAACCACGACACTGCGATCATACTGGGGAATGAGCTGGAACCATACTGAGGTGACTGGGAGCCACAGGGCCCATGCTGGAAGTGACCTGGGCCCCCTAGGGGGGGAACTGGCCCAGCCGGGGCTCAGGGTTGTTCTCCCCAAGGGCTGCCCCGGGCCCTGCTGCCACCCCCGGCCCCATGGAGCCGAGGGACATGGAACAGCTGAGAGAATATGGAATGGCCGAGGGACATGGGACAGCCAGGGAACATGGCCTGGCCCAGGGACACTGTGCTCCAGCACTCTGGGCTGTTGTGCCCGGGGTGTTGCCCTTGGGCTCCCAGGACAGTCAGAGGGGGGAGAATCCCCTCCAGGAGCTGTTGTTCACTTTAAGCTTTGGTGCTGGACATTCCCACGGAGCCACCTGCAGTGGCCGGAGCCCGGCCGGTGCCTGGTGCCACCAAAGCTGCTCTGTCAGTGCCCTCCTGCCCCGGGCAGGGCAGAGAACACCAAAGGAAAGGCCTGAGCTCGGCTCGGGGCAGGGAGAGGGCACTCCCCTGGTGCTGCCAGGGGCACCACAGACCCGGCCTGGGGAAAGGATTGGGATTTATGTCCCATTGAATTGCAGCAGGGATTTGATTGGACATAAATTCCAGTCATTTCCCCATGGAATTCCCATGGCAGTGGGCTGGGGGGGAGATTCGTCCATGGAAATCTCACCTGACTGGGATGAGAGTGAGATCCATCCATGGAAATTCCATGGGAATTCCTGCATTCCCAGGTCTACCCTTCCTGAATCCCACATTCCCATAGAAATTCCCCCCCACACCCGCCTTTGTGATCCAGAGCCTCCCAACCACATCCAATGTGTTTTGGGAGCTCTTCCACACAGGTGTGTCCCAGGTAATGCTTCATCTGCTCTGCCAGGATCCCTTTGGATTCCCAGGATCCATGGACGCTCCATTGGACAGGAGGTCACAGCTGGAAACCACCTGCACTGGGGGGAGACCTGGGAATGAGTGGAGTCGTGTCCCAGCCCCACGGAGCCCCTTGCAGCTCCCTGGATTCCTATGCCAAGCACACAGATCCCATCCCACTCCCACAGATCCCACCCCTAGAGATCCACCCCATTCCCACAGATCCCAGCCCAGCCCTCAGCTCCCAGCCCAGCCCCCAGCTCCCCCCACTCCCCCCGCTCTGGTTGTACCGGCCCTGTCTCCAGGCCACTGTCAGCCACGTGCCAGTTCCTCTCCTTGAGCCGGGTCTCGCTATCCCAGTATCCCAGGTCTGGCTATCCCAGTATCCTGCATCTGGCTATCCCAGTATCCTGGGTCTGGCTATCCCAATATCCCGAGTCTGGCTATCCCAGTATCCCGGGTCTGGCTATCCCAATATCGCAGGTCTGGCCATCCCAGTATCTCGGGTCTGGCTATCCTGGTATCCTGGGTCTGGCTATCCCAGTATCCTGAGTCTGGCTATCCCAGTATCCCGGGTCTGGCTATCCCAATATCCCGGCTCGGCTCCCCCTCCCATCCCCATGCCTGTGGCTCCATCCGGCCCTGCTCACTGTGGCAGCACTTGGAGGGGGTCCCGTCCATGTCCCTGTGATCAGAGATTGAGGGACCCCAGGCCGGGCTCTGACAGCACCACTTCTACTGCAGGGAGTGGAGAACTGGGGGGACACAGAGATATCGGGGGGTGTGTTGGTGTGACCCAGCCCACTGCGGGGCTGGGGCAGCGTGATGCCAATCAATCCCAGCCCCTCCCCTGGATCGAGTTTCCCAAAGAGGCAGACTCAGAGGGTGGGTCAAGGGGTGGCTCAGAAGCCTAAGCTGCACCCCCCCGGGCGGTGCCCAGGTACAAGCCACCTCCCCCAGTTCGGGAAAATTCTCGGTTACTCGGTTGTTCACTGGTTCTTTGTTATAACTCCTGCCTCTCAGTTCCCCCCCCGCAGTGGTTCTTGTTGAATTGTATCCTCCTCCTGGCTTGTAACTCATTGGTCGTTTTCCCCTTTCACCAGGGTTTTCAAATTCCCTATAAAACTGAGGACAAGCCTCAGGGTCCCATCCCATCATTCCCATCATTCCCATCACTTCCCATTGGATTCCATCCCTCCGAGCTTGTTTGGGTTGCGAGACTTCTAACAATAAACCTGTTAGAAGCCAGACCAGAACAGCCTCTCTCTTCCTTTGTCTCCGAGCTAACGTGAGCTGATCCCATCGGCTCCTGCCGTGTTCCCTCTGCAAAGAAGCCAGCTAGCTAGCCCAGCCAGCAGGACCTTTTCCTGATGCCGAAGTCACTTCTGCGATGCACAGAAGTAACGCAGTTGGACTCTCTCTGACCTGGGGCACGCCAGAGCTCGTGCCTCGAGCCCAAGTACTGCATTAGGCTGGCGCAACAAGCGAGGGGCTCACGCGAATGGATCCCTGTGACGTCGTGGCTGTCGGTGGACAGCAAGAAGAAGCGACTTTGGACTTGCCGACGTCTCTTGGTGCAGTCCGCTCTGTTTTAGGAGCGGTGCCCTGAGAGAAGGCTGCTAACTCCCACTGATTCTGCACTGAACTGACTTTGGAGAGCAGCCATGTCTCGGAGAACCCCACCTGTGCTTTTAGTTTGGGACCGGACGCCTTTTAACTGATTTCGTAAACTTGTGTGAGTATCCCCGGTCCCTGATACTTTGTTTCTTTTTTCATTTTGCGGGTGGTGGGTGGAAGAAGTTCTGCAAGAGAGATGGGATCAAAACTCTCTCAGCCCCAAAGAGAGGTTTTTCTCCAAGTTGCAAAATTCCTTCAAGTTAGTGGCTTTAAATTTTCAAATGGTCTGTTAAAACAATTTGTTCGCTGGCTTTTCTTTTACCTTCCTCAAGTGTCTCCCACAAATTTAAAATCTCCTGCCTTCTGGCAGGCTGTGGGATGATAAGATTACTGATTTAAAGCGAAAAGGGGACTCCTCTGGAGAAAAATTTTTTCCTTTAGTTCTAGTCCTTCGGGACTTGCATAAAATGGATCAGAAAGTAAAAGAAAAGCTCAAATCCCCTCACAGTTCTTCCCGTATCCCTCCTTCCTCCCCTCCTGCTCCTCATCCCACTTCCCCTTTGTTGGAAAAACCAAATAGGGTGATATGCCCAGAGGCACAGAGTTGCTACCATCTCTCTGACCCCTCTCAGTCTTTTCAGCCACCCTGTCGAGATAGCCCTGGCCAGGCTGCCTCGACCTCTTCCCAAACCCCGTATCCCTTGCCCTCTTCCCCAGTTGTAAGCCCAGAAAACTGTTTTAAATGCTGTTTGCCATTGTCCCTCACCCCCACTCCACGTGTCTGAACAATGGTACTGACCGCATGGCACAGTCCACCCCTCCCTCCCCTTCTTCTTCCCACAGTCCCAGTTGCCCTCCTGACCCCAACCCTTTCCTATCCCCGCCCCCAGATGTGACATCATCGGGTTCCTCCCACACTTTGGGTACCGCCCCCTGCATTGGGAATCCCCGCCCATCATGTGACCACGCCTCCTGGTCCTCCAGCCCCACCCACTCTGGAGGACTTCCTGGTTCCCACACCCCCTCTTCCAGTTCCCACGGGATAGAAACTGGAACCGACGTCATCTTCAAATCGGGTTTGGGAGTCCCCTCAGCCCTCTCCTACCCCTTTGCTGCTCCTGTAACATATGATCGAACTGGCACTAATCCCACATGAAAACCTTTTGATCCTGCAGGGCTCAAAGAGCTTTGCAAAGCCCAGAAAGAATTTGGGAGGGAGAGTCAGTATTTTAAGAACCTCCTGAAGATAACTCTCACCAGTATAGTGATTGTGCCGCATGACCTCAAAAGCATCTTCTCCTGCTTGCTTTCCCCATCCGAGTTTCAAATGTGGGAAGAAGGTTGGAGAAAGCAACTGGGAGGGGTCCTCCCTGTTTTACTGCAGGATCCAAACAACGCAGGGGTTTCTATGGATCACCTTACTGGTGAGGGGTTATTGTCCAAGCCCCAGAACCAGGCTCAAAATACACCAGAGCCGGTCCTGAATGCTGTAAAGCAAGCAGCTCAGCAAGCGTTCTTAATGATGCTTCCTAAATTAGCACCTCAATTGAATTACACTGAGATTCGGCAACTGCAAAATGAGACATTTATTGATTTTGTGGATAAACTGAGGCTCGTAGTGGAAAGACAAGTGGAAGATCCAAAAACAAGAGAGCATATTATAATGCAAATTGCAAAAACTAATGCCAATGATGCTTGTAAAAGAGTGATTTTGGGTCTTCCATTTGAACCTCCACCGACCTTAAGTCAAATGATTCATGCTTGCATGTCATTGGTGCCAATCCACCAGCCAAACTTAAAATCAGGGAAAAACTTCATAGTACCTGCAGCCACTGCTGATGCAACAGCATCTCAGGACAAAAGAAATGCTAATTTGGTCGGCCACAGGTGTGGCAAACCAGGGCACTTGGCCTGAAACTAATTGGAGCTCCGGCTCCAGTTAATCAGTGTTCCCAAGCTGTCTCCCCAGGGCAAATGTCATCACCTGCCGCCAAAGGGATGCAGCCAAAAAACTGACAGGACCACGTGGATTGGCAGGGCCATGCAGGGGAATTAATCAAGAAACTGACACCAGAAAAATGGTTACCACGACCACTGCAACTCAAATGGACTCAGTGACACCCCAGAGAATCATCGTGAGTTGCAAGAATCTGAAAGACTGTATATTGTTTGTGTTAAAAGATGTTGTACATTCACCAGCTGACATTTGTATGGGGGCCACAAGGGTTGTTCACTGTCAACATCCAGTGTTGACATCCCTTTTTTCTTCCTGCTAACCAGGTTATGGCCCAATCTATTCTCATGCCCAGTAGTCCACCACAGGACTACAACCCCTCTGTCTTCTGGGCTGAGATAGTTGGGAATGACAAACCCATGCTTAATTGCAAACTGTCTTGCCAAGGCTCGGACATCAGCCTGGCAGGAATGATGGACACAGGAGCAGACGTGACAGTCATTTCTTCCCACAACTGGCTGTCACACTGGGAGCTGCAGCTGGCAGAAGGTATCGTGACGGGTGTGGGGGGATCTATATCTGCCCAGAGAAACAAGGCAGTTATCCAAATTGAGGGTCCAGAGGGACAGATAGCATCAGTCTGTCTTTTTGTAATTGAGTCTGGATTTACATTGTGGGGCAGGGATCTCATGTCCCAGTGGGGGGGGCTCAAGTCGAAATTCCATCTCAAGCCCAAAATTTTTAGTAAAGGCAGAGCGCTCCCTCCAGAAATTAATTTGGATCTCTGATGAGCACGTCTGGATGGATCAGTGGCCTTTGAAAAATGACAAATTAGAGGCGCTCACCACACTCATGGAGGAGCAATTGAGAAAGGGTAATCTGGAACTCTCTAACAGCTCTTGGAATTCCCTGGTATTTGTAATCAAAAAGCCGGGGAAAGACAAGTGGTGCCTCCTACAGGACTTGCGGAAAATAAATGCAGTCATTGAGGACATGGGACCCCTGCAGCGCAGAATGCCTTCACCCTCCACGCTCCCCAGGCAGTGGAAGGTAGCAGTCATTGATATTAAAGACTGCTTCTTCCAGATCCCTCTCCACCCAGATGATGCTCCCCGGTTTGCCTTCTTGGTACCTTCCATCAACCAAAAGGCTCCCATGCAGTGCTACCAGTGGCAAGTTCTGCCGCAAGGCATGAAAAACTCACCCACCATCTGCCAGTGGTATGTAGCTCGCATTCTGTCCCCCATCAGAAAGTTAGCGGCAAAGGCAATACTCTTACTCCACTATATGGACGATATTTTGGTGTGTGCTCCTAACCAATCCTATTTAGACTGCACATTGTAGAAGGTAATCGAGGCCTTAGAGGCAAATGGATTTGAGATCCAGGCCAAAAAGGTCCAGAAAACCTCTCCATTTAAATACCTTGGACTGAAAATCCATGAGCAGACTGTGGTTCCCCAACAAGTCAAAATTAATGATAGCCCTAAGACCTTGCAGGAACTCCACCAGCTCTGTGGGTTCATTAATTGAGTGAGGCCACTCCTAGGGCTGACAACAGAAGATCTCGCTCCTCTGTTCAACCTCCTGTGAGGGAAAGATGACCTCACATCACAGGCATCTAACAGAGGAGGCGAGACAGTCCATCTGTAAGGTACAGGAAGTGCTGTTGTCCCGGCAGGCACACCGCTGTGCCCCAGGTCTGTCTTTTCAATTTATTGTATTAGGGGAAATGCCATACCTTCACGGGCTGATATTTCAGTGGGACGAGGTGCAGAGTGATCCCCTGTTAATCATCGAGTGTGTTTTCCTCTCACACCAGCCATCAAAAGTATCACAACACCACAAGAGCTCATGGCTCAGTTGGTGATGAAAGCTAGATCCTGCCTCCGCACCCTTGCAGGGTCTGACTTTACATGCATCTACCTACCGTTGGCAACTGATTCACTTGATAACCTCTTTCAAAACAGTGAGCACCTCCAATAGGCCGTAGACAGCTACACAGGCCAAATTTCTATACACCATCCAAAACACAGACTGTTTACTTCAGTCTTCGAACTGATTCCAAAAGAAATTCAAAGCAGAAAACCATTAAATGCCCTGACCATCTTTTCAGATGGCTCCAGAGGTTCCCGCAAGTCTGTCATCACGTGGAGGGATTCTCGCACTCAGAAGTGGGAATCTGATGTGCAGGTAGTGGAAGGATCCCCACAAGTTGCAGAACTTGCAGCTGTGGTCAGAGCATTTGAACGGTTCAGTGAACCATTTAATTTGAGAACTTATTCAGCCTATGTTGCAGGTGTAATTTCCAGGGCAGAAAGAGCCTTACTAAAGGAGGTTGCAAACCCAAAAATTCATAACTTGCTTTCGAAACTGATTCAACTGATCTCCCACTGAAAGCAACCATTCTATGTCATGCATGTGAGATCACACACTGACCTGCCAGGATTTATTGCAGAAGGGAACAGGAGAGCAGATGCCCTAGCGATGCCCATCGAGTTAGAGAATCTGCCTAACAGATTCCAGCAAGCCCAGCTGAGCCATGCAATGTTCCATCAGAATGCTCCAGCTCTCATTAGAATGTTCCACCTCACTAGAGACCAAGCAAAAACTATTGTGGCGACATGCCCCAACTGCCAAAAACATTAGCTTCCATCATTAGGTCAAGTGGTTAACCCCTGAGGCCTCGGCAGCTGTGAGGTATGGCAAACAGATGTCACCCACTTCCCCCAATTTGGCTGCCAGAAATATATTCATGTTTCTGTGGATACCTTTTCTGGTGCAACCTTTGCCTCAGCCCACCATGGAGAGAGGGCCAAAGATGTCATTAACCACCTAGTCCAGGCCTTCGCTGTGTTGGGGACACCAAATAAAGTAAAAACTGACAATGGCCCTGCATACACCTCTGCAGATTAAAAACATTCACGAGTGAGTGGGGTGTGGATCACATCACTGGCATCCCTCACTCACCCACAGGCCAAGCCATCGTAGAAAGAAAGCATCAAACACTAAAAAGACTGCTTGAACAACAGAAAGGTGGCAATGAGATCACTGCCCCCATCATAAGACTGTCCAAAGCATTGTTCACTTTGAACTTTTTAAACTGTTCCTATGAGGAACCTGATCCTCCCATAATGAGACACTTCACCAACTCTGCCAAACATAAACTGACTGAGAGACCTGAGGTCCTCAGACCCTGATACTTTACAAATACGTGGGCCGTACCCCCTAGTCACCGGGGTAGAGGCTATGGGTGTGTTTCCATCTCAGAGGGTCCAAGATGGATCCCTGGGAAGTGGATCAAACCCTTTTTGAGACCACCTGCAGATGCCAAGCAAAGGAAAGAAGCTGCCACAGCCTGGAAAAGAAGAAAAACCAAGCCACCTGGAAAAAAGACTCTTCCTCCAGGCCTGGAAAACAAACCCTCCACCTCCCAGTCTCCTTAAAATGTGTTTCCCTTCCCAAAATGACCCCTCAGTTTTGTTTTGAAAGAGGGGGAGTTCAAGGGAGCCATTCTTGTTATTTAAGTTAATTGTATTTATATTAATTTTATTTGTGTTACACTGTTCCTAAAGTTACCACCCGTGACTATGTGATGATCTCTACCTGCTGCTGCCCCACCTGCTGCTGCATCTCCTCCTGAGCTCCAGCAGCTGGATTCCTTCCATTCTCAAGGACATTGTATGGGGTTTCTTTATGGAGTTGTTAATTTTATTAGCCATTCCCATTGTTAAGTGTTTGGTTTTGAAATCCCTTAAGTCTTCCCCCTCATTTCAAGGAAATAAAGAAGGGGGAGATGTTGGTGTGACCCAGCCCACTGCGGGGCTGGGGCAGTGTGATGCCAATCAATCCCAGCCCCTCCCCTGGATCGAGTTCCCCGAAGAGGCAGACTCAGAGGGTGGGTCAAGGGGCGGCTCAGAAGCCTAAGCTGCACCCCCCCGGGCGGTGCCCAGGTACAAGCCACCTCCCCCAGTTCGGGAAAATTCTCGGTTACTTGGTTGTTCACTGGTTCTCTGTTATAACTCCCGCCTCTCGGTTTCCCCCAGTGGTTCTTGTTGAATTGTATCCTTCTCCTGGCTTGTAACTCATTGGTTGTTTTCCCCTTTCACCGGTGTAATAACTGGTTAAAAGGTTTTTTTGGTTAAAAAGAAGTTAATAGTTACTTGTTACATACAGTTTATAAGTTGATTATTATTGCGACTGTACGGGTGTAATGCTGCTATGTGATCGCTAGATGGTGACACCAATGGGGGAAGAGTGGTGGGTTTATAGAAAAGAAGGGAACGTTCTGGAATGTTCTTAAGATGACTTAATAATTTATGATGTAAACATCTTGAGGAATTATTGGTTAGGGGGCAAACCAATCACTCGACGCCCCAGAGACTGACGGAGCTGAACACCAATGAGGACCCTAGCAACGAGCCATCAGAAGGAGGATCTGAGCTCCACCAATCATAACATCAGAGAGACTATGAAACGGCCCCGGGGCTCAGCCCCCGCGGGGTCTTCCTCAGGAACCTGAGTCCAAAGGAATGCCCTGTGCATCGCACTGTTGTTTTTTTTTCTGGGTTGTCGAGTGGGACTCAGGCTTATCTCAAGTCCTCATTCCTGGCTTTTCTTTTTAATAAACGAGCAGACTTTTACTCCACCCAAAAAAGTCCAGGCTCCGTTTATAACACCAGGGTTTTCAAATTCCCTATAAAACTGAGGACAAGCCTCAGGGTCCCATCCCATCAATCCCATCAATCCCATCATTCCCATCATTCCCATTGGATTCCATCCCTCCGAGCTTGTTTGGGTTGCGAGACTTCTAACAATAAACCTGTTAGAAGCCAGACCAAAACAGCCTCTCTCTTCGTCTCCGAGCTAACGTGAGCTGATCCCATCGGCTCCTGCCGTGTTCCCTCTGCAAAGAAGCCAGCTAGCTAGCCCAGCCAGCAGGACCTTTTCCTGATGCCGAAGTCACTTCTGCGATGCACAGAAGTAACGCAGCTGGACTCTCTCTGACCTGGGGCACGCCAGAGCTCGTGCCTCGAGCCCAAGTACTGCGTTAGGGGTGGCAGTTTGGGGATCCAGGAGGGGCCACAGGTCAAGGAGAGGAGGGACTTGAAGAGCTGGGAGAGCTGGGAAGGAGGTTCAGGGGCTCAGAGTCAAGGAAAGGGGGTGCAGGGACTGGGAGAGGTGGGGTGGGGTGTCCAGGGAATTCTGTGCCCAGGAAAGGGGATGCCAGGGGCCCTCAGTGTGAGGGAAGGAGGGGCTGGGGGCTGGGAAATGCAGGAATGGGGCCCAGGGGTCCCAGGGTCAGGGAAAAGGGTGAGTCTAGGGGCTGGGAGAGGTGGGGTGTCCAGGAAAAGGCTGCGTTGGTGCCGGATAAGGGGGTGCAGGGGGGCCTCAGTGCCAGGGAAAAGGGTAAAAGGGCATCCTGGTTCTCAGGCATGGGAGTCCAGGGGAGTCTCAGGGTCAAGGAAAGGGGAGTGCAGGGACTGGGAGAGGTACAAGGGAGTTCCAGGGGATGCCTGTGCCCAGGAAAGAGGAGTCCAGAGTTTCCCAGAAAAGGGGGGTGACAGGGTGGGGACACCCGGCATGTCCAGGAACAGGAGTTCAGGGGGTCTCTGGTTTTACAGAAAGGTGGGGTTGGGAGCTGCGAAAGGCAGGAATGGGGGACCGAGGCGTTCCAGGGCATCCCAGGATCCAGAACACAGGAAGTCTGGAGGCTGGGAGACATGGGATGGCCGGGAAAAGGGGAGCAGGGAGGTCCTGATGTCCGGCAATAGGGAATTGAGGGGGGTCCCTGTGAAGGATAAGGGGAGAAGGGGGGGTCCCGATGCCGGGAATGGGGAACGGCGGTTCAGGGGGGTCCCAGGGGGTGCCGAGGTCCCAGTCCCCCCTCGCCGCCCCAGGAGCCCCCAGCCCCAGCGCTGGAGCCATCGCGCTGCTCCGGGCAGATCCCAGCGGTGCAGGTTGGGAAATGCGGCAGTGCCCGAGGGAGGGTGGGGGAACGGGGGGATCACTTCCAGCTGTCCCCAGGAAAGGCTCTGTAAATCCCAGTTAATCCCAGTCGCTCCCAGTGTGTCCCCAGCCACCCCCAGTATGGTTACACACACTCCCAGTATATCCCAGTTGCCCTCAGCATGTCCGTAGTCATTCCCAGATGCTCCCAGTGGTCCCAGTAAGGTTTGTTATCCTGGTATCATACCAGTCACGCCCAGTATATCCCAGTTGCCTCCAGCATGCATCCAGTCCTTCCCACTTACTCCAGTTTGCTTGCAGCATGATCCCAGTTGCTCTCAGTTGCTCCCAGTAGCCCAAAGTGTGACCCCAGTTGCTCCCTTTCAACACCAATATGAACCCAGCAACCTCCAGTATGATCCTAGTCACATGCCAGCACTCCCAGTATGGTCCCAGTTTAATCCCAGTTATTTCCAATCACTCCCAGTATGGGCCCAGTTGCCTCCACCATGGTTCCAGTTGCTTCCTAGATCAACCCAGTCAGTCCCAGTATGATGCCATATGCTCCCAGTTGCTCCCAGTCACCCCCATATGGGGGATGATATGCATGCCGCGTTTCCCAGTCACTCTCAGATACTCCCAGTATTAGTCCAGTCACTCCCAATAGGATCCAAATATGACCCCAGTGTGCTCCCAGTCACTGCCAGTATGAACCAGTTGCCCCCTACAGGTTCCAGTTGCTCTCTTTCACCCTCACTTTTGCTCCAGTCACTCCCAGTCTCTCCCAGTTCCCTCCAGCATATTCCCAGTCACTCCCAGTTCCTCCCAGTTGCTTCCAGCATTATCCCATTTGCTCACAACCACTCCCAGTCAGCCTCTGTGTAGTTGCACTCACTGCCAGTCTGATCCCAGTCACCTCCAGCATTATCCCATTTGCTCACAACCACTCCCAGTCAGCCTCTGTGTAGTTGCACTCACTGCCAGTCTGATCCCAGTCACCTCCAGCATCATCCCAGTTCATCACAGTAGAAGCCCAGTTGCTTCCAGCATTATCCCATTTGCTCACAACCACTCCCAGTCAGCCTCAGTGTAGTTGCACTCACTGCCAGTCTGATCCCAGTCACCTCCAGCATCATCCCAGTTCATCACAGTAGAAGCCCAGTTGCTTCCAGTCACCCCCAGCATGCACCCAGTCACTCCCAGTTGCTCCCAGCTGCTCCTAGTCACCCTCAGCATGCACCCAGTCACTCCCAGTGTATCCCATTTGCCCCCAACAAGGTCTCAATTGCCCCCCAAAGGCTCCTACTCACTCCCAGTATGATCCCAGCATGATCCCAGTCTCCCTCAGTGGGATCGCAGTCTCCCCAGTCATGGGCCCAGCTACTCCCAGTATGATGTCAGTACGATCCCAGTACAGCCCAGTCACTGCCAGTATGATGTCAGTACGATCCCAGTACAAAGCAGTGACTGCCAGTGATGCCACTCCTGGGATCCCCCAGCCCTCTCTGCGTTCCCCCTCCCGGCTCTCCAGGCTCCGAGAGGAGCCCCAAGGGCTGCAAGTCCCCACCCAGGGTCCCCAGCAAGGCCCAGTTTGGATGTGCAGCCCCCAATGTTCCCAGTTTCCCTCTCCTTTCCCCGGGCCGGGTTGCCCCGCCCCCAGCGGGTGGGAGCAGCCGAGAGCCCCGCGCTGCCCATCCCGACCTGTCCCGGCTCCATCCCCGCTGCTCCCGCGGGCTGCGAGGGGCTCGGCAACGGGGGAGGGGGAAGGGGAGGAGGAGGAGGCGGAGGTGGGATTGGGGAGAGGCGGGAGGAGGAGGAGGAGGAGGAGGGAGGAAGAGGCGGAGCGGCAGCGGGAAGCTGGAGGAGAGGAGGAAGCGCTCGGCTCCAGCGCTCGCTGAACTCGCAGCCCCCCGGGACCATCGCCCCCCGTCCCGCAGGTGCCCGGGGAGGGGGAGCTCGCCCCAAATGTCCCGGGGGGGTCCCTGGGTTTGGGGTTTTTTTGGGGGGATGTTTGGAGCTTGCGGGACTCCAAAGCCGAGCCGCAGATGCCCTCGGGGGGACATCGTGGGGTCCCGGGAGGTGTTTTTGGGGGTGCCGGTGGCGGTGGCGGCAGAGCCCCGGCGGGGGCGGGGGGATGCGGGTCCCCCCGCGGTGGGGGTTGGGCTTCCCGGGCCGGGCCCTCCGAGCTCTGCCGGGGCCCCGTGGGGAGCGCGCGGGGGCGGGGGGACACCGGTTTTGGGGAGCCCCGGGAGCCCCGGCTTCCCTAAGCGGGACCCCGGAGAGAGGAGAGCCCCAGGAGCCCAAAGCGGGGAGCCCGAGAGGGGGGACCCCTGGGATTGGCGGGACCCCGGCGGGGGGGTCTGGGGGCTGCAGGGGCGGCACGGCCGGGAAAGGGGCTCGGGGGTCCCGGGGTTGGAAAGGGGCTCGGGGGTCCTGGGGCCGGGAAATGGCTGCTCCCAGTATGAGCCCAGTTCCTCCTCCGAGTGGTTCCAGTTTCCTCATCAGTCCCAGTATGAGCGCAGTCAGTCCCAGTATGATCCTGGTCACTTCCCCTCACTCCCTGTAGGATCTCTTGCTCCCAGTATGAACCCAGTCACTCCCAGTCATTCCCCATTATGATGCAATTTGCCCCCAGCATGGTCCCAGTTGCTCCCAGTTCCTCCCACTTTTGTCCAGTGTGTTCCCAGTTCTCTATTTGCACTTAGCGTAGTCCCAGTAACTCCCAGTATGATGCCAGTCTCTCCCAGCAGGGCCCCAGTCACTCACGCTTGCCCCCAGTGTGGTCCCAGTTCCCCCCAGCACATTCCCAGTTGCTCCCAGTATGGTCCCAGCCACCACCCGCATGGTCTCAGACACTCTCAGTATATCCCAGTTGCCCTGAACATTCTTGTGGTCATTCCCAGGCACTCCCAGTTACCTCAGCATGGTTCAGCTGCTCCCAGTTTTCCCAGTCACTGCCCGTACATCCCAGTTGTCACCAGCATGCATCTTATCATTCCCAGTTGCTCCCAGTCTGATCTCAGTGTATCCCCAGTAGGTTCTCAGCATGGGCCTGGTAGCTCCCAGTAATGCCCAGTCAGGGTCCATTGACACCCATTATAATCCCAGTATGATCCCAGTCACTTCCAGTATGATGCCAGTGGCCCCCAGTGTGATCCCAGTTGCTCCCTGTCAGTGCCAGCATGAGCCCAGTAGCCTCCAGTATGATCCCCGTGACTCCCTGTCTTTCCCAGTATATCCCATTCACCCCAAGCATGCTCCCAGTCCTTCCCACTTCTTCCCAGTTGCTTTCAGCATGATTCCGGTTGCTCACAGCCATTCCCAGTCAATCCCAGGATGATTCCAGTCACCCTCAGTATGATCCCAGTCTCACCCAGCTGCTCCCACCATGATTCTAGGATGATCCCACTTGCCCCCACCATAGTTCCAGTTGTTCCCAGTTTCCCCTAGAATAGTCCCAGTCACACCCAGTTGTCTCCAGTGTGGTCCCAGCTGTTCCCAGTGTGGTTCCAGTAAGCCCCAGTGTGGTTACAGACACTCCCAGTATATCCCAGTTGGCCTCAGCATGCTTGTAGTCATTCCCAGTTACTCCCAGTTGCTCCAGTAAGGTTCCAGTTACCTCAGAATGATCCCAGTCTTTCCCAGTTACTCCCAGTTGCGTCCAGCATGATCCCAGTTTCTGGCAGTTGCCCAAAGTGTTGTCTCAGTTGCTCCCAGTATGAATCCAGTTGCCCCAGTTGTGGTCTCAGTCCCCTCAGCATGGTTCCAGTACCTTCCAGCTGATCCCAGCTGCTCCCAATGTGTCCACATTTTCCTCCCAACATGGGCCCAGTAGCTCCCAGTAAGCCCCAGTCAGGATCCATTCACACTTGCTGTAATTCCAGTGGCTCCAAGCATGATCCCAGTAGGACCCATAGTCACTTCCAGTCTGATTCCAGTCCCTCCCAGTATGATCCCAGTTGCACCCAGTCCCCCTCCAGCATGGTTACAGTCACCCCCAGTATGACACCAGTCACTCCCAGATACTCCCAGTATTATTCCAGTCATGCCCAGAGTGACTCCCTCTCACTGCCACTGTGGGCCCAGTTGCTCCCAGTATGAATCCAGTCACTCCCAGTCACTCCAAATATGATCCCATTTGCTCCCAGCATGGTCTCTGTTGCTCCCAGTCACCTCCAGTATGGTTCCAGTCACAGCCAGCACCTTTCCAGTTTCTCCCAGTCTGATTCCAGTATGATTGCAGTCACTCTCAGATACCCCCAGTACTATTCCATTCACTGCCAGTATGATCCCAGCCAGCTCCAGTAGGATCCCAGTATGACCATGGCATGGGCACAGCTGCTCCCATGATCTTCCGGTGTGGTTCCAGTTGAACCCAGTTGCCCCTAGTATAGTCCCAGTCACTCCCCATATGATCCCAGTCCCTCCCAGCATGGTCCCAGTCGTGCCCAGTTGCCCCCAGTTCAGACCCAGTTACTCCAACTTGCTCCCAGTTGCCCCCAGCATGGTCCATTTCTCCTCATCATGGTCCTGGTTGTTCCCAGTGTGCTTCCAGTCAATCCCAGTATGGTTACAGATACTCCCAGTACATACCAGTTGGCCTCATCATGCTTGTAGTAGTCATTCCCAGTCCCACCCAGTTGCCCCAGTAAGGTTCCAGTTACCCCAGTACAAAGCAGTCACTGCCAGTGATGCCACTCCTGGGATCCCCCAGCCCTCTCTGTGTTCCCCCTCCCGGCTCTCCAGGCTCCGAGAGGAGCCCCAAGGGCTGCAAGTCCCCACCCAGGGTCCCCAGTAAGGCCCAGTTTGGATGTGCAGCCCCCAATGTTCCCAGTTTCCCTCTCCTTTCCCCGGGCCGGGTTGCCCCGCCCCCAGCGGGTGGGAGCAGCCGAGAGCCCCGCGCTGCCCATCCCGACCTGTCCCGGCTCCATCCCCGCTGCTCCCGCGGGCTGCGAGGGGCTCGGCAACGGGGGACCCAGTGTGTCACTGATCCTGGGGCGGGAGGAGGAGGGATGGGAGAGGAGGAGTGGGAGGAGGACGAAGAGGAGGGACAAGGGAAGATCATGAAAAGGAGAATGGAGAACAAGGTTGAGCTCTCCCTGAATTCGCAGCCCCCCACCCGTGGGAGCATCACCCCCCCATCCCACAGGTGCCCGGGGAGAGGGAGCTCGGCCCGGATATCCTGGGGGTCCCTGGGTTGGGTTTTTTGTGGGGGGATGTTTGGAGTATGAAGAACTCCAAAGCTGAGCAGAAAATGCCCCTTGCAAGGACATTGGGGGGGGTCCCCAGGAGGTGTTTTTGGAGAGTCCCGGTGGTGGTGCCAGCAGAGCCCTGGCAGCGGGCAGGGGGATGTGGGGTCCCTCCTGCAGTGGGGGTTGGTTCTGCCCCGGGTCAGGCATGGCCAACTCCAGCCCAGAGCCAGGGGGCTGCGGGACCCCCCGGGAGAGCCAGAGGGGGGAACCTGGGGACCCCCAGAGATGGGAGAGCAGAGAGGGGCAGTACTGGGACCAGGGGAGCCCCGGCAGTCTGGAGGAGCGAACCCCTGTGACCCCAGGACCCCAAAGTGGGGAGCCCGGGGGGGGGGGGGGGGGGAGCGCCGCCATTCGCGGGACCCTCAACAGCCTGGAGAGGGGGAGGGGGGACTCCTTGGACCCCCTCTGCACCCCGAAGCAGAGAATAAGGGGAGAAGGACCCCTTGGACCCCATAACCCCCAGCATCCCTAAGTGGGGAGACCAAGGTGGAGCTTTTTGGATTCCTGGACTCCCAGCAGCCTGGGGAGGGCAGGGACCAAGTAGATGGGGGACCCCAATACAAGCGTGACCCCTGGCAGCTGGGACAGGGGGGAATCCAACATCAGAGTGGGGGGACTAGGGAGAGGTGGAATTCCTGTGAGGCTTTTTCAGGGCTGAGTCTTGGTGTTTGGGAGGTTTTTCTGGACCCCAGATGCCTGGTGACTTGTAGAGAAGGACTTGGGCAGGGGGACATTCAAATTCAACATGTCCATCACTTGTTTTTCCCCAAACCAGGATTTCCTACTCCCAAACCTTGGCCAGATGGAGGAGGAGGCTGTGAGGAAGAGGAAGATGCCCAGGGACACCCAGGCAGGTGAGGAGGAAGTCCCTGCCCGTTTCCCCCTCTCTCCTGCTCCATCTCCCAGCCCAGCATCGCCCCCGGCTGCAGGACAACCCCGCTGCCGACGCCGTCCTGCTGGGGACGGACTGGGGGGATCTCCTTCCCCTTCCCTCTGGCACGGAGGCAAATCCCATCCTCTCCTTGTCCTTCCTCTCCCAGACAAGGAGCTGAGGACAGAGCCCAGGGAGGACAAATCCCCGCGGCAGAACCTGGTGGAAGAGGCTGTTTTGAGCGGCTCCATGGCGAAGGAATCCAATGGGGAGGAAAAGCCCTGGAGATCCCACAGGAGGAAGGGCTGCAAATGCAGCCCAGGGCGCTGTGAGGAGGAAAGACCCACCCTGTGCCAGGAAGGTGCCCAGAGATCCAGCCAGAGGTCAAACCTGGTGGTCCATGAGCAGCTTCAAACTGGGGAGAAACGCTACAAGTGCTTGGAATGTGGGAAGAGCTTCAGCCGCAGCTCCCACCTGATTTGCCACCAGATGATCCACACTGGGGAATGGCCCTACGAATGTGGGGAATGTGGGAAGGGCTTCAGCCAGAGCTCTGAACTTCTCCGCCATCAGATGATCCACACTGGGGAACGGCCCTATGAGTGTGGGGAGTGTGGGAAGAGCTTCAGCCGGAGCTCAACCCTGATCCGCCACCAGAAGATCCACACTGGGAAGAGGCTCTACCAGTGTGGGAAATGTGGGCAGAACTTCAGACAGAGCTCTGAGCTGATCCTCCACCAGAGGATCCACACTGGGGGGACGCCCTACGAGTGTCCCAAGTGTGGGAAGAGGTTTCAGACAAGCCACAGGCTCCTCAAGCACCAGAGGATTCACACAGAGGAGAGGCCCTTCCGCTGCCCTGACTGCGGGAATGGCTTCAATTCTAACTCCACCCTCATCACCCACCGGCGCATCCACACTGGGGAGAGGCCCTACGAGTGTCCCGAGTGTGAGAAGAGGTTTCAGACCAGCTCCAGTCTCCTCCTGCACCAGCGTATCCACACGGATGAGAGGCCCTTCCGCTGCCCTGACTGTGGGAAGGGCTTCAAGCACAACTCCCACCTCATCACCCACCGGCGCATCCACACCGGGGAGAGGCCCTACGAGTGTTCTGAGTGTGGGAAGAGCTTCACCCAGAGCTCAGCCTTGACCAGACACCAACAGAGGCACCGGTAAGTGAAGCCCTGCAAGTGCTCCGACTGCGGAAGAGCTTCGTGCACTGCTCCAACTTCATCCCCCACCGAAGGACCCACATTCCCTGTATCCATGTTGGGAAGACACCTGGCTGGTTGTCTCCATATCCTTCTGGATCCCCATAGGCACCAGGGAAGACGCTGTCTGGGAGGATTTGGGGGTTCTGAGGGGAGATGGAAGAGTTTTCTCCATCACTTTGCACTCCAGAAGATGAGAGGTCTCAATCTGTCACCTCACAACCACTGAATCTCAGTGGAAAATGTTCAGTTCCCACTCCAAATGGCTCAGTCACATTCCAAAAGTACTTGACCCTACAGCCCCCTCAAAATCCCCAGGAGGGGCTGGATGGGCATTCAGAGGGTCTGGATGGAGTGGGAGGTACGTTGTGGAGGGGTGGGCAATGGGAGGGGGGCAGGGGTTTGGAATGAAGAGCTGGAGGCTGGGGATGATGAGGCTGGGGGGAATCTCCTTTCTGGGTATCCCCCACATCTGAGGGCATTTGGGTTATCCCCAGTTCCTGAGGGGTTTTTTGGGTACCCCCGATCCTGAGGAGGGGATACAGGGAGACAAGGGATGACACGTGGCTCCGACACTTGGAGTGGGCACCACAGGGAGGGACATGGGGAGCCCATTTAGGGGAAGATCCTGATGCTTTCTACCAATTTTGGGGGCTAGAAATGGCTTTTGGAGTTTTTCTGCTAATTCAGGAAGCTGAGGTGACACCCCCTCCTCATTTTCTGATGGTGAGGAGATGCCGTTTTGGAGAGCATCCTGCTGCTTTCCCCCAACCTGGGGCAGGGATATAAATGGCTTGTGGGCTCCGTGCCTCATTTTGGGGGTTGGGGTGACTCCACGGTTCCACCGGTGTCTGAGGGAGGGTTATAACTCTCAGTTTTGGTGGTTATAAGCAGCTTGTGGGGGTCCCACATTTGTCAGAGGCTCCCAGCCCCCACCCCAAAGCAGCCTTTGGCCAATCAGGGCATGCGGCGGTGATGACTGAGCAGTTGCCATGGAGATGTGCAGGTGCCAGAGACCACAACACTTTTAAGCCAATCAGAAAATGCACAAAACAATTTTTACTCAGTCAGAGCTTTTCTCACTGATGACTCCTGAATTGGTTTGGCACAGCCTGGTTTTTGGTGGTGAGGGGGCCACAGAGGTGGCTCCTGTGAGATGCTGCTGGAAGCTTCCACCATGTCCAGCAGCGCCAATCCCTGCTGGCTCTGAAGATGGACATGCTGCTGGTCAAAACTGGGCCAATGAGAGAGGCTGGTAATGCCTCTGGGATAACAGATTTAAGAAGAAAGTCAAAACAAAGTCACAGTTTTGTTGGTGGTTTTCTGCTGGTCAGAGAAGAGGAGGAGGTGAGAACCTGCAAGGGAAACAACATGGAGACACCAAGGTCAGTGGAGAAGGTGGGGGAGGAGGTGCTCCAGGCTCCAGAGCCGAGATTCCTCTGCAGACCTTGGTGATGAGCATGGTGAAGCAGCCCCTGGGTATCCACGGGGGATGCAGAGATCCATCCACAGCCCATGGGGGTGGTGCCCATGCCAGTGCACGTGGATGCCTGGAGGTGGCTGTGATCCAGTGGGTGACCCAGTGAAGAGAGGGGGCCCTGCTCCCAGGCTGGAGCAGCCTGTCCTTGGAGGACTGAACCCCATGGAAGAGTGACCAACACTGCAGCAGTTTTGGGAGGAGCGTGTGCCCGTGGGAGGGACTCACGCTGCAGCAGGTACAGTGTGGCTGTTGCTCATGAGAGTGGACCCACGCTGGAGAAGTTCACGGAGAGCTGTCTCCTGTGGGAGGGATTCCAGGGTGCAGCCGGGGAACGACTCCTCTCCCTGAGGAGAGGAAGGAAACCTCAGGTGACAAACTGAGCAAACCCCCAACGCCCTTTCCCCTGTGCTGTCGGTGGGAAGGAGGGAGAGCTTGGGGAAAAAGGTGTTAAGGGCTCATTTTACTTCTCATTATCCTGCTCTGATTTTGTCAGTAATAAACTCACTCTGTACCTCTAAGCTGAGCCTGTTTTGCCCTTGGAGTGTTTTCTCCCAGCCCTTCATTACATTGTTCTCTCCTCTGCCCAGCTGTGGCAGGGGAGGGTCAGTGAGTGACTCTCATGGGTGCCTGGAGCAGGGCCAGTGCCCAACCATGACAGGCACTTATGGCCGTGCTGTACCCAGAGACCTGCGTGGGGCCTCGATTGACTCCAGGTTTATTCCAAACCCAGGAAAAGTGTTGTTTACCATGACAAAATCCGGCCTGGAAGCGTCCCACCGTGTGCAGTTCCCATTGCTGCAGGATCCCGTTAAAACCCATCCCTGACTGGAAAACCCTTTCCAGGCATTAATTGTTCCCAGTATCCAAGTTGACCCTGGCCTGGCACAGCTGGAGGCCGTTCCCTCTCATCCCATCCCTCATTCCCTGGGAGCAGAGCCCAATCCCAGCTGGCTCCAGCCTTTCCAGGTTCCAGCCAGGAACTCTCCCGTGGGCGCTGGGGCTGAGCCGTCGCTGCTCCCAGGGCACATCCTGGGACTGAAGTGGGAAATGAGTCAATGGCTCGGAGAGAGGAGAAAGGAAATCTGGAGACTGTGCTCTTGTGATTCACAGATTTTATTGGAAAATGGAAAAATTCTTCAGGACTTTGAACTCTGTTACATTCATCCTATTGTGTTTTCATGTTTTTATATCCCATACTGCAATATAAATATACAATTTGTGTAGCAATGGGGAACAAAGACAACAGACCCCCTTGTTTGTCCGTTTATTACCAAAAACCGCCCCGTCTTTATACCCTTAACCTCAACCGAACACAACCGAAACCAACCAAACTTAACACAGAAGGGCACCCATTGGCTGGCACAGCTGCCGTGCTGCGGGCCACGCGTCCTATCAGCCAATCAGCTTCCCGCTCATATGCTGTGCACACCTTCCTCCAGCCAATCACAGTCCCTCTGCCAACTGTCACTCAACCGACTCTCTCCTCACTCGCAGCTGCCTCTCACCCCTCACCCAACTTCCAACCGCCCAGCCCGCAGAGGGTCCTTTCCCACAGGGCCTTCTGCTGAGCATAAGCCTCAACCACTTTGACAAATGTAACGCCGTTCCACATCTCCCCCTTCTTTTGTTTAAGTGAGGAAAACCTACTAAGAAAAACTTTAACAACTTCTAAAAGATTAAGATCAGTAACAACAATAATAACTGCAACAACTTTTCAAAAACTGTAACATATACCTGTAACATAGCAACGATTTACACATGGGATCAGGATGGTATTAAAATGCCGTAGGGCATCTTGCCATGTCCCGCAGCCATAGGGAGGATGGGAGAAGAGCCAGCAGGCAGGAATTGTGCAGCAAATTTAATTATTTTATAAACTCTTTTATAGACTTTTTTCTTCATACTCTAATTGGACAAAGGATCAGCCACCCTTTGGGGGTGATTGGCTAAAATCCTAAAACATCCATTGTCAAAATATTTTTCTACTATACTATGAACAAGACTTTTCAAGGTTGCAGGTGTTTCACTTTTTACAGAACTCTGCTACTATCTTCTGTGAGAGAGAAAAGTCTCTCACAGACTTAGAAAATAGCAAGAAAATCCTTGCTAGCAGCATTTTTGTATCTACAATTCCACCTTTTTGTTTTATAAGATAACAACTTTATATTAATCCTCAACAGAAATTTACATCAGTTATTAATTCTAAATATGTCCTTAAGGCTTTAACTATTTGACTCCATAACAAGAAATTTAAGGTTCAGTCTCTGCTTGTGGAAGGACCATCCCACTCTTCTTGTGGAAGGACCATCCCAGTCTCTGCTTGTAGAAGGACCATCTGCCTGATGGTCAACATCTTGGTCATCATCAGAAGAGTCATTAGGCTGATGATCTACGTTCTGGTCACCATTTGGATGGTCTGCATTCTGGTCATCATTTGGAGGTTGCCTGTTCTGCCTCAAAAGCCGTGGGTCAGGGCGAACACATGTTGAAGGTAGCCACCATAGCCCAATATCTGTGGAAATGCAAGCATACCCACAACCCCAAACAATAAGCTCATGAGGGCCTTCCCACTGGTTAGTGAGTAAATTCTGTACCCAGACTTTTGCCCGGGGCAGTTGTGTGTCGCCTGCAGACTGCAATGAGAGAAAATGATTCAGAATAACAGGGTTATTTGAATTTTGTGGTACTGTAAGGTGATTAATTGTATACAAAGCTTTTGCTAGTTGGCTCTGTGGGGTTTCTCCATGCATTGCCCCTTTTTGTTTTTCCAAAACACGCTTCAAAGTACCATGGGCACGTTCGACAATGGTTTGGCCAGTAGGAGAATGTGGGATACCAAAGGTATGGTCTACACCCCATAGGTGCAAGAACTGCCGCGTCTTCTCTGAGGCGTAGGCAGGACCATTATCGGTTTTCACAGAAGCTGGCACGCCCAGGACTGAGAAAGCCAATTTCCAATGGGCAATGACATCACGGCCTTTCTCTCCAGTGTGAGCAGTAGCCCACATAGCCGAGGAGAAAGTGTCAATAGACACGTGCACATATTTAAGCCAACCAAATTCAGGGATGTGAGTTACATCCGTTTGCCAAATCTGCAAGGCTTTTAGCCCTCTGGGGTTTATCCCTGCTGGCAAAGGCGCAGCGAGTCCGTGACAGTCAGCACAAGCGCTGACAATGTCGCGCGCCTCGGTTGGCGTTAAATGGAACTGCTTCTGCAGGGTATGTGCACTTTGATGGAAGAAACCGTGCGATGCCTTGGCTTGTGCAATTTTGTCAGGCTGAGGCCCTACCCACGCTGGGTTGGCCAGCATGTCAGCCCTGGCATTGCCTTCTGTTAGAAAACCTGGTAAACTGGTGTGGCTTCGAATGTGCAGCATGTAACGCGGATGCACTCAAGCCTGAATTGCAGACCACAAGGTTTGCAACAGCGAAAACAGAGCCACATTTTTCACCTCCTTCAGAAATGAACAATCTGAGCGTTGGGTTATATCTGCTATGTAAGAAGTCAGTAACCAAATTCAAAGGTTCCTGTGAGAATCATTGAAAAGCCATGGTAACAGCCCTTAATTCAACTAACTAAGCAGAGCCTGACTTGTGGCCCTTCAGCACCTGCCATTCTGATCCGTCCTTCCAAGTAACGATGGCTTTCCCAGTTTTCCCAGAACCATCCATAAAAACAGTGGGTCCATGCACTGGCACTCGACTATTTCTCGGCCACAAGGAAAGTACAGTCGATTTTGCCAACTGCAGTAATTTATGGCTGGGCAGATGGTAAGTGATCTGCCCTGAAAAGTTTTGCAGTGCACTTTGCAAAGGAGCACTATGGATAAGGCTCCACTCAAAGTATTCCTTTGAGATCGGAATGACAATTACTGCAGGATCCGCAGCCATCAGTTGCAAACGCTGTTGACGACATTTGATTATCAGAAAAGCGACCAATTCAAACACTGTGGTCACAGTGCTTTTCAGCTGGTGAGGCAAAAAGATCTATTCTAGGATATGCAAAGGATCAGGCCATTGATAGCCATAGGATGGAGGTCTGGAATAGTAATGAAAACAGTGATAGCAATGGAGGGATCCACTCAATAAACCTGACGAGCGGAAACAGCCCATTGGACCTCCTGCAGCGCTTGTCGCGCTTCCTGAGTCAACTCCCGAGGTGAATTCAGATCAGGGTCCCCTTTTAATATACTAAAAAGCAGGGAAAGTTGCTTTGGGGTTAGACCTAAATAAGGTCGTAACCAATTGATGAGACCCAGCAGTTTCTGAGCATCATTCAAGCTTTTAATCGAATCTGAGAATTGCACCTCTTAGTGTTGGATAGTTTGGTCCGAAATTTTTACTCCTAAATATTTCCAAGGAGGATGCTGTTGAACTTTCTCTGGAGCTACCTCTAATCCATAGGCATGCAGAGCAACGAGCACCTGAGGCTGTATTCTCAGCGGCTCATCCCAGGTGGACGCTGCCACCCAGATATCATCCATGTAATGGTAGCAGCATGCATCAGGAAACTGCTCACAGACTCCGGCTAAAGCTTGGGCGACATACCACTGACAGATAATTGGGCTGTTCCTCATCCCTTGAGGGAGGACCTTCCATTGGTATCTCTTAGCAGGTTCAGCATTGTTAATGGCAGGCACAGTAAAGGCAAATTTTGGTTTGTGTCTTTGTTTGAAAGACAGGTGTCTGCTAAGGAATGCAGAAGCCTCCCGTGGAATGGCAGATGTAACCCCTTTCCCTCCAAGTTATTATAATTTTGAAATCAAGGGCTTTTAGGCAAAGATGTGGGAAAATAGGAATAACAGTTCTTTACTAATATTTATATATATAACCAGTCAAACAAAACAACAACAACTCTGGCAGTAACAGCAATCACAAACCCAGTGCCAGCCTTCTCGGCTGTCGGGCCCTTTCCCCTCGGGTGCAGTTCCGCTCGCAGCCGGCAGGGGCGCTGGCGGCTCCCGGTGAGCAGGGCAGGTGCGATGGTTCCCCCGCGGCTGCAGGGGGCGCTCCGGAGCGAGCTCGGGGAGCACGCGGCACCGGTGCCCCGGGATCCCGGGAAGGGATGGAACAAAGGCTTCACAAACCCCTGGGCAGCTGGCCCCGGTGTCCGGCCGGACCCTCGGGAACAGCAGGCTGGAGCGGCAGGGACGAGCACAGATCCCAGAGGACAGAAGAGATGTATCCAAACGGGGAACCCCTCGGAGGTCGGGCAGGCAGGCAGGGCGAGCAGGGCTACAGCGTAGCGAAAGCTCGAAGCAGCAGTGCGGGCAGGACGGCCACAGCCCGGCCTCCAGCAGGGCAGGGAAAACAGCTTTGGGGTCCCGGCGTTGTTTCCTGCAGAAAGAAAAACGGCCAGAGAACCAGCAGCTCCTTTCTCTGCAGCTTCTCTCTCCGAACGCCAAGAGTGAACTGACCCCACACCCAGGTGAAAACAAAGGAGTAGCCAGGCCCGCCCTACCCCCCTCTTTTGTCTTTCTTAAGTACAGCCATTTGTCCCCTAGCAACATGCATATGGGAAAAAATTCCTTTAACAGGAAAAAAACTAAGACTAAACTAAAACCCCAACAGTTTGTCATCAGGATGCAAAGGAATTGTGAAAAAGCAATCCTTTAAATCAATGATCAGGATGTCTCACCCCGTAGGAATCATGGTGGGAGAGAGCATGCCAGGCTACAATGCCCCCATACCTTCCATTACTGCATTAACTTTTCGGAGGTCCTGCAACAATCTCCATTTCCTTGATTTCTTCTTAATTACGAAAACAGGAGTATTCCAGGGACTAGTAGAAGACACCATGTGCCCCTGTTGTAACTGTTCCTGAACCAGATGATGAAGGGCATCTAACTTCTCCATTGGTAGGGGCCACTGCAGTTCAAAGACTGGTGTGTTAGTCAGCCACTGCAAAGGCAGTGTAGGATACTGTGCGCCCTTACACACAGTGACCCCTGCTAAAAATTTGTCCCAATCCGCATCCCCCAACTGCCAACACATCCCGCCCCCAAAGGTTAAGGGAAGTGGTAGCAACATAAGGCCTGATTGTAGCTGTGTGTCCCTCTGGGTCCCTCACCACCACAGGCCGTTCGCTCAAATAGCTCTGTGTGGTTCCTCCTACTCCTGCGATGGCCAATCCCACTGGGGCTAAAGGCCATGAGGGAGGCCATGCAGAGAAGGAGATGATAGTTACATCAGCACCCGTATCAATCAAACCTCGAAGCTGAATCCGGGGCGGACGGGCGTTCGGCAGGATCAGGGTACATGTCATCTTTGGCCTTTGGTCAGAGATGTCTGCAGTCCAGAAGGCCTGCGGAAATCCCGTAGATCCACTGCTGCTATGTTTGTGAATTGGTTGTTCTATCCTGGGGACACAAGACTTAAAAGGCACTAATTTAGCAAGGCAGGTCTTTTCAGGAATAGTGACAGGGGGGTTTTGCATGGAGACTATAGCATGAATCTGATCTTAAAAGTCAGCGTCAATAACTCCTGAGTGCACTAAGATTCCTTGATGGGCAACATCAGGTTTTCCCACCAGCATTGCACTGGCTCCCTGGGCTAGGGGTCCATATGCATCCAAGGGAACCTTATAAATACCACTAGAGTCTAAGAAGACTGCTGCTGAGGTGTGGACATCAAAACTGTCTGATCCCTGGATGCTGTCTCTAGGGTGGCTGAGTAGGCTTGTGCCTGTACCTGTGCCACCCTCTGGGGGAGCGACTGCATCAGAGAGTAATTCCCCCTCCTTGCACCCCGGCGGAAGTTTCCCAACAAAGGCCGACCATCGGCATGAGTCAGAGATCTACAATAGTCCGAGCAATGCCCTGGCCAGCCACACCTCTTGCACTGGGGCATCGCTGTGTTCTCTTTTTGGCATGGCTTAGGCCGTTTCTGTTTTCACGTGTTTGGTTTGCTTTGGTTCACTACCAGAAGATGCGTGAACAGGCTGCAAAAGTGCAGCCAAAGCAGACCTTCTCTGGTTCCCAGATCCTACCTTAGAGCAGGCCTCGACCATGTCTGTGAGTTCAGGTTCTCCTGGTAATGCATCTATGATTTTTCTGCACTCCTCGTTTGCGTTATCTCTCACTAACTGCCTTAACAACATCTGCCTTTACCCATCATTGTCAACCTGCTTCTTGGGAGAAGCAGCAACTTTTTCTACAAAAGAGAGGAATTACTCTGACCTCCCTTGAACTATTTCAGTATATTGCTTTCTAGGAGCAGTCATCTCTATGGTTTTCAACACGGCCATCACGCCGACCTGTTGGGCTTTCTGCAGGACGCTAGAGGGAAAGGTACCCTGGAGATTGGGATCAGAGAAGGGACCAGTCCCCATAAGAGCATCCGTCCCCACTGCACGTCTAGGATTGTCAGCAGGGAGCTGCATATTCCCTAATGCAGCCTTGTCGGCCAGCTTTCTCCAGGTTTTCTCAGAAACTCCAAATTGTACAGGTTGAAATAGGATTTGACCTAAGTGTCTGATATCAAATAGAGCAAGCAAATCTGTATTTATCACCCTTATTATCTGCATAACCTCAGCAGAACCTAGCCCATGTTGTGCCACCTTGGATTGCAGATCCTGTGCAACCATCCAGGCAGTCACCTCATGCTTATCATGCTGACCTGAATTTGGGAGAGCCTTATACACTAGGAAAGCTTGGATCTCCCCTTTCGGAGAGTCACTACCATCCTGAACTACTGGCACAGCCTCAGGATGCACTGTAACAGCTTCCTGATTACTCCCAGAATCCTCAAATCTGTTTGGCATTCCAAGTGTTTCCAATAACTTCCAGTCACCCTCCTCCAAAGCCCGCATCTTAAGTGACTCCCAGAAACGGTTGTAGTGGGTTGGACGCACTGTCACAGTGCAGTCCGGGAAGGTCCAAGGGCGAGACCAGAGCAGCCTTTTCTTTCACCACCCGGCTACAGTGGCTTTACATCCCGGGACAAAACCTCCTCTGTCTTACTGCCTGACGAGGAATCACTGGGTAAAGGCAACTTTGAGGTGCCGTGAGCAAACAGAAGTGGGCGGAGGGGAATGAGCTGACCAGAAGAGAAACTGACAGCAGAGGCTGCAGTCGGCTGTGCCATGGCTAGAACTGCAGCTTCTTTTCAGGATGTGGTCTCGGCTGTTTTTGACCGACCCGGCACTGGAGTTGCCACAGCTGTCTCCTGTGTGACAGTGATACCGAAGTTTGCAGGCACCTCGCTACATGGGAAACGACCATGGCGGACTTTTAGGGAAGTTGCACGGATGTTGGCCATTACGCGGCCTCAGAAGCTGATTCCCCTGAGCCCTCAGCACCACCAGGACTTGTATCCAATGAATCTGGCTACCCCGAGATTAACCCATCCCCTAGGGAATTGCTTTACTCGATAAAAAAATCCCTACACAGTTGGCCTCCTCAGCGTTGGACTCCCAGACCGTGAGCAAGCGTCGGACTCCCTTCCTGCCCAGAATGATGACGTTGTAACCCAGCAGTGGTGGAAGTGTGGGGAAGCCGTAATGGAGGAGGGTGACCTGGCAGTCGTTACTGCCTGTCCGGTTATATATGCGCCAAAGCAACGCCCGGCCTACAGGGAACTAGACTATAAAGTAATCAAAGAACTGAGGACGCTAGTAAAGGAAAGCGGTGTATCCTCCTGTCACGTCCTAACTTACCTAGAGTCCATAAGTGCCACGTACGTCCTCGTACCTAATGATTGCAAAAGCATAATGAGAATGATCTTGACAGTGACGCAGTTTGCAGGCTGGCTCACCGACTACCGTGAGCTGTGTACTACCCAGGCGGAAGTGCTGCGAGACAGAAATCCACCCATCGTTGCCGCACAGCTGACCGGAGAGGGTCCGTACGCAGTCCCTACAGCGCAGACAGGCTATCCGTGTGACGTATATGATATCATCACCCGCCTAGCCCGGCAAGCCCTGTGGCGACTCCTGGGGACAGGTATCGATGCCAACACGTCTTTTGCTAAGATCTTACAGGGTCTGGCAGAGTTGTTTGTACAGTTCCTGGACAGACTGCAAGCCACGTTCTCCCAGCAAGTCGGTAACGATGAGGCCAGCACTATTCTGTTGTGGCAGCTTGCTTTGTAAATGCAAATGAAGACTGCAGAAAAGCATTGCTCGCTGTTCGTAACCCGCACCCTTGTGACATAGAAGATATGGTTAGGACATGCCAAAATGTGGGTTCTGCCACTCATCACGCTAACACTCCTGCCGCGGCTTTAGCTGCGCACTTCCGGGTTCCAGACACACGGGGGGGAGGTTGTTTTAACTGCGCTTCAACCGATCGTTTTAAAAGGGATTGCCCTCAACAAGGGGATGAGATAAAAATACCATCTAGAGATTGTCCCCAGTGTGGAAGAGGGAACATCGGGCTACCGATGGCCGTTCGCAGTACACTATCAAAGGGAAAGCTATACAACGGGGAAACTTCCGGTGGGGGGCAAGCCCGCGTGCCCTGCAGAATCAAAGAAGTGCAAGGCAAAATATTTGGCAAGCGAGCTCCTGCCTGCAACCGCAGGCAGTGCAGGGTTGGACCTGGCCTCCAGAGAGTCAATAACTCTCATGACATTTTCAGTGCACCAAGTTCCTACTGGAGTGTGGGGACCCCTTGGTAATATACATGCTTTGCTAATAGGGCATTCCTCTGCCACCAAACTGGGGCTTTTTGTGCTGCCTGGAGTTATTGATTTGGATTATGAGGGTGAAATACAAATTATGCTATGGACTCCTGTGCCACCCTGCTTTATACCTGCAGGTCAACACATTGTACATCTTATTCCTTTTCCCAACAAAACCCCTAGTGGTAAGGGTAAACGTGGCACAAGTAACTTTGGCAGCACAGGTCAGCCACAGGTTTTCTGGACAAGCTCCATTACAACAGTTCAGCCAACCTTGATGTGCAGTATAGATGGTAAAACATTTAAAGGGCTTGTTGATACTGGAGCTGATGTCTCCCTTATTAAAAGCAGTGAATGGTCTAATAATTGGCCCACAATCAGCCCACATCGAGCCTAACTGGGGTGGGAGGAATGCAGCACCCTAGACAAAGCGCTCACCTTTGGCTTGTCCTTGGCCCTGAAGGGCAAACTGCCCAGATTGCCCCATTCATTGCCACTATACCGTACATTATGGGGAAGAGATGTTCTGGGACAATTGGGAACCACCATACAAATAGACTCAACCTCATCGAAAAAGCCTTTTTCATAGGGGCCATTGATCAGCTGTTCCAAAATCAAATATTGGACATATGTAAACTCACATGGCGGACTGAGGACCCTGTATGGGTTGACCAATGGCCCCTACGGAAGGAATGGCTACAAAACTTAAAACAGCTCATAGAAGAACAATTGCCTTTAGGCCATATTTGTCCATCTTCTTGCCCTTGGAACACCCCCATGTTCTGTATACCTAAGAAAAATGGCAAATGGTGATTATTGCATGATTTATGGGCAGTAAATGCAGTCATTGAACCTATGGGTGCTCTGCAACCTGGGCTTCTGTCACCTACAATGATTCCCCTAAACTGACCCTTAGTAATTATAGACCTAAAAGACTGCTTTTTCACCATACCTTTACAACCTGATGATGCACCTTGGTTTGCCTTTTTTATGCCTACCTTGAACCATCCAGAACCAATGAAGAGATTTCTTTGGACAGTGTTGCCATGTGCAAGGCATGTGCACCAGCCCAACTAAATGCCAAAGGGTAGTCAATCTTGCCCTACAGCCTGTCCATCTTAAATTTCCTGCGTCAACCATATATCATTGTATGAATGACATTTTACAGCGCACGATCAATCCACCTTATATTCTATTCAGGTAGCCATCATGCAGGCAATTCAAGATGCAGGACTGATCGTGGCACCTGAAAAGGTGCAGCGGGAGTCCCCATGGCATTATCTGGGGTGGAGAATTACTCAACAGACCATCAGCCCTCAGCCTTTAAGGCTTTGTGTTAAAGACACCCTAACTTTAAATAAGTTACAGAAACTGCTAGGTTCTTTGAATTGGCTGTGTCCTGTTTTGGGTCTATCCACAGAGCTTTTACATCCTTCATTTGACTTACTCAGAGGAAATCCCCACCTGCATTTGCGTCGGCAGCTAACCCCAGAAGCTAAAACTGCCCTTGCACACTGTGCTCAAGCACTAGAAAACCAACAGAGTTGGACGTGGGATCCTGATAAACCTCTGTGCCTTGCCATAATTGCTAGCAAATTTCAACCTTTTGTTCTATTTCAATGGTTTGCAAATGATAAAGACCCTTTACATGTATTAGAATGGCTATTCTGTCCTCACACAGCGCTAAAGACTGTGTGGACTGTTAATGATATGTTCTCACATTTAATTATAAAAGGCAGAGAGCAACTACAAACTCTCAATGGCCAAGATCCTCATATCATCTACACACCTGCAAGTAATCTGTCATGGTTGCTATCAGAAAACGCTAACTTTCAAATTGCGCTTGCACATTTTTCTGGACAGTTATCTATCCATTATCCCTCCCATCATTTATGAACTGAGATGGGTAACCTTCCCTTTTATGCAAAGCGTCGCTGCAGTGTGACCCCTGTGAACAGACCTTTTTACAGATGCATCCAGCAAAACCAACAAAGCGGCAGTGATCTGGCGTATGGGTGACTGTCCACTGGCATAAGAGGGTATTAACGTTAAAGGATGCTTCCATGCAAATTTCAGAATTGGCAGCTATTCGATATGCCTTTCAGTTATTCTCACAGGAGCCACTCAACATCATAACAGATTCCTCATATGTTGCCTATGTGGTATTCCATCTTGAATCTTCCTATTTAAAGCATGTGAATAACCATCTTTTGTTTATAGAGTTGAGAACATTGTGGACTTTGATTAACAGCTGGCAGCATGACTTTTGTGTTACATGTTCGCTCCCATACAGGTTTACCCAGCCCTGCTGCAGAAGGTAACAACTATCCAGACATCACTGTGATGACAGGTGTGGTACCAAATACTTTTGCACAAGCCAAGCTATCCCATGACTTTTTCCCACCAGAATGCTCGCTCTCTTCACAAGCAATTTAAATTAACTTCCTCACAAGCTCATGGTATCCTGTTGTCCTGCTCCTCCTGTCATGGTATTGTTCCTACTCTTTTAGCAGAAGGCACAAACCCCCAAGGTTTAACTGCTAACTCCATCTGGCAAACTGATGTCACCCATACCCAAGATTTCGGTCACTTAAAATATATTCATGTATACATTGATACCTATTCTTATTTTCTAATGGCAACTGCCCACACCGGAGAAAAGGCCCGCGATGCCATCCGGCATTGGCTTACCTGTTTTGCCACTCTGGGCCTTCCCAACACCATCAAAATGGACAATGGATCTGCCTACACCCCGGAGAGAGCTCATAGCTTCTTGCAGCAATGGGGTGTGTTGCACAATATGGGCATTCCCCACTCTCCCACAGAGGAAGCTGCTGTCAAACGTGCCCACAGAACCTTAAAAACACTGCTTGAAAAACAAAAGAAGGGGGAGTTAGGGTGCCCTCACCACAGACTAGCTAAAGCCCTGTATGTCCTCAATTTTTTAAATCGGGATGAGATGGGACCGACTGCATGCGAGAGACAGTATTCCTTTGACACAAAGGCTCATCTAAGGCCTCCCGTAATGGTGAAGGACTTGCTGACTGGACAAGGGAAAGGATCCCTGCACTTACTGACATGGGGAAGGAGTAATGCCTGAGTCTCCACAGGCACCGTGTGCAGTGGGTTCCATCACAGTGTGTGTGACCTTTTGTTGCACCGTCCTGATCCCATGTGTAAATGGTTGCTATGTTACAGGTGTATGTCACAGTTTTTGAAAAGTTGTTGCAGTTATTATTGTTGTTACTGATCTTAATCTTTTAGAAGTTGTTAAAGTTTTTCTTAGTAGGTTTTCCTCATTTAAACAAAAGAAGGGGGAGATGTGGAACATGGTGTTACATTTGTCAAAGAGGTTGAGGCTTATGCTCAGCAGAAGGCCCTGTGGGAAAGGACCCTCTGCGGGCTGGGCGGTTGGAAGTTGGGTGAGGGGTGAGAGGCAGCTGTGAGTGAGGAGAGAGTCGGTTGAGTGACAGTTGGCAGAGGGACTGTGATTGGCTGGAGGAAGGTGTGCACAGCATATGAGCGGGAAGCTGATTGGCTGATAGGACGCGTGGCCCGCAGCACAGCAGCTGTGCCAGCCAATGGGTGCCCTTCTGCTGTTAAGTTCTGTTATGGTTCTTCAGTTTGGTTTCAGTTGAGATGAAGGGTATAAAGAGGGGGTGATTTTTGGAAATAAAGGGATCTTCTTGGGACATACAAGGGGGTCTGTTGTCTTTGTTCCCCATTGCTACACAAATTGTATATTTATATTGCAGTATGGGATATAAAAACATGAAAACACAATAGGATGAATGTAACAGAGTTCAAAGTCCTGAAGAATTTTTCCATTTTCCAATAAAATCTGTGAATCACAAGAGCACAGTCTCCAGATTTCCTTTCTCCTCTCTCTGAGCCATTGACTCATTTCCCACCTCAGTCCCAGGATGTGCCCTGGGAGCAGCGACGGCTCAGCCCCAGCGCCCACGGGAGAGTTCCTGGCTGGAACCTGGAAAGGTTGGAGCCAGCTGGGATTGGGCTCTGCTCCCAGGGAATGAGGGATGGGATGAGAGGGAACGGCCTCCAGCTGTGCCAGGCCAGGGTCAACTTGGATACTGGGAACAATTAATGCCTGGAAAGGGTTTTCCAGCCCAGGGATGAGTTTTAATGGGATCCTGGAGCAATGGGAACTGCACACGGTGGGACGCTTCCAGGCCGGATTTTGTCATGGTAAACAACACTTTTCCTGGGTTTGGAATAAACCTGGAGTCAATCGAGGCCCCACGCAGGTCTCTGGGCACAGCAGGGCCATGAGTGCCTGTCATGGTTGGGCACTGGCCCTGCTCCAGGCACCCATGAGAGTCACTCACTGACCCTCCCCTGCCACAGCTGGGCAGAGGAGAGAACAATGTAATGAAGGGCTGGGAGAAAACACTCCAAGGGCAAAACAGGCTCAGCTTAGAGGTACAGAGTGAGTTTATTACTGACAAAATCAGAGCAGGATAATGAGAAGTAAAATGAGCCCTTAAAAAACCACGTTTTTCTCCAAGCCCTCCCTCCTTCCCACTGACACCGCAGGGGAAAGGGCGTTGGGGGTTTGCTCAGTTTGTCACCTGAGGTTTCCTTCCTCTCCTCAGGGAGAGGAGTCCTTCCCCGGCTGCACTCTGGGGTTCCTCCCACGGGAGACAGCTCTCCGTGAACTTCTCCAGTGTGGGTCCACTTTCACAAGCAACAGCCACATTGCACCTGCTGCAGCGTGAGCCCCTCCCACGGGCACACGCTCCTCCCAAAACTGCTGCAGTGTTGGTCACTCTTCCATGGGGTTCAGTCCTCCAAGGACAGGCTGCTCCAGCCTGGGAGCAGGGCCCCCTCTCTTCACTGGGTCACCCACTGGAGCACAGCCACCTCCAGGCATCCACGTGCACTGGCATGGGCACCACCCCCATGGGCTGTGGATGGATCTCTGCATCCCCCGTGGATACCCAGGGGCTGCTTCACCATGCTCATCACCAAGGTCTGCAGAGGAATCTCGGCTCTGGCGCCTGGAGCACCTCCTCCCCCACCTTCTCCACTGACCTTGGTGTCTCCATGTTGTTCCCCTTGCAGGTTCTCACCTCCTCCTCTTCTCTGACCAGCAGAAAACCACCAACAAAACTGTGACTTTGTTTTGACTTTCTTCTTAAATCTGCTATCCCAGAGGCATTACCAGCCTCTGTAATTGGCCCAGTTTTGACCAGCAGCATGTCCATCTTCAGAGCCATCGGGGACTGGCACTGCTGGACATGGTGGAAGCTTCCAGCAGCATCTCACAGGAGCCACCTCTGTGGCCCCCTCACCACCAAAAACCAGGCCTTGCAAAACCAGTACAGGAGTCATCGGTGAGAAAAGCTCTGACTGAGTAAAAATTGTTTTGTGCATTTTCTGATTTGTTTAAAAGTGTTGTGGTCTCTGGCACCTGCACATCTCCATGGCAACTGCTCAGTCATCACCGCCGCATGCCCTGATTGGCCAAAGGCTGCTTTGGGGTGGGGGCTGGGAGCCTCTGACAAATGTGGGACCCCCACAAGCTGCTTATAACCACCAAAACTGAGAGTTATAACCCTCCCTCAGACACCGGTGGAACCGTGGGGTCACCCCAACCCCCAAAATGAGGCACGGAGCCCACAAGCCATTTATATCCCTGCCCCAGGTTGGGGGAAAGCAGCAGGATGCTCTCCAAAACGGCATCTCCTCACCATCAGAAAATGAGGAGGGGGTGTCACCTCAGCTTCCTGAATTAGCAGAAAAACTCCAAAAGCCATTTCTAGCCCCCAAAATTGGCAGAAAGCATCAGGATCTTCCCCAAAATGGCCTCCCCGTGTCCCTCCCTGTGGTGCCCACTCCAAGTGTCGGAGCCACGTGTCCTCCCTTGTCTCCCTGTATCCCCTCCTCAGGATTGGGGGGTACCCAAAAAACCCCTCAGGAACTGGGGATAACCCAAATACCCTCAGATGTGGGGGATACCCAGAAAGGAGATTCCCCCCCAGCCTCATCATCCCCAGCCTCCAGCTCTTCATTCCAAACCCCTGCCCCCCTCCCATTGCCCACCCCTCCACAACATACCTCCCACTCCATCCAGACCCTCTGAATGCCCATCCAGCCCCTCCTGGGGATTTTGAGGGGGCTGTAGGGTCAAGTACTTTTGGAATGTGACTGAGCCATTTGGAGTGGGAACTGAACATTTTTCAGTGGAATTAGGTGGTTGTGAGGTGACAGATCGAGACTTCTCATCTTCTGGAGTGCAAAGCGATGGACAAAACTCTTCCATCTCCCCTCAGAACCCCCAAATCCTCCCAGACATCATCTTTCCTGGTGCCTATGGGGATCCAGAAGGATATGGAGACAACCAGCCAGGTGTCTTCCCAACATGGATACAGGGAATGTGGGTACTTCAGTGGGGGATGAAGTTGGAGCAGTGCACGAAGCTCTTCTGCAGTCAGGGCACTTGCAGGGCTTCACTTACCGGTGGCTCCATTGGTGTCTGGTCAAGGCTGAGCTCTGGATGAAGCTCTTGCCACACTCGAGACACTCGTAGGGCCTCTCCCCGGTGTGGATACGCTGGTGCCTGATAAGGTTGCATTTGCGATTGAAGCTCTTCCCACAGTTGGGGCAGCGGAAGGGCCTCTCATCCGTGTGAATCCGCTGGTGCTTGAGGAGCTCGGAGCTGGTCTGAAACCTCTTCCCACACTCGTAACACTCGTAGGGCCTCTCCCCAGTGTGGCTCCTCTGGTGGATGATCAGCTCACAGCTCTGTCCGAAGCCCTTCCCACATTCCAGGCACTCATAGGGCCATTCCCCAGTGTGGATCATCTGGTGGAGGATAAGGTGTGAGCTCCTGATGAAGCTCTTCCCACATTGCCCACACTCGTATGGCCTCTCCCCAGTGTGGATCATCTGGTGGCGGATCAGGTTGGAGCTGTGTCTGAAGCTCTTGCCACATTCCCCACACTTGTAGGGCCATTCCCCAGTGTGGATCATCTGGTGGCGGATCAGGTGACATCTCCAGCTGAAGCTCTTCCCACATTCCAAGCACTTGTGGGGCTTCTCCCCAGTTTGAAGCTGCTCATGGACCACCAGGTCTGAGCTCTGGCTGGATCTCCGGCCACCTTCCCAGCACAGGGTGGGTCTTTCCTCCTCAGAGCTCCCTGGGCTGCGATTGCAGCCTCTCCTCCTGCGGGATCGCCGGGGCTTCTCCTCCCCGTTGGATTCCTGCGCTGTGGAGCCGCTCAAAACGGCCTCTTCCTCCAGGTTCTGCCGCAGGGATTTGTCCTCCCTGGGCTCCGTGCTCAGCTCCTTGTCTGGGGGAGGAAGGACAAGGAGAGGATGGCATTTGCCTGCGTGCCACACGGAAGGGGAAGGAGATCCCCCCAGTCCATCCCCGGCAGGACGGCGTCGGCACCGGGGTTGTCCTGCAGCCGGGGGCGATGCTGGGCTGGGAGATGGAGCAGGAGAGAGGGGGAAAGGGGCAGTGACTTCCTCCTCACCTGCCTGGGTGTCCCGGGGCATCTTCCTCTTCCTCACAGCCTCCTCCTCCATCTGGCCAAGGTTTGGGAATGGGAAATCCTGGTTTGAGGAAAAACAAGTGATGGACACGTTGAGTTTGAATGTCCCCCTGCCCAAGTCCATCTCTACAAGTCACGGGCATCTGGGGTCCAGAAAAACCTCCCAAACACCAAGATTCAGCCCTGAAAAAGCCTCACAGGAGTTCCCTCTCTCTAGTCCCCCCACTCTGGTGTTCGGGGGATCCCCCCTGTCCCAGCTGCTGGGGGTCTCACTTGTACTGGGGGTCCCCCATTTACTTTGTTCTCCGCTCTCCCCAGGCTGCTGGGAGTCCAGGAATCCAAAAAGCTCCCTCTTTGGTCTTCCCACTTAGGGATGCTGGGGATTATGGGGTCCAAGGGGTCCTTCTCCCCTTATTCTCTGCTCTGGGGTGCAGGGGGTCCAAGGAGTCCCCCCTCCCCCTCTCCAGGCTGTTGAGGGTCCTGCGAATGGCGGCGCTCCCCCCTCTCCGGGCTCCCCACTTTGGGGTCCTGGGGGTCACAGGGGTTCGCTCCTCCAGATTGCCAGGGCTCCCCTGGTCCCGGTACTGCCCCTCTCTGCTCTCCCATCTCTGGGGGTCCCCAGGTTCCCCCTTCGGCTCTCCCGGGGGGTCCCGCAGCCCCCTGGCTCCGGGCTGGAGGTGGCCGTGCCTGACTCAGGCAGACCCAACCCCCACTGCACGGAGGACCCCACATCCCCCTGCCCGCTGCCAGGGCTCTGCTTGCACCACCACCAGGACCCCCCAATGTCCCTGCAAGGGGCATTTTCCACTCAGCTTTGGAGTTCTTCATACTCCAAACATCCCCCCCAAAAAAACCCAACCCAGGGAACCCCCAGGATATCTGGGCCGAGCTCCCCCTCCCCGGGAACCTGCAGGATGGGGGGGAGATGCTCCCACGGGTGGGGGGCTGTGAATTCAGGGAGTGCTCGACCTCGTTCTTCCTTCTACTTTTCTTCATCCTCCCTTGTCCCTCATCTTCCTCCTCCTCCCGCTCCTCCTCTTCCATCCCTCCTCCTCCTCCTCCCTAATCCCACCTCCTTCTCCTACTTCCATCCCTTCTCCCGCTCCTTCTTCATCCCTCCTCTCCCTCTTCCTCCTCCTCCTCCTCCTCCCCTTCCCCCGTTGCCGAGCCCCTCGCAGCCCGCGGGAGCAGCGGGGATGGAGCCGGGACAGGTCGGGATGGGCAGCGCGGGGCTCTCGGCTGCTCCCACCCGCTGGGGGCGGGGCAACCCGGCCCGGGGAAAGGAGAGGGAAACTGGGAACACTGGGGGCTGCACATCCAAACTGGGCCTTGCTGGGGACCCTGCGTGGGGACTTGCAGCCCTTGGGGCTCCTCTCGGAGCCTGGAGAACCGGGAGGGGGAACACAGAGAGGGCTGGGGGATCCCAGGAGTGGCATCGCTGGCAGTGACTGCTTTGTACTGGGGTAACTGGAACCTTACTGGGGCAACTGGGTGGGACTGGGAATGACTACAAGCATGCTGAGGCCATCTGGTATGTACTGGGAGTGTCTGTAACCATCCTGGGATTGACTGGAACCACAATGGGAACAACCAGGACCATGCTGGGGAGAAATGGGACCATGCTGGGGGCAACTGGGAGCAAGTGGGAGTGACTTGGTCTGAACTGGGGGCAATTGAGCACGACTGGGACCATGCTGGGAGACACTGGGATCATGTGGGGAGTGACTGGGACTATACTAGGGGCAACTGGGTTCAACTGGAACCACACCGGAAGATCATGGGAGGAGCTGTGCCCATGCCGCAGTCATACTGGGATCCTACTGGAACTGGCTGGGATCATACTGGCAGTGACTGGAATAGTAATGGGGGTATCTGAGTGACTGCGATCATACTGGAATAAGACTGGGAGTAACTGGAAAGGTGCTGACCGTGACTGGAACCATACTGGAGGTGACTGGGAGCAACAGAGACCATGCTGGAAGCAAATGGGATCATATTTGGAGTGACTGGGAGTGACTGGACTCATACTGGGAGTGACTGAGCCCACACTGGGAATGACAGGGAGTCACTGGGCATGACTGGAATAATACTGGGAGTATCTGGGAGTGACTGGTGTCATACTGGGGGTGACCTGTAACCATGCTGGGGATGACTTGGTGCAACTGGGATGATACTGGAAGTGGCGGGAAGTGACTGGCATCTTACTGGCATTGAGAAGGAGCAGTTGGGACCACATTTGGTGTAACTGGGATCATACTGGGAGTGACTGGAACCAGACTGGCAGTGATGATGGGTCCTACTGGGATCATGCTGAGAACCACTGAGATTACAGCTGGTGTGAACAGATCCTGACTGGGGCTTACTGGGAGCTACTGGGCCCATGTTGGGAGAAAATGTGGACACATTGGGAGCAGCTGGGATCAACTGGAAGGTACTGGAACCATCCTGAGGGGACTGAGACCACAACTGGGGCAACTGGAATCATACTGGGAGCAACTGGGACAACACTTTGGGCAACTGCCAGAAACTGGGATCATGCTGGACGCAACTGGGAGTAACTGGGAAAGACTGGGATCATTCTGAGGAAACTAGAACCTTACTGGGGCAACTGGGAGTAACTGGGAATGACTACAAGCATGCTGAGGCCAACTGGGATATACTGGGAGTGTCTGTAACCACACTGGGGCTTACTGGAACCACACTGGGAACAGCTGGGACCATGCTGGAGACAACTGGGACCATGCTGGAGGCACCTGGGAGCAATTGGATCTATGCTGGGCATGACTGGGACTATTCTAGGGGCAACTGGGATCATACTGGGAGGAACCGGGAACAACTGGAACTATGGTGGGGGCAAGTGGGATCATACTGGAATTACGGTGGGAGCAGCTGGGTGAGACTGGGATCATACTGAGGGTGACTGGAATCATCCTGGGATTGACTGGGAATGGCTGTGAGCAACTGGAATCATGCTGAAAGCAACTGGGAAGAAGTGGGAAGGACTGGGAGCATGCTGGGGGTGACTGGGATATACTGGGAAAGACAGGGAGTCACGGGGATTCTACTGGAGGCTACTGGGCTCATCCTGGCACTGACGGCAACAACTGGGAGCACACTGGGGGCCACTGGCATCATACTGGAAGTGACTGGGACCATACTGGGATTATAGTGGGTGTCAGTGGGGGTTACTGGGAGCTACCAGGCCCATGCTGAGAGCCTACTGGGGATACACTGAGACCAGACTGAGAGCAACTGGGAATGATAGGATGCATGCTGGTGACAACTGGGATGTACTGGCAGTGACTGGGATAAAACTGGGAGCAGCTGAACCATGCTGAGGTAACTGGGAGTGCCTGGGAATGACCACAAGAATGTTCAGGGCAACTGGGATATACTGGGAGTGTCTGAGACCATGCGGGTGGTGACTGGGACCACACTGGCAGCGACTGGGAATGTGCTGGGGGGAACTGGGACCACACTGGGGCCACACTGGGGACAAGCGTGAGTGACTGGGGCCCTGCTGAGAGAGACTGGCATCATACTGGCAGTGACTGGGACTACACGAGTGGCAGCTGGGAGAACTGGGAACACACTGGACAAAAGTGGGAGGAACTGGGAGCAACTGGGACCATGCTGGGGGCAAATTGCATCATAATGGAGAATGACTGGGAGTGACTGGGCTCATACTGGCAGCAACAGAGATCCTACAGGGAGTGAGGGGAAGTGACCGGGATCATACCGGGACTGACTGCGCTCATACTGGGACTGATGAGGAAACTGGAACCACTCGTGGGGGGGAACTGGGCTCATACTGGGAGCAGCCATTTCCCGGCCCCGGCACCCCCGAGCCCCTTTCCAACCCCGGGACCCCCGAGCCCCTTTCCCGGCCGTGCCGCCCCTGCAGCCCCCAGACCCCCCCGCCGGGGTCCCGCCAATCCCAGGGGTCCCCCCTCTCGGGCTCCCCGCTTTGGGCTTCTGGGGCTCTCCTCTCTCCGGGGTCCCGCTTAGGGAAGCCGGGGCTCCCGGGGCTCCCCAAAACCGGTGTCCCCCCGCCCCCGCGCGCTCCCCACGGGGCCCCGGCAGAGCTCGGAGGGCCCGGCCCGGGAAGCCCAACCCCCACCGCGGGGGGACCCGCATCCCCCCGCCCCCGCCGGGGCTCTGCCGCCACCGCCACCGGCACCCCCAAAAACACCTCCCGGGACCCCACGATGTCCCCCCGAGGGCATCTGCGGCTCGCCTTTGGAGTCCCGCAAGCTCCAAACATCCCCCCAAAAAACCCCAAACCCAGGGACCCCCCGGGACATTTGGGGCGAGCTCCCCCTCCCCGGGCACCTGCGGGACGGGGGGCGATGGTCCCGGGGGGCTGCGAGTTCAGCGAGCGCTGGAGCCGAGCGCTTCCTCCTCTGCTCCAGCTTCCCGCTGCCGCTCCGCCTCTTCCTCCCTCCTCCTCCTCCTCCTCCTCCCGCCTCTCCCCAATCCCACCTCCGCCTCCTCCTCCTCCCCTTCCCCCTCCCCCGTTGCCGAGCCCCTCGCAGCCCGCGGGAGCAGCGGGGATGGAGCCGGGACAGGTCGGGATGGGCAGCGCGGGGCTCTCGGCTGCTCCCACCCGCTGGGGGCGGGGCAACCCGGCCCGGGGAAAGGAGAGGGAAACTGGGAACATTGGGGGCTGCACATCCAAACTGGGCCTTGCTGGGGACCCTGGGTGGGGACTTGCAGCCCTTGGGGCTCCTCTCGGAGCCTGGAGAGCCGGGAGGGGGAACGCAGAGAGGGCTGGGGGATCCCAGGAGTGGCATCACTGGCAGTCACTGCTTTGTACTGGGATCGTGCTGACATCATAGTGGGAGCAGGTGGGCCCATGCCGGGGGAGACTGTGATCACACTGAGGGAGACTGGGATCATACTGGGAGTGAGTAGGAGCCTTTGGGGGGCAATTGAGACCATGCTGGGGGCAAATGGGATACACTGGGAGCAACTGGGATCATGCCAGGAGCTACTGGGAGTGACTGGATGCATGCTGGGGGTGATTGGAAGCAACTGGGCTTCTACTGTGATGAACTGGGATGATGCTGGAGGTGACTGGGATCAGACTGGCAGTGAGTGCAACTACACAGAGGCTGACTGGGAGTGGTTGTGAGCAAATGGGATAATGCTGGAAGCAACTGGGAGGAACTGGGAGTGACTGGGAATATGCTGGAGGGAACTGGGAGAGACTGGGAGTGACTGGAGCAAAAGTGAGGGTGAAAGAGAGCCACTGGAATCTGTGGGGGGAAACTGGTTCATACTGGCAGTGACTGGGAGCACACTGGGGTCATATTTGGATCCTATTGGGAGTGACTGGACTAATACTGGGAGTATCTGAGAGTGACTGGGAAACACACCATGCATATCATCCCCCATACTGGGGGTGACTGGGAGCAACTGGGAGCATGCTGGGAGCAAATGGCATCATTCTGGGACTGACTGGGTTGATCTAGGAAGCAACTGGAACCATGGTGGAGGCAACTGGGCCCATACTGGGAGTGATTGGAAATAACTGGGATTAAACTGGGACCATACTGGGAGTGCTGGCATGTGACTAGGATCATACTGGAGGTTGCTGGGTTCATATTGGTGTTGAAAGGGAGCAACTGGGGTCACACTTTGGGCTACTGGGAGCAACTGAGAGCAACTGGGATCATGCTGCAAGCAAACTGGAGTAAGTGGGAAGGACTGGACGCATGCTGGAGGCAACTGGGATATACTGGGCGTGACTGGTATGATACTGGGATGACAAACACCTTCCTGGGACCACTGGGAGCATCTGGGAATGACTACGGACATGCTGAGGGCCACTGGGATATACTGGGAGTGTGTGTAACCATACTGGGGGTGGCTGGGGACACACTGGGAGCGACTGGGATTAACTGGGATTTACAGAGCCTTCCCTGGGACAGCTGGAAGTGATCCCCCCGTTCCCCCACCCTCCCTCGGGCACTGCCGCATTTCCCAACCTGCACCGCCGGGATCTGCCCGGAGCAGCGCGATGGCTCCAGCGCTGGGGCTGGGGGCTCCTGGGGCGGCGAGGGGGGACTGGGACCTTGGCACCCCCTGGGACCCCCCTGAACCGCCATTCCCGGGAACGGGACCCCCCCCGAACCACCATTCCTGGGAACGGGACCCCCTGAACCTCCGTTCCCAGCACCGGGACCCCCCTGCTCCCCTTTTCCTGGGCATCCCATGTGTCCCAGCCTCCAGACTTCCTGTGTTCTTGACCTTGGGATCCCCTGGAACACCTCAGATCCCCATTCCTGCCTTTCCCAGCCCCCAGCCCCACCTTTCTGTAAAACCAGAGGCCCCCTGAACTCCCCCTTTCTGGACATGCCGGGTGTCCTCACCGTGTTACCCCCCTTTTCTGGGAAACCAGAATTTATTTTCCTAGTCATTAATTATTACAGGGAAAGTTAAGCTTTAGAGAAAGACCTCTGTTAAGTGAAGTGCCTTTAGATGCTGTGACTATGTTTAGTGATGGGTCAGGAAAACCAAATTTTTCTGTGGTAGTTTGGCAGAAACTAAAGCATTGAAATCAGATGTCCAAACAGTAGAAGGCTCAACCCAGGTGATAGAACTTGCAGCAGAAGTTAGAACATTTCAGCTTTTTCAGGAGCCTTTTAATTTGACTACGGATTCTGCTTATGTTGCTAATATAGTTAAGAGAATAGAAGGACCAGATTTGAAGGATGTTAGCAATGATGTTCTGTATTGTTATCTTACATGTCTTTATACACTTGTACAAAATAGAACTAATCAATATTTTGTATCCCATATTAGAGCTCATTCATCACTTCCAGGATTTCTGGCAGAAGGCAACTCCAGGGCTGATAAATTGACAGTAGCCGTAGTGAACACCTTACCTAACATTTTTGAACAGGCGAAGCTGAGTCATGCCTTTTTTCATCAGAATGCACAAGCTCTTATGCAAATGTTTCACCTTTCCAGAGATCAGGCTAGAGCAATTGTAAATACTTGCCCAGATTGTCAGCTAGTGCAGCCCCCTGTTTCCACAGGAGTGGTTAATCCTCGAGGACTGCAGTTTGCAATTGTGACAAACAGATATCACAAAATACCCATCTTTTGGAAAATATAAAAATATCCATCTGTCAGTAGACACATTTTCCAATGCAGTTCTTGCTTCTGTACACACAGGAGAGACAGCAAATCGTGTGTGTCAGCATTTTTTGCAAGCTTTTGCTTCACTGGGGGTACTTCAAGAAATAAAAATAGATAATGGTCCTGCTTATACAGCCCAGAAGGTAGCCACATTTTTAATGAATGGGGGCGTTTGTCATACCTTTGGCCTTCCTTATTCGCCCACGAGTCAGGCAGTTGTGGAAAGGACACATAATTCCTTAAAATGTATTTTAGATCAGCAAAAGGGAGATGTAGCACAGACATCACCACAGATGCGATTGAGTTTATATGTTTATATGTTTATGCCTTATATGTTTATAACTTTTTGAATAGTTTTTCTGCAGAGCCTGATCCTCCAATATTTAGGTATTTCTCTAACAGCACACGTGAAATTAAAGGAGAATCCTTTGGTTCTGATTAGAAATCCAGAAACAGGACAGATCGAAGGTCCATTCCCACTAATAACCTGGGGCAAAGGGTTTGCTTGTGTTTCTACAGGTACAGAACCTAGGTGGTTTCCTGCGAAGAACATGAAACCATACCGTACACAGAAAAACAGTGACAACCCCACAAGTAGAGAAGAAAGTACACAGACGTGAACTATGCAGAGACTACAACCCATACCTGCAATCTCTTGTTTTTATTGTTGAAACTGTGAACTTTGGGTTTTATTTCAATGTAAAGACTGTGAAAAAAGAGAACATCGTAAAGTTCTTTTGGCAAATAATTCTCACCTTTCTATTTAAAGAAAGCACAGAATGCCTCATCATTAAATGAGATAGAAACAAAACTGAGAAAATATAAATAATATTCTTAAAATTCATTTAAAGATTAAAATTTGGGAGAAAAGTCCTTTTGCCAAAAGATAACTTTAAAGAAACATGGAGTTTAATCAGATGTTAAGTTTATTTTTTGCTCTGTTTGTTTTGTTTGCTTTTAGTAGGGTAGCTTTGCCAGTTGATCAACCTAAGACCAATGTTTGGGTGACTTTAGCTAATGCTTCAGGTTTGGATACTCTATGCTTGTCTACCACAACTCCAGAAAATCCATTTTCAACTTGTTTAGTCAGTAGAAAATTGGCCAATACCAGAAAGAATTGATAGAGCCCTACGAGGTACCTTTGCAGGATCAAAAGTTTGGGAGTACTATACCCCAGTAGATACACAGGAATGGTGGACTCCCTATCTTCCTAAAACCTCTGATGAACCCCAAGTATTAGAACTCCTTGGTTCTGTAAAAGTAAAATTTTGTGTTGAATTCCATTCTATAGACATCAATCAATCAATGATGAGAGATGTTTCTCCACATCACCCTGTGTATAGAAACCACTCCTTTTGGTGTAATAGTACTTTTATAGTCTCATCTACACCTAGCTCTATTCCTCTGCAATTACCAAGAGGAATGTTTTTGTATGTGGAGACAGAGCATGGCCAGCTATTCCTTCAAACATTAAGGGAGGTCTGTGTACTGTGGGAGAACTTACACTGTTTACTCCTAATATGAAGACAATTGCCAACATGAGACACAGACAAAAAAGATCTGTTCCGCATCAATATGGACCAGAATGCAAAGATGACTTTACCCCATGGGGCTATGGAAAAAGGCTTGCAGCATCTCTCCTTATGCCACCAGTTGCCTCAGTAGCTGCGTTAAAGCAGTTGGATCGGTTGGGATGTTGGCTGAGTAAACAATCTAATGCCACGTCCCTTGCATTAAGTGGCCTCTTAGCAGATGTCAAAGATGTGAGGCATGCAACTTTGCAAAACAGAGCAGCAATTGATTTTCTTTTGCTGGCCCGTGGACATGGATGCAAAGACTTGGAAGGGATGTGCTGTATGAATCTGTCTGACCACTTGAAATCTATTCATAAGAGCATACAACTTAAAGAGGGTGTGTCAAAAATAAGAATCAATGATGGAACTTGGTTAAATGATTTGTTTAGTGGATGGGGCTTAGCATCATGGATAAAGAAGTGTCTTACAACAGGCCTATACATTTTGGCAGTCATAGTAATAGTTCTCATAATGGTACCTTGTTTGTTCCAATGTATACAACGAATGATTGATAAGTCCATCGAAGGAGTTTTTTTGGTGCAGAAAGGAGATGTGGGAATCAGAGGAATACCAACTCCTGCTGTTGACAGGGGATTTGATTTACAACCATGGAAGAGACTAGGTCTGGGTTAATTGACAGAGGTTGATAGATGTGGATGCTAGCAAGGGCTGACAGAGGAATTTTCCTGTGAAACTTTTCTTTCTCATAAGAAAGCGGTTAGAGAAATCCAGCTTCTCACAGCTTCTCTGTGAAAGCTTTCGTTCTCATGTGAACTGGATGGACAACAGTTTGAGAGAATGTAAACCATTTGTACACCTGCAGGTTGTTTTGAGAACTGTGAAAATTACTTTCCTTCTTTAAGAATAATATTTGGAAATATCACCTTGGGAGGTGGTGGGTCAATGGGCCAATCATATAATTTCTCCTTTGCGATCCACGCTATAGAAGATGGGTTTTGGCATTAAAGGTGGCTTAGCTCTGCTTTGGCCGTATCATCTGACCTGGACTTAGTCGTGATTTCGCCATCTCTCCGGGAATAACAGCGGCAGATAGACCTTAAGTCAAAGAACTGCAAGCCTATGTTTTTATAGTTATAAGTGAAAATATACACTGGGTATTCTGGTGGAGCATTTTTAAATATACTAATGTGATTTTATATCGTTTAAGTTAAGAATGTAGATGTTATAATAGAAGTATATGTGTGTACGTGAGTTAAGAAGTCATTGGTTGAAACACAGACACAATGCAGCAGAAAGTACCAAAGGTAATAGGTTGTAAATCCAAAACAAAGTGTCATTTTTAGTGCCTACTGGATTAGAAAGGTATAAAAGGTCATGTAACTCTAGATTCTGTGACTATCTCTTGTTATGGCAGCTTGTTACCAAATCTCATGCCTTCAGGCTGATGCTTTGGTTGTTATTTTGGTAATAAATCATCTTCAACTACGATAATCCCATCTCTTGAACTTAATCCAACAGCAAATGTGATTTAACTACTACAGGGCAGGGTCCTGATATCTGCCCCCTTCCCACTAGATCGAGCTGCTCCAAGCCCTGTCCAATCTGGCTTTGAACACTGATGTGGTTGAGGCATTCACAGCCTCCCTGTGCAACCTGAGCCAGGGTCTCAGCACCCTCACAGGATAGAATTTCAGCCAGCTATCCAGCCCAAATGTGCCCTCTTTCAGTTTGTACCCATTACTCCTTGTCCTGTCACTCCAGTTCCTGATGATGAGTTGTGGGGTATGCCCAGCCCCTGCCCTGGAGGGATCTCTGCTGAGATAAGAGATTTTGCAATCGCCCAGCAGGACTCCCTGGAAAGGCAACCACTTCTTTGGTCACGGCGAGAAAAGACAGACCCACAATCCTTTGGGAGACACTACGCAGATTTCTTCATAACCCATTGGCCTGTACCCATCCCAGATCCTCTGTAACCCATTGGTCCTTTACTGATCCCCTGTATCCCTATAAAAGCAAGCCCTATGGGCCCCTGTGGCTCAGAGAGGGTTCTCGTCCCTGGCTCTCCCCTTTGCCGGAGGGGACCTACAATAAAGCTACCTCTGTGCGGAACCAGCCACACGAACCTCTCTCGTCTCTCTCTCTGGTCTGGCTTGGCCTGGAGGCTGCTCTGCAGAGCTGAGCTGGAATCACAAGCTGATAATCACTAAAGAGCTGACAGTCTCTGCAAGGGCCCCTCTGCCAGCAGCTGAGGGAAGACACCGGGCCTCGGGAAGGCAATTCCTTTCGGGACCATCTCCCCAGACCGGTCACCTCTTCCTGGGTCCGAGCCGCTGACCCCCCTCACCACCAGCTGTAATAACTGGCACCCGAACAGCCTTGGACCCCGGACCCCGGACCTGGCCTGAGCTGCGTCTTGATCGCCAAGACAGAACCAGCCGTTCGTGTGCTGATCCTCTGAAGATAGACCTACATTTTAGCAGGCCTTTTGGATGGGGACAGTTCGAGACCCTCGCCTCCCACCTAGGACTGAAGTCCCTGAGGATCGAACTGCCAGACCATCCCCCCAGCAGACCTTTCCAGGAGCCAGCCCCACCAGAAAACGGGATTTGTAAGTCTAAATTTGGGGCTCTCCTCCTCTTGCGCGCAACTTTAAGTAATTTTAGGGGTTTTTTTCTTTTTTTCTGCTGAGGGAGGAACTAAGATGGGACATAGGCAAGCTAAACCCAGCCTTTCCCAATCTGAGAGAGACCTATACCCCTTTCTTCTAACCCTTCTGTTAAAATCTGACTTTAAATTCTCTAAAGGTATTCTTTCAAAGAAAAATCTTAAATCTTTCAGTAATTGGGTATCTCGAAATTTCCCTGATGCTACCACAGATTCTGTCCTTTCTGATCCATTCTAGAACAGAGTGGGGAACAAACTCTATTCCTCTCAAGCCTCAGGAAACCTCTCTGTTTCCAAATTCTTTCCTTTATTATGGCCAGCCAGAGCACGGACTCCGCCAGCCGCCCCAGCCCTAGCCCGGCTGGGGCGCCGGCCACCCCACTTCCCTACCCCGATCCCCTATTCCCGGCAGTCCTCCCATACCCAACCCCCCCCAATCGCCCCCTCGGTTCCGCTGCCACCCCCCAGGCAGCACACGCGGCACCCATCCGAGACCCATCCCCCCTCCCCGGGATGGATGCCTCTGAGCCCCCTCCAGCCCCATCTCCCTGTGCCCCTGGTATTTCGCAACCCCTCCCGCACTACACCACCCTTCCCCCTCTCGCACCGGCCCATAGTGCCTCCGACCCCCCCCACCCCACCGCGTCCCAGCCTCCTGCTTCATCCTTGCCACACGCGGCCCTGCCCCCCCCCACCCCACCGCATCCCACGCCCCCGCGTCCCAGCACCCCGCCGCATCCCTGCCCCAAGCAGCCCTGCCCCCCCCCACCCCAGCGCAGCAGCCCCGTCCCAGCAAGCCGCCCCGCCGCTGCTGCCCCTCCCCGCACCCATGGAGCAAGCATGGTACAACATGGGACCGGTCCCGCAGAGCTCCGTGCACACATCATGGGGCTCGGAACAAGCGTCACGCCCCTCGCCAGCATCTGCCCTTCTCGCCGCTGGCAGAACGCAGCTATCCGCAGCACTGCCCCAGGCTATCGCCCGAGGAGTGGAATCTCTCTCCCCCCTTCCCCCACCGCAAATGCCTCTGCCACCCTGGCAGGCACCGGCACACCCGCTCTCTCCCCTCCCAGCTGCATCTTGCGCAATCCCTGCTGATGCTCCTCCTCTCCCTGCACCCCCTCCCCCCCCCACGGGGTCTTGCGCAATCCCTATCTCCTCCGCTCCTGCCCTAAAGCCCACCGCTCCCCCACACCCTCTTACAGCCCATCCCGACTCCACACAGAATTGCGAAACTGGCACTACCTGCAACCCGACCTCCCCCCAAATGACCTGCTGCTGTACAACCTCTCCACCCCCATGCTGCCACAACAGACCCCCTTCCCACCCCTCAAACCACCCCCAACACCCCGCTATCCCTGCCCTGGCTAAAGGAAAGTCAGCATTTCAAAAATGCCGCACTACGCCCCCTGTATCCCGGCCCCGCCCTGCCACAGCTTATCCCTTCTGTTCAGATTACACTAGCAGCAGCTCTGACTCTGAATCTGAGGACTGATGGGCACAGACACGCAGGGAAGCGAACCGGGAGGGAGATTGGGAGTTAGCCCAGAAAATTTCAGCCTTTCCAGTCCTTATAGGGAAAGGGAGGAAGGGTGGTCCAACTGCAAAAACATGGGAACCTATCCCATACAAAGAAGTCAAAGAGCTTAGCAAGGCAGCAAAAGACCATGGGAGAGGGTCACATTTCTTTAGAAGCTTATTGGAAGCCACTTTCTCTGCCTATACATTAGTACCACATGATATTAAAAACATTATTAACTGCATCCTTTCCCCTGCCGAATATATGTTATGGGAAAGGCATTGGAAAAGACATTTAAAAACACTGTCTGACACTTATGCTAAAGATGCAAATCAGACAGATTGGACAATAGAACAACTGGCTGGAGAAGGTGACCTCCAAAAACCCCTAGATCAAGCTACAACCTTACCTGAAGTAGCATTACAAGACATAGCTCTTGCAGCTAAGACATCGCTGCTCCTTACTCCTGATGATTCTGTTCCTACACAATATTTCTCTAACATCAAACAGTCAGCAAATGAAAGCTTCGTTCAGTTTGTTGATCGTTTAAAAGCTAGCTTAGAGAAACAGATAGAAAGTCCAGATGGACGAAAGGAACTTTTGGGCAAACTTGCCATGGTAAATGCTAACGAACAATGTAAGAATATCTTGAGGGCCCTACCCATGGACACAGAACCCACAATAGAACAAATGATAGAGACCTGTACTAGACGCACATCTGCAGAAAACACAGTAACCCAAGCAGTTGTCAAAGGCATCACAGAGGTTTCTGGTGCGTTTGCTGCAGCAGTCTCTAAGGAGAATGCCCGCTGTTTCTATTGTGGCGAACTTGGACACTTTATAAAGGACTGCCCACAAAGGTCACCCACCCAGGACCATCGTGCCGCCTACCAAAGGCACCAGAGACAGCAACAGCACCAGCAGCGTCCAAAAAACTTCTATCGGAGCGCAGTGTCAAGGCCCTACGCCCAGACAACAAATCAAAGGCCATACTACCCCGCCCCAGCTGCGAACTCCACATCGGATCACCAAGAGCAGACAAACTGGACCTCACCCAGCACCATCATCCCAGGCAATCCCAGAACACATGAGAAGGATCCAACACACGGAGTGCTACCGATGGGAACCAGACGCCAACTGGTAACATCACTGCCAATTAACTTTGTTGACAAGCGTTTTTATCGTATTCCCACAGGAAAGTATAGACCGTAGAACGGCCCATGGGACATTCTTACCCTAAGTGGTACCCTCCATGGTCCAGAACAACTCTTTGTGTTACCTGAGATACAAACAGTGCACCCTGGACAAGAGATTCTTGTCCAGCTTTGCTGCACGGACACACCTTTCTTTCTTCCACAGGGAACACCGATTGCTCAAGCTTTTTTACTTCCACAGAACCGCCCAGAACAGCTCCCTCTCAATCCTACAGCAATGTGGATAGAGATTGTGGGCTCAAACAAACCGACCATCAAGTGCAGCTTGTTCTGTAAAGGAGAGAGGGTCTAGCGCCCAGGGATGCTGGACACCGGAGCAGACGTGACCATCATCGCCCGCTCCAAGTGGCCAGGGAATTGGGAACTGGAGCCAGTGGCAGGTATGATCTCCGGGATTGGTGGAGTTGCAGTATCCATGAGAAGCAAATGAAATGTTGTCATTGAAGGACCTGAAGGCAAGATAGCGACCACTCGACCATTCGTGGTAAGAGCCCCCATCACCCTATGGGGCAGACACCGTCTATCCCAGTGGGGTGCCACCCTTACCATTCCCAGCCAGGATTTCTGACTGGGGCCCCTGAGAAACGCGCGCTGCCATCTACTCCCCTGCTCACCTGGAAGACTGACAACCCAAAATGGGTAAGACAGTGGCCCCTTGAAGAAGAAAAACTCCGCGCGTTGGAAGCCCTGGTAGAAGAGCAACTTGCGAAAGGTCGTATCACCGAGACCACCCGCCCTTGGAATTCCCCTGTCTTTGTACTGAAAAAGCCCGGCAAGGACAAATGGAGACTACTCCAGGACCTACGAAAGATTAATGAGGTCATTGAAGACATGGGCCCCCTCCAACCCGGCCTGCCATCACCATCGATGCTGCCCCGAGACTGGCTGCTTGCCATCATAGACATTAAAGACTGTTTCTTTAACATCCCGCTCCATCCCCAGGACGCACCACGGTTCGCCTTCTCCATCCCCTCTCTTAACGAACAAGCCCCACTCAGAAGATACCATTGGCTCGTCCTTCCACAAGGCATGAAGAACAGCCCGACCATCTGCCAGTGGTACGTCGCCCACATTCTGTCCCCCATCAGGAGCCTATTACCAGAAGCAATCATTTACCACTATATGGATGACATACTAATCTGTGCATCAGAAAAAACTTATTTGGACAGAACTCTTAAAAAGACAATTGAAGCCATAGAAGAAGCAGGGTTCGAGATTCGTGAGGACAAAGTGCAGCACTCCAGCTCATGGACTTACCTCGGCCTCCAGATCCGTGAGAGAACCATTGTACCCCAGCAACTCGCCATCAAAGAGGACCTCAAAACCCTAAGGGACTTACACAGCCTGTGTGGATCCATAAATTGGATACGCACCCTACTGGGATTCACAACAGAAGACCTCACTCCCCTCTTCAACCTCCTCCGCGGCAGCAGAGACTTGGACTCTCCACGTGCCCTCACACCTGAAGCCCGAGATACCATCACTGAAGTTCAAGAAGCCCTGTCTTCACGCCAAGCCCATCGCGTTGAACCCAGCCTGCCTATCCATTTTGCAGTTTTGGGTAAAGCTCCCTGTTTACACGGACTGATCTTCCAATGGGACCCTCAACTCCGAGACCCTTTGCTGATACTTGAATGGGTCTTCACAAGCCATCAACCTACAAAGACATTAACCGCCTTCCAAGAGGTAATGGCACATTTAATAAAAAAGGCCAGAACTCGTCTCTGCTCTCTTGCGGGGTGTGAGTTCACATGCATATACTTGCCATTGACCACTGGAGATCTGAAGCAGTTGCTCCAGACCAATGAGAGCCTCCAGTTTGCCCTAGATAGCTACACAGGCCAAATTTCCATTCACATGCCAAAACATAGATTTTTCTACCATGATGCAGCTTTTAAATTGATTCCAAAATTAATCCAAAGTAGAAAACCTCTCAAAGCTCTAACTGTCTTTACAGATGGGTCTGGCTCGTCCCATCGGTCTGTCATGACTTGGAGGCAACCCAATACCCAAAAATGGGAATCTGATATCCAAATAGTAGAGGGATCTCCACAGATTGCTGAGTTAGCAGCTGTTGTCAGAGCCTTTGAGAAGTTTAAAGATGAACCTTTTAATTTGGTCACAGATTCAGCTTATGTCGCTGGCATAGCTATGAGGGCTGAACATGCTTTTCTAAAGGAGGTCTCCAACCAAAAATTATACCAATTGGTTTCTACATTAATTCATTTAATCTCGCACAGAAAACAGCCTTACTACATTACGCATGTGAGGTCACACACTGACCTCCCTGGTCCCATTGCCGAAGGGAACAGGAGAGCAGATGCACTGGCCATGCCAGCAGAGACTGCAAACGTCCCTGACATCTTTGCCCAGGCAAAGTTGTCACATGCATTTTTTCACCAAAACATTCCTGCCCTCCTCAGAATGTTCAAGCTTTCAAAAGATCAAGCAAAAGCTATCATTGCAACATGCCCAAACTGCCAGAACTACCGAATACCATCTATGGGTACCGGAGTCAACCCCCGTGGTCTGAACAGCTGCCAATTGTGGCAAACTGATGTAACCCACTTCCCATCCTTTGGGAGATCCAAGTATGTACATGTGTCAGTTGACACATTTTCTGGGGCAGTGTTTGCATCAGCCCATGCAGGGGAAAATGCCATCCACATCATCAAGCATTTTCTCCTTGCCTTCACCACCCTGGGAGTCCCTGAAGAAATCAAAACAGATAGTGGGCCTGCCTACACCTCTCACAAGTTAAAAGATTTCTTCAACCAGTGAGGAATAAAACACAAGACAGGGATACCTAGCAATCTCACAGGACAATCGTAGAAAGGACCCACCAAACCCTCAAAAGAGTCCTCAACCAGCAATGGAGAGAAACAGAAATCTTGTTTCCTGTTGAAATGTTGGAAAAGTCCGTGGACTGCGGCAGTGGGAGAAATGCAGACCAGCCAATATGGTTGATAAAAGCAAGCTCCATTTATTAGCAATCCAGAGGCACTTATATAGTATATCAGCTTGTTAACTCTTACGTGGCTTAAATCTATCAAAGCGCATTTCTGCTTCTACATAATTAGACTACACTGGCCAGCTTCTACTAGTTATGTTATGATTAAAGAATTCAGAGTTCACCCTCCCTTCTCCTGGTCAGCACATCTTATCTGCACAGCTGCACCTCTTCAAAACTCCCTTTTTGTTTCTCTGGCCTATTTCTCACACAGGTGCTTTCTCATGCAGGCAGTTTCTCACACTAACCTTTGCTTGCAGGCCTTTTGCTTGTACAGTTCTTTTATTGATCCCATAATTCTATCAATGACCCATGCCCCTGATCCTCTAACCATTCTTTAATATTGAAAGACTCTGTAAGGCTCTCCATGTCATTAACTTCCTAAATGGTACATCATCAGAGCCTGACCCTCCAATACTCCGCCATTTCTCAAATTCAACCCAACCTAACCTCACAGAGAAGCCACCAGTGCTGGTAAAGGACCCTGAATCACACTAGGTCTCTGGGCCTTTCCAATTCATTACCTGGGGGAGAGGCTACGCCTGTGTCCAGCTACCATCTGGCCCGAAGTGGTTCCCGGGAAAAAGTATAAAACCATACTTATGCCCTACAAACACTGCTTCCACAAACACCAACAAGAATGTTCCTGAGTCAAATACAGGACCTCCCCAAAACCAGACCAGCTCTGCATGGAGACGAAAACGTCACCGGATGCCCACCAACCAGGAAAAAGATCGTCCCACCACACGGCAGCAGATGAAACAGAAAACTGAACAAGAAGCTACAGCAAAAAGTCAAGCCGTAGGCCAGACACAGCCTGAAAAAACTGATCCTTAGTTTATATGTTATCACCCCTTGTTACGCCAAAATATCCCCTTCTCTCAATCCATGTCAAACCTCCCTAAACCCCAAAACTTCCCCTCTCACCACAAAGCTAACAAATCTCGCTTATATTCCCTCTCAGAAGCCCCATCCCTGCCCAAAGATGAAACTTATCTACATTGATGCTGTCCTCACTGCTGCCTCGATGACCTAAAAGTAGATAATGACCTTTTTGGACGATGGGGAATAACAGGATAGATTGCATCTTTGCTTAAGGGAGCTTAGTGGGTATTCATTGTAATTATTACTGTGTTACTTATGTTCTCTTGCCTCCAACGTTGCTGCAGAAAGGCTGCTGGGAATGCCTTTTTAAAAAATACAGAAGGGGGAGTTGTGGGGTATGCCCAGCCCCTGCCCTGGAGGGATCTCTGCTGAGATAAGAGATTTTGCAATTGCCCAGCAGGACTCGCTGGAAAGGCAACCACTTCTTTGGTCACGGCGAGAAAAGACAGACCCACAATCTTTTGGGAGACACTACGCAGATTTCTTCATAACCCATTGGCCTGTACCCATCCCAGATCCTCTGTAATCCATTGGTCCTTTACTGATCCCCTGTATCCCTATAAAAGCAAGCCCTATGGGCCCCTGTGGCTCAGAGAGGGTTCTCGTCCCTGGCTCTCCCCTTTGCCGGAGGGGACCTACAGTAAAGCTACCTCTGTGCGGAACCAGCCACACGAACCTCTCTCGTCTCTCTCTCTGGTCTGGCTTGGCCTGGAGGCTGCTCTGCAGAGCTGAGCTGGAATCACAAGCTGATAATCACTAAAGAGCTGACAGTCTCTGCAAGGGCCCCTCTGCCAGCAGCTGAGGGAAGACACCGGGCCTCGGGAAGGCAATTCCTTTCAGGACCATCTCCCCGGACCGGTCACCTCTTCCTGGGTCAGAGCCGCTGACCCCATCACCAGCTGTAATAATGAGTCTCTCTGCAGTTCCCTGGAAGCCCCTTCAGATCCTGCAAGGTGCTGTGAGGTCTCCACACAACCTTCTCTTCCCCAGGCTCAACAGCCCCTCAGCTTTCTCAGCCTGTCTTGGTAGGGGAGGTGCTCCCATTATCAACTTTGTGTCCCCTCTGGACTTGCTCCACCAGTTCCGTGTTCTTCTTCCGTAGGGGGGCCCAGACCTGTGTGCAGGACTCCAGGTGGGGTCTCACAAGAGCAGAGGAGAGGGGGAGAATCCTCTCCCTTGGCCTGCTGGCCACGCTCCTTTGCATGCAGCCCAGGGCTCTGTTGGTTTTGGGGCTGGCAGCGCTCATGGCCAGCTCACCCATCACTCCCAGGTCCTTCTCCAGTGCCCAGCCTGTCGCTGTGTCTGGCATTGCTGCCTCCCAGGTGCAGGACCCTGCCTTTGGCTTTGCTGAACTTCATGAGGCTTGCCTGGGCCCAGCCCTGCAACCTCTCCGGGTGCCTCTGGGTCCATCCCTTCCCCCACCACAAAGCTCAGGATCGCCAGGGAACTGGCTGGGGATGTCTCCATCCCACTGTCCACGGTGCCCACAGAGCTGTGGGACAGCATTGGCCCCCGCACCAAGCCCTGAGGGACCCCACTGGGAGCGTCCTCCACAGGGACGAGGAGCCGCTGACCACAACTCTCTGCATGCGGGCATCCAGCCAGGCTTTTATTGCACCGAGTGGTCTGTCCATCCCATCCAGGTCTCTCCAAGTCAGAGGCAGGGATGTCATGGGGGACAGTGCCCAACGCTTTCCCTAAGTCCGGGCAGACGAGGTCCGATGCTCTGCCCCATCCACCAACACTGCAGCCCCGGCATTGAAGGTACCAGATTTGTAAAGTGAATGCCAGGGAGCAGCCCCAGAGTCCTCCAAGGCAGGTACCCGAGGTGATTTTTCTCTTTTGAAGGAAAATGCAATCCCTGGAATCCATCTGGAGCTTCCTCAAGCATTGCCTGGAGTCTCGGTCTCTGATTTGGGGACCTGAAATCCAGGGTTGGAGCCCCAGATTCTTCCAGGGATGAAGACAGAAAGGATATTGTGCTTTTACAGGAAATTGTATCCTCCTGGATGAACTGAAGACTCCTCCCAGGCATCTCCTGGAGTATATTCACATCTCCTCTAAAGAGCTGAGAACCCAGGCTGCAGCTCCAGACTCCTCCAAGGCAGGTACCCAGGATGATTTTTCTATTTTCATGGCTCCTGCATCTTCCAGGATCTGCCTGAGACTCCTCCCAGGCATCTCCCCTAGCCTTGACCTCTGATTTTGGTGTCTGAAATCCAGGTATGACACCCAGATTCCCCCAGGGCAGCTTCTAAGCTGATTTCACCCTTTTGGTGACCAAGGGAGAATCCTCCTGGCATCTCCCAGAGTCTTTTCATCTCTGAGTTTGGCACTTGATATCCCGGGTAGCAGCCCCAGACTGCTCCAAGGCAGGTACCTGGGGTGATTGTTCTCTATTTGTGGAACCTGCATCTTCCAGGATCTACCTAAGACTCCTCCCAGGCATCTCTGGGAGTCTTTTCACGTCTCCAGGAAGGAGCTCAGATCTGCAGTAGTGGTCCCAGACAGCTCCAGGGAAGCAGTCAAAAATTATTTTTCTCTTTTGAAGGAAAATGCTGAGACCCTTCTCAGCATTTCCTGGAGTCTTGGTCTCTCATTTAGGGACCTGAAATCCCAGGTAGCAGCCCTAGGCTCCTCCAGGGAAGGTGCCCAATATGCTTTTTTGCTTTGACGTGAAATTGTATCCTCCTGGATTCACCCAAGACTCCTCCCAGGTATCTCCTGGAGCCTTTTCACATCTCCTCTAAGGAGCTGAGGTCCCAGGTAAGAAGCCCCAGACCTTTCCAGGAGAGCAGCTTCACATGATTTTTCCCCTATTGTGAGAAACTGTATCCTCCTGGATTCAGCTGAGATCCTTCCCAGGATTCTTCTGGAGTATTTTGATCTCTTATTTTGGCACCTGAGTTGATAACCACAGGCCCACAGTCTTCCAGGGAAGGTTTCCAATATGTTTCTTCTACTTTGGAGTTACATTTTTTCTCTGGAATCCACCTGAGACTCCTCCCACGTATGTCCCAGAGTCTTCACACCTCCTGGAGGAAGCTGAGATCCCAGGAAGCAGCTTTTGCTCATTTGGAAGTATTTCTCTTCCAGAATGCACTGAAGACTCCTCCAGCCACCTGCCAGAGTCTTTTCCTCTCTGGTTTAGGCACTTGATATCTCAGGTGGCAGCCCCAGACTGCTCCAAGGCAGGTACCAGAGGTGATTTTTCTCTTTTGGTGAAAACTGGATCTTCTGTGATCTACCTGACATTGTTCCAAGGAACCTCCCAGAGTCTTGACCTCCCATTTCAGGATGACAAAAATGTCCAGCAGCCCCAGATTGCTCCAGGGAAGCTGACCTTGATCCATTTTTGCTTTTGCAGTGAACCTGCATCTTCCAGGATGTCCCTGAGACTCCTCCCAGGCATCTCCTGCAGTCTGTGACACACAGAGCTCTGAGGAGCTGAGATCCCGGGTAGCAGCCCCAGAGGGCTCCAGGGAAGCTGCCCGAGGGGATTTTGTGCTGGGAAAGAGGGAGCTGTGCAGGCCTGGAGGAGCCCAGGGGCAGCCGCTCTGTGCTGCCTGAGGAGCAGCTGAATGTGCCTCCTCTTGTGCCGGGGCTGCGTCTTTGTGCCCCGCTGGGCACGCTGAGGAGCAGCTGAATGTGCCTCTGGCTGCAGGCTCTGTGTGCGGGCTGCTGCTGGACACAGAGGCCGCCTTGGCCTCCTGGTGCGGGGCGGGCGCAGGGCTGGGCAGTGCCCCTGGTGCTGCCGAGCGCCGGGCAGGGCTGGCTGGGGCTGTGGCACTGGCCGAGCTGCCCAGCTGCAAGGGCCGGCCAGGACAGCAGCTGCCCCACTGCGGCCCTTGTCCCCGCCAGGGCCCCCAGGCCAGGCTGCGATGGCTCCCGCTGCTGCTGGAGCTGCGGGGCTGCGGGGCCAGGGTGGCCCATCCCTCTCCCCATGGAGGGACGAGGCCTGGCCCTGGCTGCCCTGAGGCTGCCGCTGCTGCAGCTGTGGCCAGACCAGGAGGAAGAAGAGGAGGAGGAAGAGGAGGCGGTGTGGGATGGAGGCGCTGTCTTGGCCCAGTGCTGCGGAGCCCTGGCACCGTCCCAGCAGCGGCCTCTCCCTCCCGGCCCGGCCCTCAGCTGGTGCCGCCCTTGGGGCGCTGGGCCTTGGGCTTCCTCTTCTCCAGGGGCATCTCCTGCCTCCCGCCCTCCCAGAGTGTCCCGGGGAGCTGCTGCCTCCTGAGCCAGGGGCTCTGCTCTGCTGCCCCAGGCACCCTGGGGCTCCTGAAACACCCCACGGGCAGCGCGGGGCCCAGAGGGTCACAATGTCCCCTTGCTTCCATGGGGCCTCACAGTGTCACAGTGCTCCCTGCGCACCCTGAGGCCCCACTTCAGCCAGCCCAGGCCATTGCCACGCTTCCAGTCACTCCCAGCATGATCCCAATGACTCCCAGTCTCTCTCAGTATATCCCAGTTGCCCCCAGCATGCTGCCAGTCACTCCCACTTCCTCACAGTTGCTTCCAGCATGATTCCAGTTGCCCACAGCCACTCTCAGTCACCCTCAGTGCAGTTGCCGTTGCTCCCACTACCTTCCAGTTGCCCCCAACATGGTTCAAATTGTCCTCAGCGTGCTCCTAGTCACTCCCAATATGATCCCAGTCCACCTCAGTGTGGTCCCAGTTGCCTCCAGCAAGGTTCAAGTTGCTCCCAGTTTCTCCCAATGTGATCCCAGTTGCACCTTGCATAGTCCATGTTACTACCAGTATGATCTCAGTTACCTTCAGTGGAGACACAGTCACTCCCAGTTGCTCCCAGTTGCCCTCAACATAGTCCCAGTTGTTCCCAGTGTTGTCCCCTCCAATATTGTTACAGACACTCCCAGTATATTCCAGTTGCTCCCAGCATGCTCATTTCCAGTCACCCCCATTGCCCCAGCATGGTTCCAGACATCCCCAGGATGATCTCGTTCATTCCCAGTATATCCCAGTTGCCTCCAGCACGCACCCGTCATTCCCAGTTGCTCCCAGTAGCTCCCAGTAGCCCTCAGTGCAGTCCCAGTGGCTCCCAGTATTTCCATGTCCGTGCTCCCTGTGCTGCTCCCAGCCCTGATCCGTGGGGATGGGAATGTCCCGCTCCCTTCCCGGGGCAGGCTCACACCTGAGCCAGGTGTGCAGGGCAGGACCTTGCCCTGAGCCCAAGCCCTGTCCCCCCTGCAGGATCTGCTTCCCATCGGCCTCTTCCTCCTGCGGCCCCAAGCCCAGCTCGGTGCTGAACGAAGGGCGCTGGGCCGGGGTCATCCCCCAGCAGGGGCTGCGCACCCCCTCTGCCCCCTCCCCAAATTCCCTCCCGGGGCAGCAGGGGTTGGCTCAGGAGCCCTGTGGGCAGGGAAAAAGGGGTGACACCGGGATGGGGGGGTCACACACGCTCTGGGGGGACACACACAGCCCCTGGGGACCCCCCCTCACCTTCTCCTGCAGTGCCAGGAGGATGAACCCCAGCATGGAGCCCCCAACTCCCGGCAGCATCTTGGGGGGTGGGGTCTGGTGGCAGCTTTGAGGGTCTGGGGGGAGGTCACAGCTGCCCTAAAAGCCCCTCCCAGCCCCACAGCCACTCCTGGACACCTCAGACCACCCCACAGCTCCTGGCCAGGATCTCCCCAACCACTCCCGGCAATATAAATGGCCCCAAGAGCCACCGAAACCCCTTCCCATCTCCCCAAGACCCGCTCTAAATTCTCTCTAAGCCACACAGCCCAGCCAACATCCCAAAACTCCATCACAGACTCCCCAAAAAGCCCCCCAAACCCCTTCCCAGCACCACAAATGCCCCCAAGAGCCACAAAAGCCCCTCCCAGGAGCCACTAAAACCCCTCCCAGCCCCCATGGCACCGACCAGGACAGGTTGGTGGACAGGAACATCCCCACCCGGGAGCAGCTTGGGCACTTCAGCAGCGATTTGGGCACTTTGTGGGGGACACCCTGGATGGGCAGACCCAGGGCAGGGACTGGGACAGACAACCGGAATTCCTGGAGAACAGACGGGCTCAGGTGGAAACATTCTGCCAGAACCATTAGGAGATCATTGTTCCATCTGGCTGGTTGGGTGGCACCACAACACCAAATCTTCCCCAAAAATCCTGTGAAGCAACCCCAAATTCACCTCCAAATCCCAGTAAAATGGTGCATCTTTAGATCTCTTTGTTAAAATTCATGTTTTACCCTAATTTTAGGTATTTTGACAGGATGAAGAAGGAAATAATTTAAGTTGGAAAAGACCTCCAGGGTCATTCAGCGTTGCTTGATATCACCAGAAGAAACAATTGGACAGAGCAGGTGAGATTTTTTGGCCTGTAAAGTCAACAAAAACAACCTTCCCAATGAATTTCCAATGTCAATCTGAGTCCCGATGGATGCTCCTGCCCCTGCGTTCACCCAGGTACATACAGGGACCCAGGAGGACGTGGAGTGCACCAGCCAGGAGTCTTCCCAATGTGGATCACAGGGAATGTGGGTCACCAGGGCTCTTCCCAGCGTGGGTCTTCTGCTGGGGGATGAAGCTGGAGCAGAGGACTAAGTTCTTCCTGCGCTCGGGGCACTCGCAGGGCTTCCTGTACCGGTGCCTCCGTTGGTGCTTGGTCACCTTAGACCTGCCTGAGAAGCTCTTCCCACACTTGAGACACTCATTGGCCTCTCCCCGGTGTGGATGTGCTGGTGCCTGATGAGGTGGGAGTTGTGCTTGAAGCCCTTCCCACAGTCAGGGCAGCCAAGGGGCCTCTCCTCCATGTGCATCCACTGGCGCAGGAGGAGATGGGACCTGCTCTGAAACCTCTTCCCATATTTGGGACACTCGTAGGGCCTCTCCCCAGTGTGGATCTTCTGGTGGGAGGTCAGGTTGGAGCTCTGTCTGAAGCTCTGCCCACATTTGGGACACTCACAGGGCCATTCCCCAGTGTGGATCCTCTGGTGGGTGGCCAGGCCAGAGCTGTTTCTGAAGCGCTTCCCACATTCCCCACACACATAGGGCCTCTCTCCAGTATGGATCTGTCTTGGTTTGAAAGACAGGTGTCTGCTAAGGAAGGCAGGAGCCTCCCTTGGAATGGCAAATGTGACCCCCTTTCCCTCTGAGTTATTATAATTTTGAAATCAAGGGGCTTTTAGGCAAAGATGTGGAAAACAGGAATAACAGTTCTTTACTATTATATATCTATATGTGTATAACCAGTCAAACAAAACAACAACAACTCTGGCAGTAACAGCAATCCCAAACCCAGTCCCAGCCTTCTCGGCTGTCGGGCCCTTTCCCCTCGGGTGCAGTTCCGCTCGCAGCCGGCAGGGGCGCTGGCGGCTCCCGGTGAGCAGGGCAGGTGCGATGGTTCCCCCGCGGCTGCAGGGGGCGCTCCGGAGCGAGCTCGGGGAGCACGCGGCACCGGTGCCCTGGGATCCCGGGAAGGGATGGAACAAAGGCTTCACAAACCCCTGGGCAGCCGATCCCGGTGTCCGGCTGGACCCTTGGGAACAGCACGCTGGAATGGCAGACTGGAACAGCAGGGAGGAGCACAAATCCCAGGTAGCAGACGAGATGTATCCAAATGGGGAACGGGAAACCCCCCGGAGGTCTGGGCAGGCAGGGTGAGCAGGGCTACAACGTAGAAAAGGCTAGAAGCAATGGCGGGGCAGGGCAGCCACAGCCCGGCTCCCAGCGGGGCAGGGAAGGTGGGCTTTGGGATCCTGGGGCTTCTCCAGCAGAAGGAAAAGCAGCCAAAGAAAGCAGCTTCCCTCTCGGTCCAAATGCCTGAGACTGACTGCCCACACACCCAGGTGAAACAAAAGGAGTGGCCAGCTCTTTTGTTTTTCTGAAGTACCCAGCCATTTGTTCCCCAGCAACATGTATAGGGAAAATTCCTTTAGCACAAAAAAAACCAAACCAGGAGAGCTCCTAAAACCCCAACAGGATCATCTGGTGATGGATCAGGCGGGATCTCCAGTGGAAGCTCTTCCCACATTCCTCGCACTTGTGGGGCTTCTCCCCAGCGTGAAGCTGCTCATGGACCACCAGGTCCGAACCCTGCCTTCCCGACACAGGGTGGGTCTTTCCTCCTCACAGTTCCCTGGGCTGTGTTTGCAGCCCCTCCTCCTGTGGGATCTCCAGGGCTTTTCCTCCCCATTGGATTCCTGCACCATGGAGCTTCTCAAAACAGCCTCTTCCACCAGGTTCTGCCGCAGGGATTTGTCCTCCCTGGGCTCCATCCTCAGCTCCTTGTCTGGGGGAGGAAGGACAAGGAGAGGATGGCATTTGCCTGCGTGCCACAGGGAAGGGGAAGGAGATCCCCCCAGTCTGTGCCCGGCAGGACGGCGTTGGCACCGGGGTTGTCCTGCAGCCGGGGGCGATGCTGGGCTGGGAGATGGAGCAGGAGAGAGGGGGAAACGGGCAGGGACTTCCACCTCACCCACCTGGGTGTCCTGTGGCATCTTCCTCTTCCTCACAGCCTCCTCCTCCATCTGGCCGAGGTTTGGGAATGAGAAATCCTGGTGTGGAGGGAAAATAAAGGTGTGAGTGTGTTGGCTTAGGGGTTCCTCCTGCCCAAGTCCTTCTCTAGAAGTCACCGGGCGTTTCATGACTGTAAAATCCTCTCAAACACCGTGCTGGTTTTAACTGGCATGAGAAATGAACCCCACTGATCTGCCCCAAGAGAGATTAAGGTGGGAGTTACAATTCACCAAAGAGATAACAAGAAATACCATGATACAGCTGTAACCCACAAAGGCTGAGTATAACCAGGCACCCTGGGACAAGAGCAGAACAGTGCTGGTTAGTTCCTGTGCCGAGCACCACCTGGTCCCGCCGCATGCAAAGCAAAAGGAAAGAAAAGAAGGTCGGCCAGAATACAACAAGAAAGATAAGAAACTTAAAAGGAAAATGCAAGTTATAATCAGGAGGCATGGGCTATAACTAAGGATAACAAGCTTATAGTACCTTCTTATTTGTTGTGGTCACTGGTGCAGAAAGAACATGAGGAAACACATTGGGGAATGGATGCTTTGTCCAATTATTTGAAAGATAGGATTATGGCTAGGAGATTGCAAGGTGCAGTAACTCGCTAGTGTGGTCTTTGCCTCCAAACTAATCCTAAGAATATTCCAAAACCTAAAGTTGGACAAATTGGGAAAGGCTGTGGACCTGGGCAACAATGGAATTACCCAGGAAAGGGGGGTATTGATACTTATTGGTGTTAACAGACACCTTTTCAGGATGGCCAGAAGCCTTTCCTACTAGGACAGCTAAAGCACGAGAGGTGACCAAAGCACTGTTGCAAGAAATAATACCCCGCTTTGGAGTTCCAGCCACTATGTCTTCAGATAGAGGACCACATTTTATTTCAAAAATTGTACAACAAATCAGTCACCACCTGGGAATAGATTGGGAGTTACATACACCATATAACCTTCAGTGTAATGGCCAGGTAGAAAAGATGAACCATTTAATTAAGCAACAAATTATAAGATTGGGACAAGAAGCAAATTTGCCTTGTCCCCAGGCCCTCCCACTGGCATTAGCGTGAATTTGAACAAAACCCAGAACAAAGGAAAAGTTAAGTCCATTTGAAATTTTATATGGGAGGCCATATGCAATTCAAGAGGGAACTTCACCCATTCATCTGGGAGAAGAAACCCTGCACAGATATATGGTGGCCTTGAATAAACAACTTAGAAAAATTGAAAAATATGTGGCTGGGGCCCAAAGCAGAGAATTAGATGGGCCAGTACATGATGTACAACCTGGAGATTATGTGTATGTTAAGTCTTTTGCAGAGAAGACTTTGGAACCACAGTAGGAAGGACTGTTCCAGGTACTCCCCACCACCTTCACTGCAATCAAGATCAAAGAGCAGAAGGCCTGGATTCATCACTCCTGGGTGAAGAAAGCCCCTGAGGGACTTTGGGAGGTAACGCCCGGTGACAACAAACTGAAGCTGAAGCTGACCCGAAAAAGCAATTGATGAACTCAGTTATGATGGACATTTTGTGGAAAGTTGGGACTTTACTAATTATTCTTACAATCGTAACAAGAGTTAAAGCAGTACCACGCCAGTCCAACATGACTGACATATACCGATGCCAGGGGAAGGCATATGATCCTCACTCTCGGAAGGCTTTGAACAAAATGCTCAGAGTCACAAACACACGCCTGTGGGAAGGAAGGGGTGTTTGGGGATGTATATATGCATTCATGCAGGATGGGTTTCATGAGGCTTACCATCCACCCATGAAACCTATCCGATTCAGCCCTGAATGCTGTGACAAATGCTTGAGCAAGTGTCCAGAGTTCAGACTCAAAATAGAGGGGTGTGCAACAAAAGCATATGACATTGATTTTAATATCACCCAAGTATGTACTGGACATTATAAAGACCAAAATAAAGTGACCCCACCAGTATTACAGAAAGTGAAAACAACAATTCAGGGAAAAGGAAAAAAGTCCATGGCCCCCCAAATCAGCAAAATTGGACCACATGCGATCAAAAGGACAGGGGTTCAAAGATTATTGACTAGCCCAAAATGGTCTTTGAAAGGAGTAGAAATGGGGATGCAGGTAAACGGATCCGCCATCCGGCCAGAATGCACCCCATTTCTCAAAAACCCTTTAATAGATTGGAAGACTTGTCTCCAAAACCGTATGCCTCGTAATTTTAAAACAAAGAGAGATCTTACCGGACTATTAGGAACAGGATTAGGAGTTTTAAATACAATGGATTCAGAAGTGCTAATGAACAAATTGACCACAGTAGGGAGTGTTTAATTAAATTGCAGCAACCATTGCAATTCTCTTTACTGGCCCTAGGTGATAACCATTGGAAACTGTCCAAAATATTACCAGATTGGGAGAATACAGAAGAACAAGACCATGAATTGATGATTAATGCCCTAGGTATAGCCAGTAAAAATGTTTCTTTGGCTCTTGGATGTACTCAAGCACAACTGTGGATGCAGTCAGTGGCCGCCGTAGTCATTAGGGAAGGTGGAGAAGGAATATTCCCTGCTGAAATTAGAAAAATTGTCTGGGATAGTGCCTCTGAAATAGAGAGAGAGCTTCAATCTTGGTGGATTTTGGTCATTTTCACTTATGACCCCATAATGAGTGTGGTAACAGCCTTTGTTCTGACCGTACACAATGCCTCCATCACCATGATACATCCAATAGCCACTTTAGGACTAAATCATGAGGGAACCGTACTATATGCCTCTGAGCACAGAATGTGGGCACGAGAAATTAAAGGGCAGTGGCAAACCATTAACCTAGAGCCCTGTTCTATGAGGGAACAGTTAGGGTACATATGTGAAGGGATTTTAGAAGAAGATAAAGATTAGTTGTTTGGACACGGACCAAAGCATTTGCCATTTTGAGGTGCATTCAATTAACCAAACAACACGGCTGGCGTATACCAGACAAGGTTGCGTCTGCCTCAGGATGGCATGTCCCACCATAACAATAGACAATTGAATTGTAAATGAGACCCAATTTAATTTGTGTATTTGCAATTTTTAGAAAATTGAAGGATGCCATTTTCTTATCAGGCACCTGTAATATCACATCAGTATATAAAGGCAAGCATGATTACTGTCCAAGAAGTCTTGCCTGTGTGTATCGGAGTGAATCTGACCCTAGTGGCTCAGCTGCTAAAACATCAAGAGCTGAGACAAATTTTAGAGGAAGTCAAAGGCACTGGAAGGAAGACATTGATCATGGTGCATCATGATACAGAAACTATTAAAACGGTTTTTAAACTATTTGAAGGACATTTGTCTCATCATTGGTGGGATGTGCTTTTCGGATGGTCACCAACAGCAACTGGTATACTCAATGCCTTGATTCATCCTATTATTGTATTACTCATTTTAGTAAGTGCAAGTTGGATTTTATCCATGGTGAAGCTTGTTTGGTATTGGAAGATGCTGTGGAGAATAGCAGCCTTGACATCAATATCTGAAGTGTATGGTTTAGCCTTGAATGAGAAAAAGGCTGACCACGCCGCTTGGATAAATGAAGAAGAATCTGTGTACTGAGTAAAAGAATTTACTCACTGTTAAAAGAGAAGTGGGGAATGAAACATAGAGTTAAAAGAAATATAAAGATTTTAGTTATAGGTTAGCTGTGTTGAAATTAGTTAGAGTAGGAAGGAATTCGGGCCCAGCTAGAGTTAATTAAAATAGTTAAGAGAGCTGGACCTGAAACGGTTTTCAAGATGTTAGTAATTGATTACTGAATAACTGATGATCTGTCATTTGTATGTTTGCTTAGCTGTGCTTAGAACAAGGAATAGAAACGTTGATAAGTTGGTGTAGGGAACAAGGACAATTACCAATTTCCTCCCTCTGTGAGAACCTATTCAAAAGTCACGCAAGAGGAAACTTAGAGGTCACTAAAGTAATTAGGATTGTTAAAGTTCAGAAAGGCAAAATGGTCAAAATGAGGAAGATGAGCATACTTCATCTATCCGGGACCACTGACCCAATTCAAGACCACCAACTCAATTCAGAGCACACACTACACAGGCTTAAATGACATTTAAGCTGATTTCCATACGAAGCAGAGAATGGGAGGTGTTGAGGTTATGAATATGCATTTGTATTTTGGATATTCATAATTTTTGTAAATAAAAAGCTTTGTGTTTGCTTGGATCGGGGCCCTGCATCTTAGGGAGCTATTCAATGCAGTGCCCGGTGCTAAACAAAACATACACTTTCTAAACTGTTAGAGCGTTCTTGTCCGTCTCAGTTGGATATTGATATTAGATCGATATTAATGTTTTGGTAAATCATCAGTTTGCCGTTGGTCATTGCGGTGACTGCAGGAAAGGGGCACCCCACCATGGGGCATTTCTTGGTCAGCTCCAGACATAAAGAGTGGGAAACTGTCTGAGACTCGGGTTGTGGCCTCGAAGCCACCACTGTGGCTTTCAGGGATCTGCAGGGCGGCACGGCCCTGGCTGCGCCTGGGAGCGCTCACTTTGGAGGTGGTGTCAGATCTGATGGGGACAAGGGGTACCCTGTGGGGCTGGGGGTGGCCTTGAGAGTCTCCATGGCACTGAGGGGGAGCTCCATTGATGGGGGTTGGTGTCCTGGGCTGAGGGATTATAGGGGGTTGGGAGAGCTGTACCTGGCTAGGGGAATGCGTGGCAGGGAACAGCAGTGACCTCTCGGCCCAGTGTGTCCTCCAGAGCCACCGTTTCCACCCTGTCTCTTTCCCCATCCAAACAGTTCCTGTGCTTGCCTACATTTTTGGGAGTCTGTCTCCACGGCCATCATTTATCACCTGGGGACAGCTCCTCCTTTGGGACAGGAGGTGGGTGCCCCCCGGTGTCATCCCTCCCCCCTTCCCCAGCCATCACCCCAAAGGTGCTCAGGGCCTCTGGGGAATGGGCAAAGATTCATTGGGGACAGGGGCAGGAAGACCATGGGGGTGTCCCCAAACTGGGCACTGTGCGGGTCCCAGACGGGGACAGGACTCAGTGGGTGGGAGGAGCGGGGCTGGGCTGGGCTGTGCCCAGGCTGGGGGGATGTGTCCGAGGTTCCCCGAGCCCTGTGGTGTGGGGGTGCATTGGGGGCCCCTCTGTGGCCTGTGGGGGTGCAGGAACCCCCCACCCATGGCTGCTGTTGCTGCAGGTTCTGGGTGTCTCTGCTGTGCCGTGTGTCACAACAACTCCTCCAGCTGTCATTTCGTGTCACCGAGGGGCTGGATGCCACTTGCACGGCCCTGGGGACAAGAGGAGAAGACTGGGGACTGTCACTTCCGATGGAAGGAGAGAGAGTTCCACATTTTGACTGAGCCCCACGAGGGCCAGTACAAGGTGAGACCCCAAGCAGTGGAAGCTCAGCTCCCCATGGCAGGCACAGCCTGTGCTCCCAGGGGCATCAGTCACCCCACTGTCCCTGATGTCCCTGCTGTCCCCTCTGTCCCTGCCATCCCCATGTCCCTGCAGATCACCGTGAACCAACAGAAAGCGCCGTGCACAGTGGACAGTGGAAATATCCTATCCTTGGGCAGGGCTCTCAGGGTGTCAGGAGATGTCACCCTGGAGCTCTTGGAATGGAACCCACACGACTGGTGCTGGTATGGGTGGGGACCTGCAGGGGCTGGGGACCTCCAGCGGGACAGGGACCTCTAGGGATGGTTGTGGACCCCAGGAGGTTGAGGAGGTCCATGGACTGGAGATCCCCAGGGGCTCAGAGGACACACAGAGGTGGGGAACGGGGTGAGCGATGTCCCTGTGCCACGGCGGCCCTGTCCCCAGCTCCATGTGCCTCTGCTCCCCCTCACACATGGCTGCAGGTGTCAGGGACCCCTGGACAAGGTGGGAGACGTGTCAGAGTGGGAGGTAACTTGGAATAGCCCACGTGGGTTGTGGGGTGGGGGGCACAGGAGGGTCTGTGGGCAGGCGGGTGCCTGGGTACATGGGCCCCTGGTAGCACCGTGGCTGTTCCACCATGCCCGTGGTGCCCAGTCCCCAGCTGAGCCTTTGAGGGCACCTGTGGGGGACAGGGGTTACTCAGAATGTCTCATAGCACGGCCTGATGGAACACAGGAGACCATACTGAGGGTATGGAGCCCTGTAGGGTATGCCCAGCCTCTGCCCTTGAGGGAGACCAGCTGAAATAGGGAGGTTACACAACCTCCCAGCAAGATCCCCTTGGAAAAGGCAGCCACCTTTTCAGTTACGGCAAGAGAGGACACAGAGCCACGATCCTCTTGGAGAACCTATGCAGTTCCTTTGTAACCCATTGCCTTTTACCCTCTCACACCCACTCCAGTATCCCTATAAGATCAGGTTCTCTGTCCCTGTGCGATTAGAGAGAGCTTGTCCCTGGCCCCTGCTTCGCGGGGTGCAGACTGATAAAGCTGCCCCATGCGGAACTGCTATATGGGTCTCTTGTCTCTTCCCTCCTGGTCTGGCCTGGGGTTTCCCTCGCAGGACAAGAGCTGAAATCACTCCCGCTGAATCACTAAAGAGCTGATAGCCTGCTGAGACAGGCACCCCCTGTGAAGGCAGCCCAGTGGCTGAGGGATCACTGCAGATCTCTGAGGGACTGTTCGTTGTAGGATGCTCTCTCTGGAGCTGTCACGGCTTCCTGGGTCTGAGCCACAGACCCCATCCTGGCTGCTTCAGAGCCCCATTGATCCAAGGGTCTAGTGTGACAAAGAGGAGTCTCATGGAACCCAAGGGACCAGAGAAAGGCTATGGAACCTCATGGAACCATGGCTCCACTATGACACAACAGGGCCTAATGGAGCTCAGGAGACCACAGTGAGGTTATGGAACCTCGTGGCTTAAAATGACATAGCATGGCCTCACAGAACCCAGGATACCATAACCACTGTATAGAACCTTACGGAACCAAGGCTGCGGTGTGACAGAGCAGGTCCTTATGGAACCCAATAGTCCATAGTGAGGTTATGGAACCTCATGAAAAATGGGCTCCAGTAGGACACAACGGGTCATCATGGAACACAATAGTCCATGGTGAACCTCAAGGATCCAAGACTCTAAGGTGACACTGAGTGGTCTCATGAAACACAAGAGACAAAAGTGAGGTTCTGGAACCTCATGGAACCACAGCTCAAATGTCCCACAGCAGGGCCTCATGGAAAACAGGAGACCAGAGTGAGGTTTCAGAACCTCATGGAGCCAAGAGTCCAGTGTGACACAGAGGGCCGTCATTGAACCCAATAGTCCATAGTGAGGTTATGGAACTTCATGGAACCAAGGCTCTAAAGTGACACAGTGAGGTCTCATGGGACACAAGAGACAATAGTGAGGTTCTGGAATCTCAGGGAACTGCAGCTCAAATGTCTCACAGTAGGGCCTCATGGAATGCAGGAGACCATAGTGAGGTTACAGAATCTTATGGAACCAAGGCTCCAGTGAGACACAGCGGGGCCTAATTAAACACAGGAATCCACTGTGACTCTATGGAATCTCATGGAACCCAGGCTTCAAAGTGACACAGTGGGGCATCATGTAACCCAAGGGACCATTGTGAGGTATTGAAACCTCAGGGAACCAAGGCTCTGATGTGACACAGCAGGACCTAATGAAGCACAGGAGACCATAGTGTGGTCAAGGAACTTCATGGGACCATGGATTCAATATTACCCCACATGGTCTCATGGAACCCAAGAGACCATAGTGAGATATTGGAAACTAATGGAATAAAGGCTCCAGTGTGAGCGACACACTGTGACTCTATGGAATCTCATAGAACTTAGGTTCAAATGTGACACAGCGGTGCATCATGTAACCCAAGGGACAAGAGTGAAGTTATGGAACATCATGATACCAAGGCTCCAGTGTGACACAGTGTGGCCTAATGGAGCTCAGGAGACCATAATGAGGTTTTGAACCTCATGGAACCAAAGCTCTAAAGTGACGCAGTGTCGCTGTTGAGACGGGCACGACACATAAAGACCCCAGAACAGTTCCAGGCAAAAAACCATTTATTCTACGAAGTCAGTGTCATTTATACACTTTTGTATGTTTATCATTCATGTCACTTATCCATTGGTCACTTAACTACTACAACAGACTTATTGGCTATTATTTAACTATAATATACCATTATTGTTTCTATGAAGCATAAGCATCCTAAGCATTCTCAACATTCAGAAAAACACCAGGTGCAAGTTTGTTGCTGTTCTCTCTCTGTAGTGTTTAGATTTCTTGCTTCTGTTTCTCACAGGTACAAACAGATTGTGCTACCATCAATGTCGGAACCAGACAGGCTTGCTGACCTGCTGTTAATTCCCACATGTAGTGGTTTTGGTTCAAAATATTCATTACTTACTTATTTTCCTTCTGTGAGATAAGAATTAGGAGAAAAGCAAAGCAGGCACAAACCTTAAACAGTTGCAGTACAATGAAAGAGTTTTATTACTAACAGAATTAAAAGTAACGAGAAATAACAAGAAATTAAAGCAAAGTCTACCCCCCCCCCCCCCCCCCCCCTTTTCCAGCACTTCTCTCCTTTTACCCAACTTGCACAAAGGATAACAGAACATGGGATGTTAGTCAGTGTTGCAGTTCTTGAAAAGTCTCTCTCTTATGCTTAAGGAAAAAAGGGTTTTCTTCAGTTGCACGTGGTTCCCAAACTGCCACCAACAGCAGACCCACCTGGAAACAATCAATCTGCTGCGGTATAAAACATCTCGCCTATGAAAAATCTCACAGTTCCTTCACACTGCAAAACATGGGCCATCACTTGGGGTTATTAATCTTTTTAAGGATAAGTTATTTTGGCCTGCACACAAAGGCTTTCTTCGCCACAAGTCTCTAAAAGCCTCTCACTGCTTCTATATAGCCTGGCATAGGCACTCTTCACAATCTTCACAGGCCTCACGATGAATTCTCCATCCCCCCGTGTACTTCAAATGGATTAAAGAGACAAAAAGTTTGTGGTATTACAGTTTCTTACCACAGCATGCAAGAAGTTTTTTTAAGCTACATGCGAGAATGGCAGCACCGCCCTCTTTTCTCCCATCGCCATTTTCAGCTTCGTCTCACATGACTCACTTTCTCTTTCTCTCTGACTCATGTTGAAGAGTGTTCTTGTTCAGGCTTTATGGTAGAGAAAGCCTCGCTCCCTCTGTGCTACTGGCTGTGTGGTGTCTGTAGGAGCTTGGGTGGGTTGGACAGTTGGGACGGATGGAGACGAGAGATCTCTGAAGTCAGATCTTGGAACATGCGGTTTATTGCAAAGGGCGTGGGTACAGGGGCACTGCTTAGAGCTGCCAGCCGCAGCTCGGAGCAGGCCCAAGAGAGCAAGAGTGTAAAAGTAAGAGCAAGTAGGTAAGAGCGGAGTAAGAGTGAGCAAAGAGGAAGTAAGTAAGGGGGTAGTAAGTAAGGGGAGAGAGGCAGAAGTCCTCGTTACAATACAATAAATCATCTTCTGTACTGAATATTCTAATTTTCACTAGCCAATCTAGTACAAGATACAAATCCTATAGCATTTACATACAGCCTATAAAAACTATTATATTACCATAGAGTGTTACATTTTAACTCCTAAAAACTACTCTTTGGACCCCTTCTGCTGAGCTAGTAGGGTCTGCTCTGACCCTTGGACCTGCCTGCAAGCAGAGGGTATTGTTCCATCAAGACGGGATTACCTTCAGTCGGCCATACCATTGTTTTCCAGTTGTTCAGTAACTAAGACTTGGTATCTCAAAAGGTGGCTTTCATTTCGATGTTGCTTATAGTTTTCATATTCCCAAAATCTTTTGTCAGGCAATCATATTTATAAGGCTTTCCTGTTTCATCTTCCCCAACAGTGTCCAGTTCAGCACGAAGTGTGCTGGCTGCAGAAAGGAGGCTCCTCCGGCTCCCGTTGACTCCACCGGCTCCGCATGGAGAAGAGAAGGACCCGCCTGTCCCCAGAAGCCACGCCGGATGGGTTTAGCTGTGTGGCAGTCCATGGCTGGTTTTAGCTGCCTGCGGCTCTGGGACAGTCCCTCCCCAGCAACCCAGGGTCCGTGCTGTGGTGTTGGGAAAGGGGGAAAGGGGCCGTGGCCCTGGCCTGACCTGGCAGGGCCTGGAGGCTAAGAGCCCCCCCACCTTCCAGCAGGCGAGCTTGGACAAAAAGGGAATTCCCACCTTTCCGTGCGGTTTAAATATGTAAATTGTGAGAAGCGTCATTAGTCTAAAAGACTGTCCATCAACTCAGGTTCAACCCACTACACCACAACGCAGCATGGTCTCATGGAACCCAACAGACCATAGTGAGGTTCTGGAACCTCATGGAACTGCAGCTCAAATGTCTCACAATGTGGCCTCATAGATCACAGGACACCATTGTGAAGCTATGGAACATCATGGAACCAAGAGTCCAGTGTGACAGAGAGGGGCCTAAATGAACTCAGGAGACCATTGTGATGAAATGAAACTTCATGGAACCAAGGCTCTGATGTGACACAGTGGGGTCTATAGGAGCTCAGGAGACCATAGTGAGGTCACAGAACCTCATGGAAGCACAAATCTCAAATGTCTCACAGCAGGGCATCACGGAACATAGGAGAGCATAGGAAGGCTATGGAATCTTATGGAACCAAGGCTCTGATGTGACACCGCGGGGCCTATGTGAACACAGGAGTCCATTGTGACTCTATGGAATCTCATGGAACCAAGGCTCCAGTGTGACACAGTGGGGAATCATGGAATAAAAGAAACCACAGTTAGCTTCTGGAACCCAGTGGAACCAGGGTTCTAATGTGACTCAGAGGAGCCTCATGGAATCTAAGATGCCATAGTCATGGTATGGTACCTCATGGAACCAAGGATCCAGTGTGAGACAGTGTGAGGTCTGAATGCACCTCATGAGTAAATCCAGAGTGAGGTTATGGAACCTCATAACCTCAACAAAGGCTCTAAAGTGACACAGCATGGTCTCATGGAACCCAAGGGACCACAGTGAGGTTCTGGAACTTCATGGAACTGCAGCTCAAATATCTCACAGCAGGGCCTCATGGAACGCAGGAGACCATAGTGAGGTTATGGAACCTTGTGGAACCAAGGCTCCAATGTGACACAGTGGTGCATCATGTCACCCAAGAGACCGTAGTGAGGTTATGGAACCCCATGGAACCAAGGCTCCACTACCTTACAGCAGGGCCTAATGGAGCTCAGGAGACCACAGTGAGGTTATGGAACCTCATGGAACCAAAGTTCTAAAGTGACACTGATGTGCTGGGCGTGGGGGGGGGGGGTGGAAAGAGCATCACATCCATCTCGATCGCGTCCCACCGGAGCTGCTCCAGGGGATGCCATGCGAACGAACTTGGACACACTCTGACACACCGTAGGAGGTGGATACTCACTGCCACACACACACACAGAGCCTGACAGCTTCTGCAGCATCGCCCAGGACAGAGAGGTGGGAGGGGTCCTTTGTACAGAGTTCCATACAAAGGGTTTATTGAGGTCCCTGCCTGAAGGGATCCAGGGACAAAGAACACAGAATACTGCAAGGTCCAGGGTTTTATCCGGATCGGCACCAGGGGAGGGGCAGAACATCAGAGCCTATTCTTTGGGGACCAGGGGGTGGAAAGGGAGTGGGGTGACAGGACAGTGACCAGTGGGAAAGGCGAGGGGTGGAACAAGAGACCTGGGAACCAGTGGGGTATCAAGGAAAGGAGAACTATCTAGAACATGAACGTAAAAAGGGTAAAAGGGGGGTGGTCTTAGACAGCTGAGCCTGCCCACCAGCGGACCTCCACTGTTCTGAGGCTCTGTGGCTTTCTGGTCATTCCTGCAGTGGATTCAACCATCATCCCAACATCTCCCCCTTCTTTACTTAAAAAGAAGGCTTTTCCCACAGCCCTCAACAAAAAACTCTTAAGACAACTAAAAAGAAATAGAACCAGAAAAATGATCAAAATAACCCATAGGATAGTTTTAATATCAAGGCCACCCAACTTGACAGTCCTCACTTCCCCAGGAGTCCATCAAACCATCTGCCTACATACTTCTTTAGGTCTTTTATGTGGTCCTGCATCTTCTGGATCATCCTGTGGGTGCTCTGGCTGTGCGAGGAACAGTTGAAACAACAGAGTCCCTCAAACTCCTCGCAGCCGTGGCTGTGTGCCAGTAACAGGAAGTTAATTGCAGCCCTATTCTGGAGCATGGCTTGCCTGGTGGTTTCCTCGTCTTTGAGGAGCTGGCTGAGTGCACTCAATGTTAAATTGGCTAGCTTGCCAAGCCAGCACTCAAGGTGACCAATATCACCTAAGGCCTTGGCCCTATTCTTTCTATGGAAGGAATAAGGATGCCATGGCCTTTTTTGTATGAGACCAATAGACAATTTCACTATTACAATTTTCATCCAATTGTTGAATGGATCTTTTTTTGCGGGCCAATTGATTTCTGTTACACCAATTGATAATTTGTGTTTTGTTGGGTGCTAGCAGGGTAAGCTTTCCAAGAGTGCACAGCCCTCCTTGAAGATGGGAAGGGATTCCAGCCCAAACCCTGTCTCTGCAAATAAGAAACACTCCCTGGGGGAGCACTCTGGGTTTGATAGTGGACGCCAACAGTGTGGAGCTGGTGTAATTGCACCAGTAGGCAGCATCATACTCTCTTTTTGTGGGGTTGACATCTTTGGCGTAACTCTTTTTGTGATGTGCTGATTTGAGCCATTCGGAGTTGGTTAATTTGTATCCAAATCGGATACAATAAGGTGATTTGGAGGACCCCAGTAAGGCAAATTCTTGGGGCTCCTCTGGTGCATGTGGCAGTATCTGCATCCACTGGTCCCAGGTGTACACCAGATTGGGCCTCTTAGCAGCAAAGGGGCTGGAGGGGGATTCCCACCAGGCAGGTGGACAATGGGTCTTCCACGCCAGACATTGAAAGGCACATATGGTCTTGGTTAATGGCCTTGGCCAATGTGACCCAAACGTTGGTCTTTGGCTGCGGGATGATCCACGCAACGACATCTGGTGATATGATGCAGGAGATCATAATGAGGTGGAGGTAGGTCTCCATCCTGGTGGAATGGGGTTTTCTGGGCAGGCTCCTCTGTGGGATTGTAAATAAAGCTAACATAAATCAGAATCAAAAGCATTAAAAACCTTACAACTTGTTGGTTCCACTTTTAACTTTTCCTTCTCCTCTCTTTCCCCCCTCTTCAAAAAAAAAGGTAAGTAAGGGGCTTAGGGTAAGTGAGGGATCATGGGGTGGGGAAACACATGAGGGAAGGCAACGAGGGCACACTGTCTGGAGGTGGCGTGAGTTAGTTGTTGCTGTGGCCTGTCTGCTTGCGCCGACGTCTCCTCCAGGCAGCACTTGTCTCATCTTGCTGTTGTGCAGTATCTTGTGTTTGTCTCTGCTCTCCTCAGGGGTTGTCGCTGATGGTCCTAGGTAAGGCTTTACATTTCTGCCCAGCAGCCACTTCAATCCTTTAGGGGTGGAAACACACACATACTCCCTTCCCCAGGTAATGAGCTGAAAAGGGCCCTGGATCTGATGGCTCTCAGGGTCTTTGATCAATGCTGGTGGTTGCTCCTTTAATTTGGCTTGGGTCAAGTTAGTAAAATGCTGGAATATGGGGGGGGGTTGACTCTGAGAAAGGATTATTCAAAAAGTTTATTGTGAAGAGAGCCTTACAGAGTCTCACAATGGGAGAGTTAATCTCTGTCCCTCCACATTGTTGATCAAGGACCCTCTTGATGGTTTGATGGGCCCTTTTGACAATGGACTGTCCTGTGGGGGAATGGGAAATGCCCGTGGTGTGCCGGATGCCCCATGTGCTAAAAAATTTTTGCAGTTTTTTGAAATATAAGCAGGACCATTGTCCGTTTTAACTTATATGGGCATGTCCAGGGTGGCAAAGGCAAGGAAAAAATGTTTGGTGACTTCTTTTGCCTTTTCTCCTGCATAGGCAGATGCAAACATGGCCCCTGAGAAGGTGTCGATGGAGACGTGCACATATTTAAGTCTCCTGAATTGGGGAATGTGTGTCACATCGGTTTGCCAGAGTTCACAGCTACCTACGCCTCGGGGGTTTACCCCTAAGCCTAATGATGGGACCTGGTAGCTCTGGCAGCTTGGACATGTCGCCACATTCGTCCTCGCTTGATCCCTGTGGAGATCAAACATCCTGATGAGGGCGGGAGCATTCTGGTGGAAAAATTGGTGGCTCAATTTTGCCTGTTGGAAAGTGTTAGGTACATTGGGTGTTAGTATCGGCATTGCCAGAGCCTCAGCTCTCCTGTTCCCTTCAGCAATGGGACCTGGGAGATCATTGTGTGACCGCACGTGCATCACATGGAAAGGTTGCTCTCGGTGGAAAAGGAGATAGACCAGTTTCGAGCGCAACTGGTACAGCTTTGGATTTGCAACCTCTTTCAACAAGGTATGCTCCACTCTGGCAATTACTCCAGCCACATAGGCCGAATCTGTGACCAGATTGAAGGGTTCCTGGAACCTCTCAAAAGCTCTAACCACGGCTGCCAATTCTGCAATTTGTGGTGATCCTTCCATCACTTGGACATCAGACTCCCACACCTGAGTCCGAGGATCCCGCCAAGTCATCCTGAGCCATCGGTACAAACAGTTAGAGCCTTGAGCGGGGTTTTGCTTTGCAGTTGTTTTGGGGCCAAATTGAAAGCTGTGTTAAACAACTTATGTTTGGGCTTGTGAATTGAGATTTGGCCTGGGTAGCTGTCCAGAGCGAACTGGAGGTGCTCATTGGTCTGGAGCAAATGTTCCAAGACACCAATGGTCAATGGTACATGAATGCACGTGAAGTCGCACCCAGCAAGGGTACAGAGGTGAGCTCTGGCTCCCATAATTAAGTGAGCCATCAATTCCTGTGGTGTGGTGATGGTCTTGGATGGCTGGTGTGATGGGAAGATCCACTCTATGATCAAGAGAGGGTCTTTCTGCAATGCGTCCCACTAAAAAATAAGTCTGTGGTAACGTGGTGAGTTACCCAGGAAGATGAAAATGAAGGGTAACCTCAAGTCTGTCCAGTAGGCCTGTCGAGAGGACAGGGCGAGCTGCACCTTACCAATGGCATCCCGGGCCTCCACAGTGACGGTTTGTGATGAGTCCAGGTCATCTCATCTCATCCCTTCAGGAGATCAAACAGGGGAGTGAGGTCCTCCATCGTAACACCCAGCAGGGGATGGACCCAGTTGATGGAACCGCAGAGCTGATGGAGGTCTCGTAGGGTGCTCGGGTCATCCCAGATGGTCAGCTGCTGGGGTACAATGGTCTGTTCACTGATGTGGAGTCCCAGGTAGGTCCATGGGCAGATGTGATGGATCTTTTCAGGATGAATCTCAAATCCTGCCTTCTAAATGGCTTGGACAGTCTTTTCCAATGTCAAGTCCAGTAGGGCTTCCTCTGGTTCACAGATCAGGGTGTCATTCATACAGTGGAGGATCATTGATTTTGGAAACGCCTTCAGAACGGGGGACAGGAGCAACGTACCACTGGCAGATGGTAGGAGAGTTCTTCATGCCTTGTGGCAGAACTTGCCAGTGATACTTGCGCATCAGGGCTTGCTGGTTCATTGATGGAATAGAAGAAGGCGAATCGGGGGGCGTCACGCAGGTGTAGGGGGATATTGAAAAAACAGTCGTTGAGGTCAATTACAGCGTACTTCCATTGCCGAGGCAGCATCAAGGGCGAGGGTAAGCCAGGTTCCAGGGGACCCATATCTTCAATGACCGCATTGATTTTTCTGAGGTCATGGAGGAGCCTCCACCTGTCCTTGCCTGGTTTCTTTAGCACAAAGACAGGAGAGTTCCAAGGGCTATTAGATGGTACTATATTACCCTTGGAAAGCTGCTGTCTCTCCGATTCCCCTCTGTGATTGGTCCAGGTAGGTCAGCATGTGATCTTACATGCAGGACATAAAAGGGGTGCTCTCAGTGGGAGACCAAGTATATTAACTGTGAGAGTAGCCCAGGTAAGTGTGGATTTGCAACCTCCTTTAATAAGGCGTGTTCTGCCCTGGCAATTATTCCAGTCACGTAAGCCGAATCTGTCACCACATTAAATGGTTACTTGAACCTCTCAAAGGCCCTGACAGCGGCTGCCAATTCTGTCACGTGCAGAGAACCGTCCACTACTTTAACATCAGTCTCCCACTCTTGGGTCAGAGGATCCCGCCAAGTCATCACCGACTTCTGGGATGATCCAGAGCCATCTGTGAACACAGTCAGGGTAAAATTCCCTTTAAGGGAATTTTACTCTGGAGATGTTTTGGAGTCAAATTAAAATTAGCACTGAAGAGCTTATGTTGCGGTTTGTGAACTGACATTTGGCCTGGATAACTGTCCAGGGCGAACTGGAGGTGCTCATTGTTCTGTAACAAATGTTCTAAGTCACCAATCGTTAATGGAAGGTGTATGCATGTAAAATCGCATCCCGCAAGGGTACGGAGGCGAGCTCTGGCCTTGATGATCAATTGAGCCATACATTCCTGCGGTGTTGTTATGCTCTTAGACGGTTGGTGTGGCAGAAAAGACCCACCGTATAATAAGAAGAGGATCCTTCTGCACCACATCCCATTGGAAAACGAGGGAAGGGTAGTGTGGTATCTTACCCAAAATGATCAGACTATAGGGTAAGTCTGGTCTAGTCTGGTGTGCTTGCCTCAAGGCTAAGGCTAGCTGTACCTTACCGATTGCCTCCCAGGCCTCTGCAGGGACAGTCCAGGGAGAGTCAAGGTCCTCGCAGCCCCTTAGCAGCTGGAACAAAGGCGCGAGGTCCTCCGTCATGAGTCCCAGCAAAAGACGGACCCAACTGATGGACCCACAGAGTTGATGGAGATCTCAGGGTCCTCAGGTTGTCTCGAATGGTAATCTTCTGGGGCACGATGGTCTTTTCCCCGATGCGAAGACCCAGATAGGTCAATGGGGTGGTACACTGTATCTTGTCAGGGTGTATCTCAAAGCCCTTTTCCTTGATGGCATGAATGGTGTAGTTTAATGTCTTTTTCAGTTGGTCTTCATTGGGTGCGCAGATCAAGATATCATCCATGTAGTGAAGGATGATTGCTCTAGGAAATGTTTTGCAGATTGTGGACAGGACTTCCGCTATGTACCACTGGCAGATGGTTGGGGACTTCTTCATGTCTTGCGGCAAGACTCGCCAGTGGTACCTGCGCATAGGGACTTGCCGGTTGATAGACGGGACAGAGAAGGCAAACCGGGGAGTGTCACATGGATGAAGAGGGATTCTGAAAAAACAGTCTTTAATATTGATGACAGATACTGGCCAATGCTGGAGGAGCATAGAGGGCAATGGCATGCCTGGTTGGAGGGGACCCATGTCCTCAATCACCTCATTGATTTTTCTGAGGTCATGGAGGAGCCTTCACCTGTCTTTGCCTGGTTTTTTAAGTACAAAAACAGGGGAGTTCCAAGGGCTATTCGATGGAACTATATTGCCTTTGGCCCTCCTCCACTAGGGACTCAAGGGTGCTTAATTTTTCCCGGATCAAGGGCCACTGGTCAACACACACCGAAGTGTCGGTTTTCCAATTTAGGCGTGGGGTATCGCACCCCACAGTGGCCCCTACTGAAAATCCCAGGGTGAGGGAATCTCAAGGCGAGTCCCCCATTGGGACAATAGGTCCCGTCCCCACAGGGTAAGGCCAGTGTCAATGATAAACTGATGCAATCCATTTGTCGGGACCCTCGATAAGAATATTATCAATGCTCTGCTCAGCAGCAGCTGTCCCCCCAATGCTGGTGACTCTCCCACCTACCAGTTTCATTCTCCATCCCTGGGGTGATTCTGTTCTAGAGACAACCGTCACATCGGCCCCTGTGTCTACCGTGCCGGACAAGCTGACGATGTCTTTGTCATTGTGCAGGCAGCAGTTGGTGGTGGGTTTGTCCCGTCCCACAAGTTCCATCCACCACATGGAAGGTGTTCTGCAGCACCTGGATAGTCCTTAGGAACGATGATAGCTTGAGCAACCACCTGTCCTTCAGCTAGGAAGAAGGGTGGGCTGCAACAAGCTGCAAAAAATGTAACAGTCCCGTCCGAGTCAATTTCCTGAACACTGGGTTCAATGTAAAGTTCTTGTGGACCCCGTATGGGATCAGTTATAACCAAGAGCTCTGCATTTGCTGGAACTAAAAAAGCCCGTTTGGTCACAATTTGTCTCTGAACCTGCTTTTTAAAGTGGATGGAGGAAGCACTCACCAGGGAAACCCATCATTCTAGTTCCAACCTTTCCAAGGTGTAGGAACCCAGAGTGCCGAGAATATTTCTCTGCCTGTTTTTAAGGGTTCTTACCCCCCTGAACAACACTGATTTAGCTTCAAACCTTGGAAAAAATTACCAACAGTCAGACAAGAACTAGAAAATACAGTGGTGTGAATTAGGTGATAGACTACTATGTAAGATTGTCACAGGGTGAAAAATCTGGAGGTTTTGGGCTTGTCTTTGTAGTACATAGATAAGAGTAAAAAATATCAAAATGGAGGATTGTTGTTGTTCTCTAAACCTTCTTCTCCTTCTTCTACTACTCCATATTCTGCAGTAAAAGTAGTTTGGATTGACTGGATAGAAAATTCCACAGTTCCTAGTTGTGTTACTGAATAATTGGTAAGGAAGTGAAAATAATGTATGTTTTTAGTAACTATTGGTTAAAATATCTTTAAAAGGCTGTGTAAATCTTGATAATTGGCCTCACTCCTACTTTTCCTCCTTCTATGCTGTACCTGGGTCACGCTAGTGGCTCTGTTCCTCTGATAAGACTTAAACAACTATCTAGAAGCATTGAAACTAAAGAAGACATCTCGCTTTATCTCTCAAACTCCTTGCAAGGACTTTCAGCAAATTCTCTTCCATCAGGAGAGACTCGATTTATGGCACGGTGTCATAGGTTAGCAAGCATAGTCCCGGAAGGGATGTCCTTGCTAAGGGGTGCTTACAGCTTCCTCTGCGACCTGATAGAACCTATCAGCTGGCCAGTTTGAATATGGACAATTCTTTAAGCCACTTAAAGTTGTGTCTGCCTCTGTGATAGACACTTAGGAATAGGCAAACTCCCCCCCAAGCTCTCTCTTGTTTCCGGTGCTGGGACAGGTGGCTGCGGGCCCCATGCGGGGCCCCGTGGGCCCGGCTCAGGCCCTGCTCGGGCCAGGCCAGGCCGGGCCATGGCCATCCTGGAGCCATGGGCCTGTTCCATCCGTGGAACCCCCCCCACTGCCTTGCTGTGGGCAGCCGGAGCGGCTTGGCTCCCCCCCACCTCCACTGCGATAAGCCACAGAGCTGCAAGGCCGAGGTGAGATTAACCCTTTTATTGCTGTGAAGAGCTGAAAACCTGAGGGAAGAAAGGGAGGAGATGCTCAAAGCTGAAATTCTGTTGTGAAGCTATCAGAGTATCCTGTTGTAATTTCATGAAGATATGGGGGGTGGAGTGTTCAACTCGTAAGCGAAAGCACCTGCGCTGAGACAGGCAGATGCTGATGCTGCTGTAATTTCATGAGAAGTTTGGACAGGGAGAGATGGACCAGATGAGGACTTTTGCTCCAAACAGGAAAGGAGAAAACCTCAGTCCCTAGAGATGCTCCCAGAAATAGTCCTAAAGATGAAGATGAGGAAGACCCTTTGCTCCCAGGGAAGGAGAAGGGCCTCTGTTTTTTGTTTCTGAACGGCTCACCCTTAAAATTGTACCCCAAAAAATTTCAAGAGTGGACCCTTGAAAGCAGTTGCGGGAAAAGCTGCAAGTCGGGGGAAGGGACTCACATGCAGGGAGAGAGACCTCTTCCTAAATGGACTGAACAATATTTGGAAGTGGGCGGCTGTCTCGTTGTGATACTGTTTTCATAGCACGAGCAAGAGAGACTCCTCTTCCTAAATGGACTGACCAAGGTTGTTATGGAAGTGGTAAACAGACTGAACATCTTAAGGGTTTTCTTCTTACGTTGTCAGTGGGAGAAGGGAGGAAGGTGGGCAGAGGAGGAGAGTTCTGAAGGTATGGTATACTTTTTTTTCCTTCTTTTAGGTCTGTTAATAAACTTGTTTATATTCTTTCAAGTTTGGTGCCTGCTTTGCATTTCTCCTAATTCTTATCTCACAACAGATAAACAGTAATGAGTATTTTGGGCCAAACCACTACACACGGTAAAGTGTCACAAGGCTTCCTCTGTGTCAAAGCTAGCAGGCTTGGGGAGCTCAGCCATTAATTTTGTGTCATCGCACGGTGCCACTCCACACTCTGCTTCTGGTTTCCCTGGTTGTATTGGTGTCAATGGTGTCTGCACGCCGAGCACTTAGAGCAGTCTGCAGGAACAGGCTCACAAGGCTTATTAGGTATGGAGAATTGGTGAAAACTTTGAGGCTTAGGACAGATTTTTGCAAAGTGGCCAGGGCTTCCACAATTAAAGCAATTGTGTGTGTCTCTGCAGCCCGATGGAAGGTTCCCTGGCCGGGAATTCTCCATAGCTTCCACTACACCCCCCAGCTTATTTGGATGGTGGCAGTGTCCAAAGGGACCAGCTTCATACACGCCTTGATCACGTGATCAAGGGTGGGAGGCGAGTCCAGGGGGAGCGCCCTCAACACCAATTGGCAGGCTTCACTGGCATTTGTTTTAGCCAGAGTGCTGAGCAGTTCTCCCTGGGCCTCAATGTTGTTAACTTGCCTCACCACAGCTTCCCGGAGCCCATTCACAAACTTAACAAATGACACTTGGGGAGCCTGTTTGATGTGTGTAAAGCTGGCCATGGGGGTCAGGGATAAGGCCCATTCTGCTGCGATTTTTATGTCACTCAGGATTGGCTCGGGAAGGTTCGCAGCCTGATCTTTGGGGCTTTGAAAGCTGACCCTTGCCACACAATTGGTCCATTATGAGATGTGCCTTAGCAGGATCCCTTTGGTATGTCAAAAGAAGATCCCTAAGCTGCTTTTTCCAAGTCCTCTCCCATAGGAGGTACTCAGCCGGGGAAAAGGATGCATGACATAATTGTTTTTATATCCTGCAAAACCAGAGCATTGGTGGTGAAGGTAGCTTGGATTAAGCCTTCGAAGTAAGGGGACTCCCACCCAAATTCCTTGCCAGCTTTACACAGCTCCTTCAGGTGGGCATATGGAAATGGTTCCCTGTTGTACAAGACCAGGACAGCAAAAACTGTGCCTTCCCCGCCCTGGTTCCGGCCTTTGTCACTCCCACTTCTGGCCCCAGGAGCATGGGAACCAGAAGAGGTGGCATGGGAACTGGAAACTGGTAAGGGGCAGGGCTGCCGATGGAAGGGGCGGGGAGTTGGGTGGAATCCACGACTGGAAAGGGATTCTCAGTGAAAGGGGAGGGTTGCAGAACGGTTACACTAAACGATGCAAGGGGCGCAGGGGAGGGGTCCGACGGAAGGGCATCTATCGCCACAAGGGGTGGAACAAGGGAGGAGCTGTGGTTTTCAGCGGGAAGGATGGGGCAGGACAGGGACAAAATGGCGGGCCTGGCCACGAGGCCGGCATCATTTTGTGAACAGTCTGAGGGGGATGAAACTGGGTCTGAGGGCGAGGAAAACGGGTTAAAAGAAAGGTCCAGGGCAGTGGTGCACTCACTGTCACGGAAAGGGAACAGGGGAGATCAAGAGGAGTCAGGGAGACAGTGGCAACCCTGCACTGCATGGTGGGCTACACCTCCCAATTCCCCCAGAAACGGGTTAAAGAGATTAGGAACATGGGGATAGGGTAGAGGCGGATGGGGAACGTTCCAAAAGGGATTAGGACTTTTACAAACACCCAAGCTATTCCCCATATTTCTAACTGTAAATCGAAACCAGTAAAGGAAAAACTTCCCCACAGAACGACCCCACTTTTCCCCAACACCGACAATCTCTCCCCAACTCTATCCCAAAAACTTAACATCTTAACCGACTCAATTGTCACATTTAGAAAGTATAAAAAAATCCAGCTAACAAAGCGTTTAAGAAGCCCCTTAGAAAACTTATATTTGCCCGCTTTTAGGGAACCCTCAGCTTGGATGAATATCTCCTGTTGGGGCTGGGATAGACTCGCTCCCATCTCCCCAAAACCACATCACCCACCACCAAAAGGAAAGGGACAAATGAACCAAATGGCCCTGCCAGGCGCTACTCACCAGTCTCAAAGCATCGGCAGGAAAAAAGGCTTTTCACAGTAGTCCTCTGGCCTAGCCGATCCTCTTTAACTCAGAGGGTTGCTGGCCATCCCTCGGAGGACGCTTAATAAAACTGAAGTGCCTACTCAGGCAAGCAGATGACCTGAGGCGAACACTTGGTGATTTTTCGACCGCCAAGGATGCTCCACAGGAACCTCTGGGAGAGGTCCCTGTTCGGGCACCACTATGACGCGCTCTGGCCCGTTGGTGTGGGGGGCCACCGCATCCTTCCTGGAGAGCGTCCTGGTTGGGGCTGCTTCCACTAGTATCCCGGATACTCAGCTTCAGCACGACAGCACCAGGCTCCGCTCACAGAAGCCTCGCACCAAAATGAACCCTGATGGATATCAAGTCGCGTTGCCAGAGATAAAGAGGCGAGAGGGACCTTTTGTGTAGATTCCAGCGAGGTTTATTCTAAAACACACACAGGAGGATCCAGTGAAAAAATGGCCCCGACAGAGATTCAGGGATTTTATACTCGGGGTTTTGGGGGCAGGCAGAGTGCCAGAAACCAATCGGGTGAGGGCTAGAGGAAGGAGAGAACCTGGAGTGACAGGGGAACAACAACCGGGGAAGTGGGGTGGTGGGAATAGGGACAGGGAACCAATGGGGTGTCAAGGAGCAGAGAAACTTCCAGAACATTATACATATTAACTAGGGGGCATACATATTCAATGGGATCTACACAGAACTAGGCGGAGGGCCAACTGGCCAACCATAAAACAATTTACATACCACAGTAAAGGACTGGGGGAACTCTCCATAACCCAGGGAGAGATTCTACACTTCGGTACCAGCCCACCGTGAGTCCAATGTTGCCCTGGCCCTTCTTGGCTCCCTGGTTACCTCAGCAGCTGCTGCTACCATCATCACACCCAAAACACCCCTCAGGAACAGGGGATAACCCAAATGCCCTCAGATGTGGGGGATACCCAGAAAGGAGATTCCCCCCAGCCTCATCATCCCCAGCCTTCAGCTCTTCATTCCAAACCCCTGCCGCCCCCCCCATTACTCACCCCCCCGCCGCCCCCCCATGTACCTCCCACTCCATCCAGACCCTCTGAATGACATCTAACCCCTCGTGGGGATTTTGAGGGGGCTGTAGATTCAAGTAATTTTGGAATGTGACTGAGCCATTTGGAGTGGGAACTGAACATTTTTCAGTAGGATCCAGTGGTTTTGAGGTAACAGATCAAGGCCTCTATCTTCTGGAGTACAAAGTGATGGAGAAAACTCTTCCATATCCCCTCAGAACCCCCAAATCCTCCCAAACATCATCATCCCTGGTGCCTGTGGGGATACAGAAGGATATGGAGACAACCAGCCAGGTGTCTTCCCAACATGGATACAGGGAATGTCGGTCCTTCAGTGGGGGATGAAGTTGGAGCAGCGGACAAAGCTCTTCTGCACTCGGGGCACTCACAGGGCTTCACTTACCGGTGCCTCTGTTGATGTCTGGCCAAATTAGAGCTGTGTGAGAAGCTCTCGCCACACTCAGAACACTCATAGGGCCTCTCCCCAGTGTGGATGCGCTGGTGCCTGATGAGGTGGGAGTTGTACCTGAAGCCCTTCCCACAGTCGGGGCAGCGGAAGGGCCTCTCCTCAGTGTGAATCCGCTGGTGCAAGAGCAGACTGGAGCTGGTCTGAAACCTCTTCCCACACTTGGTACACTCATAGGGCCTCTCCCCAGTGTGGATACGCCTGTGGCTGATGAGGGTGGAGTTGTGCTTGAAGCTCTTCCCGCAGTCAGGGCAGCGGAAGGGCCTCTCATCCGTGTGCGTCCGCTGGTGCAGGAGGAGATGGGAGCTGGTCTGAAACCTCTTCTCACACTCAGGGCACTTGTAGGGCCTCTCCCCAGTGTGGCTCCTCTGGTGGATGATCAGCTCAGAGCTCTCTCTGAAGCTCTTCCCACATTCCCCACACTTGTAGGGCCTCTCCCCAGTGTGGAGCCTCTGGTGGACAATCAGGTGAGATCTGTGTCTGAAGCTCTTTCCACATTCCAGGCACTTGTAGGGCCTCTCCCCAGTGTGGGTCCTCTGGTGGATGATCAGGCTGGAGCTCTCCCTGAAGCTCCTCCCACATTCTCCACACTTGTAGGGCCGTTCCCCAGTGTGGATCATCTGGTGGTGGACCAGGCTGGAGCTCTGGCTGAAGCCCTTCCCACATTCCCCACACTTGTAGGGCCATTCCCCAGTGTGAATCCTCTGGTGACGGATCAGGTGGGAGCTCTGTCTGAAGCTTTTCCCACATTCCCCACACTCGTAAGGCTTCTCTCCAGTGTGGATCATCTGGTGGCAGATCAGGTGTGAGCTGTCTCTGAAGCTCTTCCCACATTCCCCACACTCGTAGGGCCTCTCCCCAGTGTGGATCATCTGGTGATGGATCAGGAGGGTGCTCGTGCTGAAGCTCTTCCCACATTCCCCACACTCATAGGGCTGTTCCCCAGTGTGGATCATCTGGTGGCAGATCAGGTGGAATCTCCAGCTGAAGCTCTTCCCACATTCCTCACACTTGTGCGGCTTCTCCCCAGTGTGAAGCTGCTCATGGACCACCAGGTCCGAGCTCTGGCTGGATCTCCAGCTGCCTTCCCGGCACAGGGTGGGCCTTTCCTCCTCACAGCTCCCTGGGCTGTGTTTGCAGCCCCTCCTCCTGTGGGATCTCCGGGGCTTTTCCTCCCCGTTGGATTCCTGCGCTGTGGAGCTGCTCAAAACGGCCTCTTCCATGAGGTTCTGCCGCGGGGATTTGTCCTCCCTGGGCTCCATCCTCAGCTCCTTGTCTGGGGGAGGAAGGACAAGGAGAGGATGGGATTTGCCTCCGTGCCACAGAGAAGGGGAAGGAGATCCACCCAGTCCGTCCCCAGCAGGACGGCATTGGCAGCGGGGTTGTCCTGCAGCCGGGAGCGATGCTGGGCTGGGAGATGGAGCAGGAGAGAGGGGGAAAGGGGCAGGGACTTCCTCCTCACCTGCCTGGGTGTTCCAGGGCATCTTCCTCTTCCTCACAGCCTCCTCCTCCATCTGGCCAAGGGTTGGGAATGGGAAATCCTGGTTTGGGGAAAAACAAGGGATGAGCATGTTGAATTTGAATGTCCCCCTGCCCAAGTCCTTCTCTACAAGTCACCGGGCATCTGGGGTCCAGAAAACCCTCCCAAACACCAAGATTCAGCCCTGAAAAAGCCTCACAGGAGTTCCCTCTCCCTAGTCCCCCTGCTCTGATGTTGGGGGGTTCCCCCCTATCCCAGCTGCCAGGGGTCACGCTTGTATTGGGGGTCCCCCATCTACTTTGGTCCCCGCCCTCCCCAGGCTGCTGGGAGTCCAGGAATCCAAAAAGCTCCCATCTTTGGTCTCCCCACTTAGGGATGCTGGGGATTATGGGGTCCAAGGGGTCCTTCTCCCCTTATTCTCTGCTTCGGGGTGCAGAGGGTCCAAGGAGTCCCCCCTTCCCCTCTCCAGGCTGTTGAGGGTCCCGCAAATTTTGGTACTCTTCCCTCTCTGGGCTCCCCACTTTGGGGTCCTGGGGGTCACAGGGGTTCGCTCCTCCAGACTGCCGGGGCTCCTCTGGTCCAGGTACTGCCCCTCTCTGCTCTCCCATCTCTGGGGGTCCCCAGGTTCCCCCTTCGGCTCTCCCGGGGGGTCCCGCAGCCCCCTGGCTCTGGGCTGGAGTTGGCCGTGCCTGACCCGGGGCAGAACCAACCCCCACTGCAGGGGAGACCCCACATCCCCCTGCCCGCTGCCAGGGCTCTGCTTGCACCGCCACTGGGACCCCCCAAAAACATCTCCTGGGGACCCCCCCAATGTCCTTGCAAGCAGCATTTTCTTCTCGGCTTTGGAGTTCTTCATACTCCAAACATCCTCCCCAAAAAACCCAATCCAGGGACCCCCAGGATATCTGGGCCAAGCTCCCCCTCCCCGGGCACCTGTGGGATGGGAGGTGATGCTCCCATGGGTAGGGGGCTGTGAATTCAGGGAGTGCTCGACCTCGTGCTTCCTTCTACTTTTCTTCATCCTCCCTTGTCCCTCCTCTTCATCCTCCTCCTGCTCCTCCTCTCCCATCCCTCCTCCTCCTCCTCCCTAATCCCACCTCCTTCTCCTACTTCCACCCCTTTTCCTGCTCCTTCTTCATCCCTCCTCTTCTATCCCACCTCCTCCTCCTCCCAGGACCAGTAAGACCCTGGGTTCCCCTTTCTCGAGCCCCTTGCAGCCTGCGGGAGCTGGAGCCGGGACAGGTCGGGATGGGCAGCGCGGGGCTCTCGGCTGCTCCCACCCGCTGGGGGCGGGGCAACCCGGCCCGGGGAAAGGAGAGGGAAACTGGGAACATTGGGGGCTGCACATCCAAACTGGGCCTTGCTGGGGACCCTGCGTGGGGACTTGCAGCCCTTGGGGCTCCTCTTGGAGCCTGGAGAACCGGGAGGGGGAACACAGAGAGGGCTGGGGGATCACAGGAGTGGCATCGCTGGCAGTGACTGCCTTGTACTGGGGTAACTGGAACCTTACTGGGGCAACTGGGTGGGACTAGGAATGACTACAAGCATGCTGAGGCCAACTGGTATGTACTGGGAGTGTCTGTAACCATCCTGGGATTGACTGGAACCACAATGGGAACAACCAGGACCATGCTGGGGAGAAATGGGACCATGCTGGGGGCTACTGGGAGTGACTGGGTTTGAACAGGGGGCAACTGGGCACGACTGGGACCATGCTGGGAGGGACTGGGATCATATGGGGAGTGACTGGGACTATACTAGGGGCAACTGCATTAAACTGGAACCACACTGGAAGATCATGGGAGCAGCTGTGCCCATGCCGCAGTCATACTGGGATCCTACTGGAACTGGCTGGGATCATACTGGCAGTGAATGGAATAGTACTGGGGGTATCTGAGAGTGACTGCAATCATACTGGAATCAGACTGGGAGTGACTGGAAAGGTGCTGGCCGTGACTGGAACCATACTGGAGGTGACTGAGAGCAACAGAGACCATGCTGGGAGCAAATGGGATCATATTTGGAGTGACTGGGAGTGACTGGATTCATACTGGGAGCAACTGGGCCCACACTGGCAGTGAGAGGGAGTCACTCTGGGCATGACTGGAATAATACTGGGAGTATCTGGGAGTGACTGGCGTCATACTGGGGGTGACTGGGTGCAACTGGGATCATACTGGAAGTGGCAGGAAGTGACTAGGATCATACTGGCATTGAGAGGGAGCAGTTGGGATCACATTTGGGGTAACTGGGATCATACTGGGAGTGACTGGAACCAGATTGGCAGTGACTATGGGTCCTACTGGGATCACACTGAGATTACAGCAGGTGTGAACGGATCCTGACGGGGGCTTACTGGGAGCTACTGGGCCCATGTTGGGAGGAAAATGTGGACATGCCTTCGGTTTTAACCTTTATATTTTTCAAATTCTGTATTGCTTGGTGTGTGACTCTGAAGTTTTTTGTTGCCTGTTAATTTTTGCTCTCTCATGCTAGGTAGACATAACAAAGCCCCTCTGGCCCTGCTTTCCAAGGACACCAAGACTGTCTTGGGGGTTTAGGAGCTCTCCTGGTTTCCTTTTTTCTGTTAAAGGAATTTTCCCCATACGTGGTGCTAGGGGGACAAATGGCTGGGTATTTAAGAAAAAAAAAGGGATGGCTACAGCAGTGGGGTGCATCTGGCTACTCTTTTGTTTCACCTGGGTGTGCAGGAAGTCGGTCACCAGTGCTTGAACAGACAGGGAGTCTGCTTTCTTTGGCTGCTTTTCCTTCTGCCGGAGAAACCCCGGGATCCCAAGCCCACCTTTCCCTGCCCCGCTGGGAGCCGGGCCGTGGCCGCCCTGCCTCCGCCGCTGCTTCGAGCCTTCGCTACATTGTAGCCCTGCTCGCCCTGCCTGCCCAGACCCCTGGGGGGGTTCCCCATTTGGATACATCTCATCTGCCACCCAGGATTTGTGCTTGTCCCTGCAATTCCAGCCTGCCGTTCCAGCCTGCTGTTCCCAAAGGTCCAGCCGGACACCGGGATCGGCTGCCCAGGGGTTTGTGAAGCTTCTTTGTTCCATCCCTTCCCGGGATCCCGGGGCACCGGTGCCGCGTGTTTCCCGAGCTCGCTCCGGAGCGCCCCCTGCAGCCGCGGGGGAACCATCGCACCTGCCCTGCTCACCGGGAGCCGCCAGCGCCCCTGCCGGCTGCGAGCGGAACTGCACCCGAGGGGAAAGGGCCCGGCAGCCGAGAAGGCTGGCACTGGGTTTGTGATTGCTGTTACTGCCATAGTTATTGTTGTTTGTTTGACTTGTTATACACATATAGATATATAATAGTAAAGAACTGTTACTCCTATTTCCCATATCTTTGCCTAAAAGCCCCTTGATTTCAAAATTATAATAACTTGGAGGGAAGGGGGGTTGCATCTGCCATTCCAAGGGAGGCTCCTGCCTTCCTTAGCAGACACCTGTCTTTCAGACCAAGACACTGTCCTAGGCAAAAAAGTAGAAAACAAAGAGCCTCTAAATGCAGGGTAAGCTGTGGGGAAAACTGAAGCTTTAATTGGAGAATTAACCCTGCTATGCAAATGAACCAAACCTATCAAAGGGTGAAGAACTCATGACCTGGGGTCCATCTTGGGGTCCATTTTGAGAATGGCTTCAGGCTCCCCAGGGTGTACATGTGAAGGTCCTATCAAATAAATACCTCTTTTATTCCTTTGTTCCTGCCTAGTCTCTGTTTCTAGGAGGCCTCATAAGGCATCAGTTCTTTGGCGCCACCAGAACGGACAATGAGGCTTCCCAAAGTCCTCTGGGACTCAGAAAGATCCAGCCCAGCTCCCCCCCCTTGCCGGCACCCGGGGGGCAGTTGCCAGGAGTCCAGGAGGCAGAGAAGCCTCAAGAGCCCAGAAAACTCTCCAGATCCAGCACAGAGGCACATGAGTAACTGAATAAAGGTGGTATTCTGTTGTTAACACCTGAATTGGGTATTAAGACATCTCTTACAGTTTGTTTAGGGACTCGGGAGGGTCCAAGGGGTTTTGTTTGGTGTTTCCCCCTTTTGTTAGCTTGGCAGCTCACGAGAGCTTGTCAGAGAACTCGTGTGAGAGTCCCAGGGAATTTGATTTTCCCTCTGTTGGTTTGTTCCTAGCTTCCATCCAGCCACCACCCTCTGACATGCAGCCAGGTGGCACAGTGGCTTGGATTGTATTTTGAGCCTCTGTTTGAATCCCCAGGGTTGTGGGTTCGAATCCTACCTTCTCTAGTTTTCCCTCTCTGCTTTATAGAGTGACTTAGATCTTGTTGCTTTATTTTTGTGAATTTTCTGTTTATAAGCATAAAACCATGGGCAGTAGTATTTCTTGTATGGGGAGTGAAATACCACCGAACACCCCTTTAAGCTTTGTATTAGATAACTGGGCAAAATTGATAGGCAAAGATAAAACCCTTACAAAAGCAGAATTAATTAGGCTTTCAACATTGATTTGGTCAGCTTATAGGTTAGATAACTGGCAAAAGTGGCCACAGTTTGGAAGCCCAGATGAAGAGTTATTATTGAGTTTAATATCGTATCATTGAAGAGATCACTGTTTCTTAGAATTAGAGTACGCCAAGCTCTTCTTGGCTGCATCTAAGTTACAAATATCTAAAAAAGAGCATATACTGTTTTTAAGGAAAAAAGAGAAAAAGATTAAGAAGTCTATGTTGGACCTGACAAAAGGGGAAGACGTGGAGATGGATTTAATAGCTCCCGCCTCGAGATTGGGCCCCCCTCCTCCTCCTCCCCCTCCTCCTCCTTCTCCTCTCCCTCCTCCTTCTCCTTATCAGCCAACATGGATCTTGGGGGCGAGGGGGGGGAGGAGAGGCAGCTTTAGATAGGTTCCAGCCGGTGAAAAAGGAGAAGGGGAAGGCAGAGTGGCCGCCCCCGTGACCTCCCGCAGACGCGGGAGACTTCCCAACCGTGACTCAGGCTCCGGCAGGGCCGCATCTAAAAGAGGATGAAGACTGGCCGTGGCGGCTCTGGAAGGTGCTTGTGTCTCCAGTGGCTTCTGCCCAATAGCTGCCCGGCTCTCTCCCCCGCCTCCCCTTCAGTCCCACCAGGAGCGGATGGGCCAAGGGTAGGGGACAGCCAGTGTGTGCAGCCTACGGCACCCCTCTTGGAGGTGGAGCCAGAGGGCAGGACTTTCCATGAAGAGGGTAGGGAGGGAACCTCCCTCAGGGGGGGTGGCATTCCTCCCTCTCCCAGGCGTCGGAATCTCCATGACAACACCTCACGCAGAGTGGCTGGCTTAGAGGATGAAGTCATGGAAGCACGGAGGCCCAGGGACACTGCCCGGCCCCTGCGGCAGAGCAGGTCCCTGTCAGTGATATCAGGTACCAGAACGGGCCGGGGCAGACCTGACACAGCCGACTCCACAGAATCAGACAGCTCTCACCCAGGCAGTTCCTCTGAGGAGGAAGATGAGATAGCTGCTTTAAGCAGGTGAAAGAGGGGAAAGACAGCAAGAAAAGCAATAAGGGAGAGAAGCCCAATTGCTAAACAGACCAGAGCAAAAAGGGAGCCAGTTTTGCAAGCCCCTCTGAGACAGGCTGTGGGTAATCAAGGGCCAATCTATGTGAAAGTTCTGTACTCCCTCAGAGTTAGAACAATGGAAGAGTACAGTAGGAAAATATAAAGAAAATCCAGACAAAGTGGCTACTTTGGCACAAAGAGCAATCAAAACACAGAACCCTGACTGGAGTGATTTGGCAGCTATGATAGAGACATTGCTTGATCCCACTAAAAGACAGATGGTAAACAAAGCTACTATAAACTCTGTGGAATTAGGCATAGCTAGAGGGATGTTCCAAGGTACAGTTGCAGAAATTTTCCCAACAGATGATCCAAGGTGGGACCCAAATGTGCCAGCAGAAATGCAAAGATTAAAATGGTATCAAGATCTCATAGTATATGGGTTAAAGCATGGTGTCCCTAAATCTTTTAACTGGGCAAAGCTTTATGAAGTGAAGCAAGGTCCTAATGAAACTCCTACTGATTTTTTGAATAGGTTAAGAGAAGCTGCTACCAAATACACAAACATAAATACTGATACAGCGGAAGGGGGAAATCATCTGGCTTATATGTTTATGGGTCAGGTTTCAAACTATATAAGAAGAAAGTTGCAAAAGTTAGAAGGTGTTCAAGACATGAATAAATTGTTAGAAGTAGCCTGGAGAGTGTTTTGAGCTAGAGACTCCAGTGACAAAGGTAAACCCTGTCCCAGGAAGAAGAATAGTCAAGAAAAGTCATCTAAGAAAGCCTCTCTCCCTAGGGAGAAAGACACATGCACTTATTGCAAGAAGAAAGGGCATTGGAAAGCTGACTGATGTTGAAGAAGACACCCCCAGTTCCACAGCTACCATTGGAACAAAACTCAAACTCAGAATGATGGGGACCGGAGGCTTCTCCCCCAGCAGAGCCTTTGGTTATAGTTAAGCTGGGGAAAGATGAGACAGAATTTCTGGTAGACACCGGCGCGGCATATTCTGTGTTAAATACTTAATAAGGGAAACTGAGTCATGAAAGTGTTCATGTAGTTGGGGCAACAGGGGTAACTGAAACACGGCCTTTCTTCCAACCTTTGAAATTTGAACTGGGGAAGCACTGGGTAACTCATCAATTTCTTTATATGCCTAACTCCCCTAAACCATTGCTGGGGAGGGATTTGTTAGAAAAATTGGAAGCAGAAATTAAATTTAAAAGGGGGGGGCATACGAGTTATCATTCCAGAAACTAAATTTGTCCAAGTTGCTGCACTTTTTATACAGGACAGATGTGGTGAAATCCCCACTGAAGTTGAACATGCTGTCAATCCAATTGTGTGGGCCAGTGATGTTCCAGGAAGATCCAAACAGGCATTGCACTCAAACTGGGAGCTACACTGGTAAGGCAAAACCAATATCCTTTAAAATTAGAGAGTCGCAAAGGACCAGCACCTATAATTGAAAAATTCCTCCACCGTGGGTTATTAGCGCAATGTGAGTCCAGGTATAACACGCCAATCCTTTCAGTGAAGAAAGCTGATGGTAAAAGTTATCGGTTGGTCCAAGATTCGAGGGCAATTAACAAAATTACAGAGGACATACACCCAGTGGTTGCCAATCCGTACACACTTTTGACCACACTGACAGATGAATTAGGAGGGTTTACTCTTGTGGACCTAAAAGATGCCTTTTTCTGCATTCCTGTGCATAAAAACAGCCAGGAGCTCTTTGCTTTTGAGTGGGAGAATCCCGAAACGGGGAGGAAAAGTCAGCTTACTTAGACAGTCGTACCCCAGGGTTTCAAGAATAGCCCAACAATATTTGGAAACCAGCTAGCAAAGGAATTAGAAGATTGGAGGAGACAAGAGCCAGTAGGGGTTATCCTTCAGTATGTTGATGACATTGTGATTGCAGCTAAGACCAGAGATGACTGCATCCAATTCATTGTAAGCTTGTTAAACTTTTTGGGACAGAGTGGGTACAGAGTTTCCAAAGACAAGGCACAGATCGCCAAGGAAGCAGTAGCTTACCTGGGACTTGAGATCTTCTGTGGACACCAACAGCTCAGCAAGGAACGGAAGGAAGCCATCTGCCGACTTCCAGAGCCCCACACCGTGAGAGAAATGCAAGCTTTTCTGGGAATGGTAGGTTGGTGTCGTTTGTGGATAGCAAATTATGGGTTGTTGATGAAACCATTGTATGGAGCAATAAAAGCAGCTGAAAATGGCATTATAATTTGGAATGAAAGCACAAGGGCTGCATTTAAACAGCTGAAACATTCTCTGTCAGATCCAGCACTGGGCTTACCAGACTTGACTAAGCCTTTTGAACTTTTTACACATGAGAGACTTAATGTGGCACTGGGCATATTAGCACAGCGCCTCGGAAGCCAACGAAGCGCTGTGGTCTATTTTTCCAAACAGCTGGACAATGTTAGCCAAGGGTGGCCTGGGTGTTTGAAGGCTGTGGCGGCTACTGTCATCCTGATTCAAGAGGCCCGGAAACTCACCCTTGGACAACACATTGTAGTGTATGTGCCACATGCAGTAGCAGCAGTACTGGAACAGAAAGGAGGACATTGGCTGTCCAGCAATCGGATGCTTAGATATCAGTCACTGCTGTTAGAACAGGATGATGTTACCCTGAAAACAACTTCTGTTGTTAACCCTGCCATGTTTCTGTCCTCTACCTTAACTGACGATGCGCCTGAGCATGACTGTTTGCAGACAATCGAGGAGGTCTATTCCAGCAGACCAGACCTGAAGGATGTACCCCTAGAAAATCCAGACTGGGAGCTGTTTACAGACAGGAGCAGCTTCATGAGAAATGGTAAATGAATGACAGGCTATGCAGTAACAACCCAGGACAAGGTGATTGAGGCGAAGGCCCTGCCAGCAGGCATATCATCGCAGAAAGCTGAACTGATTGCATTAATGAGGGCCCTAGACCTGAACGAAAGAAGATAACTATATGGACTGACTCTAAATATGTGTTTAGTATTGTCCAGACCCATGGAGCCATCTGGAAGGAGAGAGGACTGTTGAATGCTCAAGGTAACCAGATCAAACACGCTGAACAAATCCTTGCCCTCTTAGAGAGCATTAAAAGACCCACAGAAGTAGGTACCATGCATTGTAAGGGTCACCAGAAAGAGAAAACCACTCCAGAATTGAGAAATCGCTTTGCCGATGAAACAGCAAGAAGGGCTGAGAAAAAGGTATTCTTGCAGTAATTCCACAAAAAAAAGACTGATTTGTCAGGGTTCACCCCAAAATATGATCAGGCAGACCACAAGTTAATTAAGTTTCTTAAGGCTGAGATCACAGAAAATGGATGGGCTGTTACACCTGCAAATCAGGTTGTAGTCCCACCTTTAATCCTTAGAGAGCTAGCTTGAAGAGAACATGAAAACACACACTTTGGGGTTGAAAATCTTCTGAAACATCTGAAAAAGGTAGTAATAGGAAAGGGAATCACAGATATTGTACAATCAGTAGTGAGCAAGTGTGAAATCTGCTGCAGAAACAATCCTGATACGAGAAAAAGAGTTGTGTTAGGAGTAGCAAAGGCAGGGGATCTTCCTGGAGATTACTGGCAAATAGACTTTGCTGAGTTACCACACAAAGAAGGATACAGGTACATACTGGTGTTGGTTGACACCTTCAGTGGATGGCCTGAAGCTTACCCCTGTCACACTAACACAGCCAAGGAGGTGGTGAAAGTTTTGCTTAATTATATAATACCAAGGTTTGGGGTTCCTTTAGGTATGTCCTCAGACAGGGGACCACATTTTGTTGCAAATGTGATTCAAGAGGTTAGCCCAATTTTGGGAATTGCTTGGGATCTGCACACACCTTACAGACCCCAAGCAAATGGTAAGGCACAAATTAGCAAAATTTGTCAAGAGACATCCATGACATGGGTTCAGGCCTTGCCTATAGCTTTACTGAGGATCTGTATACAACCAAGGTGGAGGGATAACATCAGTCCCTATGAAATATTGTATGGCAGGCCATATCAAATTCCACATGTTCCGGGTGAAATTCACATGAGGGGAAAACTTGATTTACAGAGATATCTAATGGCTTTAGGTTCTACTTTGCAGAAGCTCCAGAATTACATTGTGATATCCAGACCCATAGGATTGGACACCCCTGCACATCCCTTCCAGCCTGGAGACTGGGTCTGTGTTAAGTGGTGGAACAGTGACCCTCTACAGACCAAGTGGAAAGGACCATTCCAGATTTTGATGACCACCCTCACCGCAGTCAAAGTCGTGGGCAAAGGACCCTGGATTCACTACTCCAGAGTTAAGAAGGCTTCTGCTCTGGAAACAACTGAGAAAGCAGAGACTGATACAAATGAAGATGATGTAGTTTAAATTATTTTTTCCTGTGCTTATTATCTACATAGTTGGTAACGCTGACTCAGGTTTGGAACTAAATTTTGCATATGATTCTAGTCCAAAGTATATACAAAGACATTCATTTGGATACAAAACTAACAATTGACATGTAAACTGAAGTGAAAAGAGCAACAAAATTTGTTTACAATTTGAGAATTAACTTAGATCTTACATTGGATAATGTTCAAAGCTGATTGTATCTTCCACATCCTGGTTTCATGGTTACCAAACTGACCCTGAATTAAAGATTGTTTATAACAATTGTAATTGTAATTCTTGTTTATAGATATATACTGCAGTTAAACACATATGATTAGTAGATATTTAGAATATTTGGAATAGAGTCTCAATAAGATAGAGGCCTTGTCAAGCCTCTAAAGAGGGCAAATGATGCCTTAGGTTTCAACCTTCATATTTTTCAAATTCTGTACTGCCTAGTGTGTGACTCTTAAGTTTCTTGTAGCTTGTTAATTTTTGCTCTCTCATGCTAGGTAGACATAACAAAGCCTCTCTGGCCCTGCTTTCCAAGGACACCAAGACTGTCCTAGGCAAAAAAGTAGAAAACGAAGAGCCTCTAAAGGCGGGGTAAGCTGTGGGGAAAATCGAAGCTTTAACTGGAGAATTAACCCTGCTATGCAAATGAACAAAACCTATCAAAGGGTGAAGAACTCATGACCTGGGGTCCATTTTGATAATAGCTTCAGGCTCCCCAGGGTGTACATGTGAAGGTCCTATCAAATAAATATCTCTTTTATTCCTTTACTCCAGTCTAGTCTCTGTTTCTAGGAGGCCTCATAAGGCATCAGACACATTGGGAGCAGCTGGGATCAGCTGGAAGGTACTGGAACCATGCTGAGGGGACAACTGGGGAACCTGGAATCATACTGGGAGCAACTGGGACAACACTTTGGGCAACTGCCAGAAACTGGGATCATGCTGGATGCAACTGGGAGTAACTGGGAAAGACTGGGATCATTCTGAGGAAACTAGAACCTTACTGGGGCAACTGGGAGTAACTGGGAATGACTACAAGCATGCTGAGGCCAACTGGGATATACTGGGAGTGTCTGTAACCACACTAGGGCTTACTGGAACCACACTGGGAACAGCTGGGACCACGCTGGGGACAACTGGGACCACGCTTGAGGCACCTGAGAGCAATTGGATCTATGCTGGGCGTGACTGGGACTATTCTAGGGGCAACTGGGATCATACTGGGAGGAACCGGGAACAAGTGGAACTATGGTGGGGGCAAGTGGGATCATACTGAAATTACAGTGGGAGCAGCAGGGTGAGACTGGGATCATACTGAGGGTGACTGGAATCATCCTGGGATTGACTGGGAATGGCTGTGAGCAACTGGAATAATGCTGAAAGTAACTGGGAAGAAGTAGGAAGGACTGGGAGCATGCTGGGGGTGAATGGGATATACTGGGAAAGACAGGGAGTCACAGGGATCATACTGGAGGCTACTGGGCTCATGCTGGCACTGGCAGGCAACAACTGGGAGCACACTGGGGGCCACTGGCATCATACTGGAAGTGACTGGGATCATACTGGGATTATAGTGGGTGTCAATGGACCCTGACTGGGCATTACTGGGAGCTACCAGGCCCATGCTGAGAACCTACTGGGGATACACTGGGATCAGACTGGGAGCAACTGGGAATGATAGGATGCATGCTGGTGACAACTGGGATGTACGGGCAGTGACTGGGATAAAACTGGGAGCAACTGAACCATGCCGAGGTAACTGGGAGTGCCTGGGAATGACCACAAGAATGTTCAGGGCAACTGGGATATACTGGGAGTGTCTGAGACCATACAGGTGGTGGCTGGGACCACACTGGGAGCGACTGGGAATGTGCTGGGGGGAACTGGGGGCAAGTGTGAATGACTGGGGCCCTGCTGGGAGAGACTGGCATCATACTGGCAGTGACTGGGACTATGCTAAGGGCAACTGGGAGAACTGGGAACACACTGGACAAAAGTGGGATGAACTGGAAGCAACTGGGACCATGCTGGGGGCAAATTGCATCATAATGGGGAATGACTGGGAGTGACTGGGTTCATACTGGGAGCAACAGAGATCCTACAGGGAGTGAGGGGAAGTGACCAGGATCATACCGGGACTGACTGCGCTCATACTGGGACTGATGAGGAAACTGGAACCACTCGTGGGGGGGAACTGGGCTCATACTGGGAGCAGCCATTTCCCGGCCCCGGCACCCCCGAGCCCCTTTCCCGGCCGTGCCGCCCCTGCAGCCCCCAGACCCCCCCCGCCGGGGTCCCGCCAATCCCAGGGGTCCCCCCTCTCGGGCTCCCCGCTTTGGGCTTCTGGGGCTCTCCTCTCTCCGGGGTCCCGCTTAGGGAAGCCGGGGCTCCCGGGGCTCCCCAAAACCGGTGTCCCCCCGCCCCCGCGCGCTCCCCACGGGGCCCCGGCAGAGCTCCGAGGGCCCGGCCCGGGAAGCCCAACCCCCACCGCGGGGGGACCCGCATCCCCCCGCCCCCGCCGGGGCTCTGCCGCCACCGGCACCCCCAAAAACACCTCCCGGGACCCCACGATGTCCCCCCGAGGGCATCTGCGGCTCGCCTTTGGAGTCCCGCAAGCTCCAAACATCCCCCCAAAAAACCCCAAACCCAGGGACCCCCCGGGACATTTGGGGCGAGCTCCCCCTCCCCGGGCACCTGCGGGACGGGGGGCGATGGTCCCGGGGGGCTGCGAGTTCAGCGAGCGCTGGAGCCGAGCGCTTCCTCCTCTACTCCAGCTTCCCGCTGCCGCTCCGCCTCTTCCTCCCTCCTCCTCCTCCTCCTCCTCCCGCCTCTCCCCAATCCCACCTCCGCCTCCTCCTCCTCCCCTTCCCCCTCCCCCGTTGCCGAGCCCCTCGCAGCCCGCGGGAGCAGCGGGGATGGAGCCGGGACAGGTCGGGATGGGCAGCGCGGGGCTCTCGGCTGCTCCCACCCGCTGGGGGCGGGGCAACCCGGCCCGGGGAAAGGAGAGGGAAACTGGGAACATTGGGGGCTGCACATCCAAACTGGGCCTTGCTGGGGACCCTGGGTGGGGACTTGCAGCCCTTGGGGCTCCTCTCGGAGCCTGGAGAGCCGGGAGGGGGAACGCAGAGAGGGCTGGGGGATCCCAGGAGTGGCACCACTCGCAGTCACTGCTTTGTACTGGGATCGTACTGAGATCATACTGGCAGTGACTGGGCTGTACTGGGATCGTACTGACATCATACTGGGAGTAGCTGGGCCCATGCCGGTGGAGACTGCGATCCCACTGAGGGAGACTGGGATCATGCTGGGATCATACTGGGAGTGAGTAGGAGCCTTTGGGGGGCAATTGAGACCATGCTGGGGGAAATGGGATACAGTGGGAGTGACTGGGATCATGCTGAGGGTGACTGGGGGCAGCTGGGAGCAACTGGGATCATGCTAGGAGCAACTGGGAGTGACTGGGTGCATGCTGGGGGTGATTGGAAGCAACTGGGCTTCTACTGTGATGAACTGGGGTCATGCTGGAGGTGACTGGGATCAGACTGGCAGTGAGTGCGACTACACTGAGGCTGACTGGGAGTGGTTGTGAGCAAATGGGATAATGCTGAAAGCAACTGGGAGGAACTGGGAATATGCTGGAGGAAACTGGGAGAGACTGGGAGTGACTGGAGCAAATGTGAGGGTGAAAGAGAGCAACTGGAACCTGTGGGGGGCAACTGGTTCATACTGGCAGTGACTGGGAGAACACTGGGGTCATGTTTGGATCCTATTGGGAGTGACTGGACTAATATTGGGAGTATCTGAGAGTGACTGGGAAACACACCATGCATATCATCCCCCATACTGGGGGTGACTGGGAGCAACTGGGAGCATGCTGGGAGCAAATGGCATCATACTGGGACTGACTGGATTGATCGATGAAGCTACTGGAACCATGCTGGAGGCAACTGGGACCATACTGGGAGTGCTGGCATGTGACTAGGATTATACTGGAGGCAACTGGGATCATATTGGTGTTGAAAGGGAGCAATTGGGATCACACTTTGGGCTACTGGGAGCAACTGAGAGCAACTGGGATCATGCTGCAAGCAAACTGGAGTAACTGGGAAGGACTGGACGCATGCTGGAGGCAATTGGGATATACAGGGCGTGACTGGTATGATACTGGGATAACAAACACCTTACTGGGACCACTGGGAGCATCTGGGAATGACTACGGACATGCTGAGGGCAACTGGGATATACTGGGAGTGTGTGTAACCATACTGGGGGTGGCTGGGGACACACTGGGAGCGACTGGGATTAACTGGGATTTACAGAGCCTTCCCTGGGGACAGCTGGAAGTGATCCCCCCATTCCCCCACCCTCCCTCGGGCACTGCCGCATCTCCCAACCTGCACCGCCGGGATCTGCCCGGAGCAGCGCGATGGCTCCAGCGCTGGGGCTGGGGGCTCCTGGGGCGGCGAGGGGGGACTGGGACCTTGGCACCCCCTGGGACTCCTCTGAGCTGCCATTCCCGGGAACGGGACCCCCCTGAACTGCCGTTCCCGGCACCGGGACTCCCCTACTCCCCTTATCCTTCACAAGGACCCCCCTGAATCCCCTATTGTCGGAAATGAGGACCCCCCTGCTCCCCTTTTCCTGGCTCTCCCATGTCTCCCAGCCTCCAGACTTCCTGTGTTCTGGATCCTGGGATGCCCTGGAACGCCTCGGTCCCCCATTCCTGCCTTCCCACCTTTCTGCAAAACCAGAGACCCCCTGAACTCCCGTTCCTGGACAATGCGGGTGTCCCCACCCTGTCACCCCCCTTTTCTGGGAAACTCTGGACTCCCTTTTCCTGGGCACAGGCATCCCCTGGAACTCCCTTGTACCTCTCCCAGTCCCTGCACTCCCCTTTCCTTGACCCTGAGACTCCCCTGGACCCCCATTCCTGAGAACCAGGATGCCCTTTTACTCCTTTCCCTGGCACTGAGGCCCCCCTGCACCCCCTTATCTGGCACCAACGCAGCCTTTTCCTGGCCACCCTGCCTCTCCCAGCCCCCAGACCCACCCTTTTCCCTGACCCTGGGACCCCTGGGCCCCCATTCCTGTATTTCCCAGCCCCCAGACCCTCCTTCCCTCACACTGAGGGCCCCTGGCATCCCCTTTCCTGGGCACAGAATTCCCTGGACACCCCACCCCACCTCTCCCAGTCCCTGCACCCCCTTTCCTTGACTCCGAGCCCCTGAACCTCCTTCCCAGCTCTCCCAGCTCTTCAAGTCCCTCCTCTCCTTGACCTGTGGACCCCCTGGATCCCCAAACTCCCACCCCCCCAGATCTCTGTGTCCCCCCAGTTCTCCACTCCCTGCAGTACCTGGAAGTGGCGCTGTCAGAGCCCGGCCCGGGGGTCCCCCAGTCCCTGATCACGGGAACGTGGACGGGACCCCCTCCGAGCGCTGCCACAGCGAGCGGGACCGGATGGAGCTGCAGGCACGGGGATGGGAGCGGGAGCTGAGCAAGGATATTGGGATAGCCAGATCCGGGATACTGGGATAGCCAGACCTGGGATATTGGGATAGCCAGACCCGGCTCAAGGAGAGGAACTGGCACGTGGCCAACAGTGACCTGGAGACAGGGCCAGTACAACCAGAGTGGGGCGACGGGGGGGAGCTGGGGGCTGGGATCTGTGGGAATGGGGTGGATCTCTAGGGGTGGGATCTGTGGGAGTGGGATGGGATCTGTGTGCTTGGCATAGGAATCCAGGGAGCTGCAAGGGGCTCCGTGGGGCTGGGACACGACTCCATGGGTCCGTTCTCTCCTCGTTCCCAGGTCTCCCCACGGTGCAGGTGGTTTCCAGCTGTGACCTCCTGTCCAATGGAGCGTCCATGGATCCCACCGGCACGGCTACGATGGGTGGGATTTCATCTCCTTCCAGCTGGGATCCGGAAGCTTTGCAGTGTCTGACGATGCCACCTGGATCCCCCAGAGGTGCTGGGAATCCAAAGGGATCCTGCCAGAGCAGATGAAGCATTACCTGGGACACACCTGTGTGGAAGAGCTCCCAAAATACATCGGATGTGGTCGGGAGGCTCTGGAGCACAAAGGTGGGTGTGGGGGGGGAATTCCTATGGGAATGTGGGATTCAGGAAGGGTGGACCTGGGAATGCAGGAATTCCCATGGAATTTCCATGGATGGATCTCACTCTCATCCCAGTCAGGTGAGAATTCCATGGACGGATCTCCCCCCCAGCCCACTGCCATGGGAATTCCATGGGGAAATGACTGGAATTTATGTCCAATCAAATCCCTGCTGCAATTCAATGGGACATAAATCCCAATCCTTTCCCCAGGCCGGGTCTGTGGTGCCCCTGGCAGCGCCAGGGGAGTGCCCTCTCCCTGCCCCGAGCCGAGCTCGGGCCTTTCCTTCAGTGTTCTCTGCCCTGCCCGGGGCAGGAGGGCACTGACAGAGCAGCTTTGGTGGCACCGGGCACCGGCCGGGCTCCGGCCACTGCAGGTGGCTCCGCAGGAATGTCCAACACCAAAGCTTCAAGCGAACAACAGCTCCTGGAGGGGATTCTGCCCCCTCTGCCTGTCCTGGGAGCCCAAGGGCAACGCCCCGGGCACAACAGCCCAGAGTGCTGGAGCACAGTGTCCCTGGGCCAGGCCGTGTTCCCGGGCTGTCCCCTGTCCCTCGGCTCTCCCCTGTCCCTCGGCTGTCCCGTGTCCCTTGGCTGTTCCCTGTCCCTCGGCTGTTCCGTGTCCCTCGGCTCTGTGGGGCCGGGGGTGGCAGCAGGACCCTGGGCAGCCCTGGGGGAGAACAACCCTGAGCCCCAGCTGGGCCAGTTCCCCCAGTTCCCCCAGGGGGGCCCAGGTCACTCCCAGCATGGGCCCTGTGGCTCCCAGTCACCCCAGTATGGTTCCAGCTCACTCCCCAGTATGATCTCAGTCACTTTCAGTTACACTCAGTATGATCCCAGTATGACCCTGGTCACTCCCACTATGATCCCAGCATGGTCCCACGTGTTCACCCCTAGTATAGTTCCAGGCACTCCCAGTAAAGTCCCAATTTCTCCCAGTATGATCCCAGTCACTCCCACTGTGGCTCCAGTCCTCCCCAGTATGATTCCAGTATGAACCCAGTCACCCTCAGTATGAAGCCATTTGCTCCCAGCATAGTCCCAGTAACTCCCAGTATGATCCCAGTCACTCCCAGATACTCCTAGTATTATTCCAGTAACTTCCGTTATGGTTCCTCTATGATCTCAGTCACTCCCAGTGTCTCGCAGTGTCTCCCAGTAGCTTCCAGCATGATTCCAGTCACTCCCTGTATATCTCAGTTGCCCTCAGGATGCTCCTAGTCACTTCCAGTATGATCCCAGTATGACCCCAGTCACCCTCAGTGTTGACTCAGTTGTTCCCAGTATGATCCCAGTTGTCCCCAGCATGGTACCAGTTCCTCCCAGTCTGATCCCAGTTGCTCTCAGTTGCCCCTAGCACAGAGCCAGTTATTCCATGCATGATACCTGTATGTGTCCGATAGTATCCCAGTCTCCCCCAGCACGGTCCCAGTCAATCCCAGTTGCCCCCAGTGTAGATCCAGTCACTCCCAGTTGCTCTCAGTGTGTTCCCAGTCACCCCCAGTGCGGTTACAGACACTCCCAGTATAGCCCAGTTGCCCTCAGCTTGCTCATAATCATTCCCAGTCACAGCCACTTGCCCCAGTAAGGTTCCAGTCTCCACCAGTATGATCCTAGTGTCGTGGTTTGACACTGGCCCAATGCCAGGCATCCACAGGAGTCCCTCGCTTACCCTCCCTTGCCACAGCTGGGCAGAGGAGGGAAAAGGAAAAAAAAAAATTAACGAAGGGTTCATGAGTGAGATAAGGACCGGGAGAAAACACTTCAAGGGCGAAACAGGCTCAACTTAAACCAGAGGGGGATAATGAGAAATAAAATAAGCCCTTAGAACACCTTCCCCCCCCCAGCCCCTCCCTCCTTCCCACCGACAGCGCAGGGAGACAGGGCACGGGGGTTTGGTCAGTTCATCACTGAGACTTCCTTCTGCTGCTCCGGGAGAGGACTCCTTCCCCTGTGAGGCCGTGGGGTCCCTCCCACGGGAGACAGTTCTCCGTGAACTTCTCCAGCATGGGCCCACTGTCATGAGCAGCAGCCACACCGCACCTGCTGCAGCGTGAGCCCATCCCACGGGCACACAGTCCTCCCATGCCATGAGTCTGTCTTCCACAGGGTGTAGTCCTCCGAGGCCAGGCTGCTCCAGCCTGGGAGCAGGGCTTCTCCCCAGTGTGGATCATCTGGTGACGGATTATAGAATGAGAGCTTTGGTGGTTCAGTGCCATGTTTGTCCCTGCTGGGTCCCTCATGAACCACTTAGGTGGCGCTCTCCCAGCACCTACGTGTGCACACAATCTCACCTTCACAGGTTATCACAAAGAGCCGCTCACACACAGAGTTTATGCACAAACCAGGGATAAAGAGGGGAGAGGGGTTCCGAGGTGTTTGATAGCAACACACCTGAAGGAGGCAAGAAGAACCCAGAACTGAAAGCCCACGCCAGTTTTATCCTGAGAGCTCCCAAAGGCAGACAGAGCGTCCAAAAGCAATAGTCTGAGGGCTAGGGGGCAGAGGCAAGGTTGGGTGACATAACAGGGGCAAATGGGAAAAGGGATGGGAGGGAGGAGAGGGCCAGTGACCAGCAGAATCTAGACAAAGAGAGAATTTTCTAGCACAGTGTTGTAAGGAGAGACCACTTTTAGGGCAACTTGGGGGGTGTAAAGTGGACTTAGCCACTGCAACATCTCCCTCTAATTTACTTTAAAAGAAGGCCTCCCCCATTTACTTGGAACTAACTAAGGTGGGAACCGTTCTTCCCCTTTCTGTGAGTGGGGAAAGGGTATTTTGATCTTAACAGTGAGCGTCCAGGGTTGTGGCAGTATTTTAAACAACGAATGGATGGCAGAACAACCAGAAACACCCGTAAAGCCTCTGGAGGGAGGCAACCCCTCCCCCGAGTTCCCAATGTCCCAACAAGTCCTGAGTTCCTCCGATGGTGCTGGGTGCAGTGGACCTTTCTGGGCTACTGAGGCTGCTATTTCCATGCTCTTATCAGCCACAGCATCCACAGCCACAGCAGCGTCTCTGGGTACTTGCTCAGATTAGGGACATCTAGGAGATGGCAGGGTGACAGGTGCCAGGTTCCATGGGGGAGTCAGGACAGATGTCTCTGTAAGGGTCTCAAACAAAGTTGTTAAGGACCGTCGAATCACTCGAGAATACCCGAAACTGGAAATGTTCTTTCTCCCTTTATCAATTTCCCTTTTCCATCCCCTCTTTTCAAAAAAAGAGGGTAGGTATAGGGTATAGGAAGGGTAAGGGATTATTCGGGCAGGGAAACCATGAGGGAAGGTCAGGGGGGTTCAGGGGGATTTTTAACTGAACCAGTCTGGAGGGGGTACAAATTAGATGTTCATGAGGCTTGTCACTTTGTGTTGACATCGCCTCCAGGCGGCACTAGTCTCGTCTTTGGCTGATTCAGCGTCAGGGTTAGCTGTATTTTTTCTTACGGTCTCAGGAGTTGGTGGTGGTGGTCCAAGGTAGGGCTTGATATTCTTTACCAGCACCCATTTCAAACCTGCTGGTGTGGAAACACAAGCATATCCCCTTCCCCAGGTGTTGAGTGGAAAGGGTCCCTGAATTTGACAGCTCTCTGGATCCTTGACCAACACCAGTGGCTGTTCCTTTAATTTGGCCTGTGTTGAATTGGTAAAGTATCAGAATATGGGGGGGGTAGGTTCTGAGAAGGAGTTGTTTAAGAAATTGATGGTAAAGAGCCTTTGCAGAGTCTCACAATGGGACAATTAACCTCTGCACCTCCACGTTGTTGGTCAAGGACCCTCTTGAGAGTTTGGTGGGTCCTTTCAACAATAGACTGTCCTGTGGGGGAGTGGGGCATGCCAGTGGTGTGCTGGGTGCCCCACTGATTAAAGAAACCTTGCAATTTATTAGAAACATAGGCAGGACGATTGTCCATTTTCACTTCTTTGGGCACTCCCAGGGTGGAAAAGGCAAGGAGAAAGTGTTTTATTATGTCTGTTGTTGTTGAGCTTTTAACCCTTCCTTCTCGGACCAGGGTAAAAGAGCAGAGGAGGCTGCTGTTCTGCTAAGTTCTTTATTTCATAGTCTCATAGCTTTCTTGAGGGCAGAGTTTGAAGGGAGCTACATGATAAAGGCAAGCAGCAACAGCAACAACAGGCAAAAACCAGCTTCTTCTTCTATATACTCAACAATTTTTCTTATGGAAGTGTGGATTATATTTGCTAATTAACGAATAAGATTAACACACGATTCTAGTTTTCCTTTTCTTAACCCATCCTGGTCTAATTCTAACAGTCGTAAGCCTTACACAAGTGTTACATAGGTATTACACAGATTTGCATATACAGTTTCTATCAGTTCTTATTGTTTATGTGAACACTCTATCTAAAAATGTGAACAGTTTAATTCTATCTATGTTTTGTCTAAAGTAAAAGAATTCTGTGAAAGGTAATACTGCTGCAGCAAGAACTGTGTTTAAGGTCTCTGCTACAGCTTTTTAATGTTTAAGGCACTTAGCATATATTTCTACTAAAAGTTAAAAAATCTGTATTTCTATTTCAGTTTGGTGTGACTTCATGTATTTCAGCTTATCCAAAGGTTTTAATTCAATCCCTGTGCTTTGGCTTTCCTCTGGGCCTGAGTCCAGAGGAGCTTTCACTCCAACATCTCCCCCTCTTGTTTGAACCATGAAGACTTCCTTAATAGCTTTGTTGATAATTTGCCGGATACACTGAAGTAAACAAGGCACCATTATTAACACAACTCTAATGATAACTAATATGTAAAAGCCCATCTTTAAAAGCTCTTTCGCCCATGTTGTTAAGTTCTATCCATCAAGCAGATTATCTAACCAAGTTCCATCATCAACTCTAATCTTTGGCACACCTCCTTTCAGTTGTTGAATACTCTTATGAATGGATTCTGAATGATCAGAGAAATTCATACAGCACATTCCTTCAAAGTCTTTACACCCATGTCCATGTGCTAATAAAAGGAAATCAATTGCAGCCCTGTTCTGCAAAGTTGCACATCTTTGGTATCTGTTAGCATATCGCTTAATGCAAGGGAAATAGCATTGAATTCCTTTCTCAGCCAACACCCTAGTCGGTCTAATTGTTTCAGTGCAACTCCTGAAGCAAGTTGTGGTAAAAGAAGAGCTGCTGAGAGCCTTTCCACAGGACCTCAGGGTACAAAATCATCATTACAATCTGGCTTATACTGAAGAATAGACCTTTTATGTCTCATAAAAGCAAGCATTTTTGCACTGAGTGTTAGCAAAGTAAGTTTTCCCACGCTACATGGTCCACCAGTGATGTATGCTGGGATAGTAGGCCAAACTCTACCTCCACAAATGAAAAATACTCCACCTGGTAATTGAAAGGGAGTCTTGTTACAGTGCAGATCCTGTAACACCATGTATCAAACAAGGAGTCCCGTGGAAAGAAATATGTATGGACAGATTCTTGGTAGATGTTTCAGAGAGATGTTTATTTCTCCAACCGCATGGCCAGGGCTCTGCCGAGGAACTCTTACAGTCATGGGACCCGAGGGTCCTTGTCCACGCAGGGAAACACAGAACAACCAATGGGAACGAGGCTGACCAGGGGCAGGGAAACCCCGTGTCTGTCCCCTCAGGGTCCCTCTCCCAGGGCTACACGGCGGGGGAGGAGACCCCAACATTTCACCCGTTTATTTTTAGAAAAAGAGATGTAAAACTTAACATTGAAAACAACTGGATAAACATAACAAGAACAGTTTCAAAACAAAACAAGCCACCCTCCTGAGTCTTTAAATGTCCAAACAGATTCTCTGGAACATCTTAAGGCTGGCAGAAGGGGGACAGGACTCTCCAAGCATGCTTTGTGGGGAAACTGAAGCAGGAGAGGGTTTAATTTCTTCCCTCCCCCTTTTCATCCCCCCCTTGGCATTGGAAAGGGATTTTTGGGGAAACAATTGGCAAAGACATGGTTTTGTGAGGGAAACCATGGATGAAAAAATGGATTGGGAATACACTGGGGGTAATAGGACATAGGGTAAAAGGGAAAGGTGGGATTAGGAAAGGGAGACTGTAGGGGGGGCTTACAATGGAGATATTGTCTAACATGACTACGATTTTTTGCATATATACTGCCTTTTACAGGAACACCATCAGGCCCAGTGACCTGCGATGCTTGTAACCCTTTTCTCCCTTGTATAATTTTGAATTCCACCACCTCTCCATCTCCCAAGCTTGCGATGCATTTTTCAGGGTTATTCTTTTTAATAGCAGTTCTATGCACGAATATGCCTTGCTGGTTGTCACATCTTGTTATAAAACCATAATTTTGTTTAACATTATGCCACTTTACCATTCCTAAAATCTTAGCTACTATGATCTTTTCCTTTTTCTGAGTGGCTGCTGTTTTCTGTCTCGCTGCATTCTTGCTTTCTCTTTCGCTCGCTCCTGTGTTGGAATTGCTGGAGCTGCTGGGGCTGCCAGGGCCGCCGGAGCTGCTGGTGCCTGCGCGTTCTTCCCGGGGTCGCGTTCGGGGCCGTGCGGGCTGGGCCGGGCCGCGCCGCTCAGTTCTCTGCGGGTCACCTCCTCTGGTCACAGCTTCGCTGCTGATGCCAGGCGCTGCAGCCACATCTCGGCTGGGCCCCCAAGCAATGACTCCCCCACGCCCTGCTCCAGCACGCGTCTCGGCTGGGCGCGGCTCCGCTCCACCGCCGCCACCCGCGCGCCGCCCCTCTCGGTCGGGCGTTCACAGGGCTTGCTGAGTATCATATACAGAATGAATTACAGAAGTATAATTGCACCATAAAGTCTGATTTTTATATAAATTGTGATAAGGAGTAACATCCTTAATTAAATATTGACTGTTGTTTGTATAATTAAATTTGACACAAAAGGTCATATATGTAGAACCAAGGATGGCTAATTCCTGAGGTTCAGAAGATGCCTTGAGAAGGTGAGGAACCCACCAATCCCATGCATCTACTGGATTGTAGTAGTTCCACACATTTGTCTTAACAAAGGGACCCTGAAAAGCTTCATCAATTTCTATCGGGATTGGCCAAGCATCCATTGGCACACCAACCAAGCAGGTGTGAAATGGTTTCTCAGGGGTCGTGTCGGACAGACATATGGCATCTAAACCTGATGCATTAGCTAAAGTCACCCAAACGTTAGCTTTAGGTTGGTTAACAGGTAAATCTGCATAGCCAAAAGCAAGCAAAGCAAAAAAGCATAAGCATAATTTTCGATTAAGTTCCATATTCTTCTTACACTATCATCTAACAAAGAATTCTACAATATTACTGATTCCCACACCCAAAGTTCACAATCTTCTGTAGATAGAGTGCAAGATGTCAGGCAGAGGTTGCAATCTCTGTTCAGCTCACATCTGTGTGCCTGCTTCTTTACTTGTGGGGTTGTCAGCGTTTCTTCGCATTTGATAGGGTTTCACGTTCTTTGCTGGAAGCCATCTGAGTTGGCCGCCTGTGGAAACACAAGCAAACCGTTTGCCCACATTATTAGAGGAAATGGACCTTCAATCTTCCCTGTTTCTGGGTTTCTAATTAACACTGGAGGATTCTCTTTTAACTTTGCTCTTGCACTGTTAGAGAAATGTCTGAAAATTGGTGGATCAGGCTCTACAAAAGAGCTGTTTAAAAAATTAAAGACATACAGAGCTTTGTTCAACCTCATCTGTGGTGTTGCCTGTGCCAACCCTCCTTTTTGCTGATCTAAAATAAGTTTTAAAGAGTGATATGTTCTTTCAACAATGGCTTGACTTGTGGGAGAGTAAGGAACACCAAAAGTGTGCCACACTCCCCAATCCATTAAAAAGTCAGCCAATTTCTTTGCTGTATATGCAGGGCCATTGCCTGTTCTTATCTCTTGAGGTACCCTAATGAAGGAAATGCTTGCAAAAAATGCTGACAGGCATGACTGGCTGTCTCACCTGTATGTACTGAAGCAAAGACTGCACCTGAAAAGGTATCCACTGACACATGGATATTTTTAAATTTCCTGAAAGACAGGTATTTGGTAATATCTGTCTGCCACAATTGCAAGCTTTGCAATCCTCATGGATTGACTGCTCCTGTTGAGACAGGAGGCTGTACAAGTTGGCAGTCAGGACAGGCACTTACGCTTGCTTCTGCCTGATCCTTAGAAAGATGAAACATTCACATGAGTGCTTGCACATTTTGATGTAAAAGGCATGACTCAGTTTTGCTTGTTCAAAAATGTTAGAGTATTAACAAGAACTACTGTCAATTCATTGGCTCTTACATGACCTTATTGCTCTGCTGAATTGTTAAATTGAGAGCGTCAAGGGTTTTTGCAAGTCTCTGGTCGATTACTTCTGACTGACTTTTGAGATCCTTTTCAAGTGACTCTCCCAAGGTAGCTGCTTGTATGGTAGCTGTTTGCTGAGGTCTGCCAATTTTGCTGCAGGCTTCTATCATTTGTGATAAAGTAGGTTCTTGTTCAGGTAGGCTTCGAATGACTTTTCTACATTCTTCATTGGCATTCGCATATGCAAGGTTGCAAAGCAAGAGTGGTTGGGTTTCATCATCCTCACACTGCCTTTCCAAGGCTTGTGTCAGGCGATCGATGAATGCTGTATAGGGCTCTAATGGACCCTGCTTTACTGATGTGTAAGTCCCTTCTGGGCTCCCCACCGGCTGTGTCAATAAAAAAGCTTTGCAGGCTGCTTTTTTTATGTCCCCTAACACTACTTTCGGTAAATCTATTTGTTCTTCAGGCTTATCGTTGGGGGGGTCGCCTGTTAGCTGGGCTATTGTAAGTGCTGCGTGGGGACCCCCAGCATATGTTGCATTTTTTTGATTCAAGAATTTCCTCCATTTCATGTCCCATAGGATGTATTGTGATTCTGTTAGAATTGATGAAGCAATGTATCTGCAATCAAGAGGTATTAAATCTGCATTATCAATTACTGCTTTTAGCAGCTGTTTAAAATATGGTGAGCCTATCCCATTTTCTCGAATCGCTCTTCTCAAATCCTTGATATCATCATGGTCTACCTTCACCCATCTTGGTTCGGCATTCCCTTGGCCATATCTGACTGGCAAAGCTAGAAGTGGCTCTTGGGCTAAGTCAAAATCTTTTTCTTTTAGTGCCTTTTGTCTAACTTCTGCCCAGTCTGTTGTCACTGGCTTTTGACTTTCCCTTAGAGGGTGTCTTGATGAGGGAGAGATAGGTTTTCTTCTTCACCAGAAGCAGAACAATCATTGTCCATTCTTCTGTGTTTATTATTCCAGCAGCTGTTTCTTTCTGGTCCATCTCCCCCCTTTCTGTGCAATAGAATGGGTTCCGAGGCAGGCTGTATCTGTGTCTGTGTATTGTCAAGTATTTGAGGGTGCAATAACAGAAGCAGCCACAGGTGGTGCTGCAGCTGGCGGATGAGCAACTTGTTGGTTACAAGATGGCACCAGCGGAAGTACGTAGGCATTGTTTACGGAAGTGATGAGGGCACCGCCATGTTCTTGTATGGCAGATGGCGTTGTTGGGACATCAGCTGGTTGTCTGGGATAACGTGAGCACACATTTTGTACATCGTGGATACCCGGCAAGATTTCTGTAGTGAAGTAGTTTTTTGGCCAAGCACCGGCTTGAATATAGAAGACTTGGTCCATTTGAGGAACCATGGGCAGAGGGTCATGGCCAGGGTGGTCCAGCAGCAGGCCGGCTGGCACAGGCAGTGGCTGCACCAATGGTGGGGAAACAAGCGCGGGTGCCGAATGCTGCTCCGTCATGGGCTGCAGGTTGGACACTGTAGCAGCTCCGTGCAGGGGGGAAGAAGTGAGTGGTGGCAGCAGGAGGCCACACACAGAGGTCTGGCGCTTGGATCAGGCAGCAGGACCGAGTTTGAATCTATAAAAATTTCGGGTTTCTTGGCCGTGGAGGCAAAAAGTAAAGCTGTTTCGCAAAGGGAAGGGAAAATCCCTCCTGTTTTCTCAGGCCAGGAGGGGTATGGGAATCCCAATAAGAAAGGAACGGTAGCACCTGCAGAAAACCCGTCTGTTGCCCATAGAGATGGGGCGGAGTCAGGGGCAAAGACGAAGGGGAGGTTGCTCCGCCCGCTGCATCTTCCAAAGCATCAGCAGCGGCTGCGCTCGGCTTGCTCGGAGAGGCACCTGGAGGTGCTGGGGCTTCACACGGAGCTGTTTGAACTAGCTGTGCAGCCCGAGAACACGGCTGTGCCATGTCCGCCGGTCCCGGGGGGTCCTGGGTCTGCAGTTTAACAGCAGTTAAAGAACGTGGAGGTTTTGTGAGTGGGCTATCTGCACCCAAGGTGCTACATGCAAACTCGCGTGCACATGTGTCTCCTGTATGTGCCATCTGGCTGAGAGCCCTCTCCACCCACATTAGTGTCTAGCTGCGATATAGAATTTGAAACTGGAGTTTGCAGTATTTCGTTATTGGATTCTATTTCAAGGACTGTAATTATGAATTTAGAGAAGGGATTATTCAATATTTCAACAATTATTTGCCATATGGGCAGTATATTTGATACAGATTTATTTCCACGGATGGATTCATCAAATAATTTTATACCTATTTGGTCCCATACTTTTTTTATTTAATGCAGAGCCTGCTTTAACTTCTGAGAAGTTTTTTTGAGCATATATTAAAAGATCTTTCAAATCTTTGCTTGGGATCTTGTCATTATTACATATTAATAAATATTTTAGATGTTCATAATCTGCCTCTGCGCTTTTGTCGTATTGTTCCCCATCTAGATTACTCCAAAGGATGCTTACCTTTCCTCCCCAGAGGTAAGCTTCAGTAACACAGTTCTTGTGCTCGTGGAACGAGCTCTGGCGTGCCCTTGATCAGAGAGAGTCCAGCTGCACTACTTCTATGCGTCGCAGAAGTGACTTCGGCATCAAGAAGGGTGCTGCTGGCTGAGCTAGCTAGCTGGCTTCTTTGCAGAGGGAACACGTCAGGAACCAATGATATAGGTTCACATTAGTTTGGAGGTAAAGGAAGAGAGAGGCTGTTCTGGTCTGGCTTCTAACAGGTTTATTGCCAGAAGTTTCACAACCAGAACATGGCGATGATCATAAGCTGGGATGGGATGGGATGCTGCCGAGACTCTTTTCCTCAGTTTTATAGGGGGTTTGAAAACCATGGGGAAAGGGAAAAACAACCAATGAGTTACAAGCCAGGGGGAGGATACAATTCAGCAAGAACCACTGGGGGAAACCGAGAAGCGGGAGTTATAACAAAGAACCAATGAACAACCAAGTAACCGAGAATTTTCCCAAACCGGGGGAGGCGGCTTGTACCCGGGCACCACCCAGGGGGGATGCGGCTTAGGTTTCTGAGCCACCCCTCGACCCACCCTCGGAGTCTGTCTCTTCTGGAAACTCGATCCAGGGGATGGGCTGGGATTGGTTGGTGTAGGAGCTTGGGTGGGTCGGTCGGGACGGACTGAGACGAGAGATCTCTGAAGTCAGATCTTGGAACATGCGGTTTATTGCAAAGGGCGTGGGTATAGGGGCACTGCTTAGAACTGCCAGACTCAGCTCGGAGCAGGCCCAGGAGAGCAAGAGATTCGGTGCTGCTTGGGTTGGCTCCGGGATGCGTCGGCGGAGGCAGGGAGGCAGGCGGCGGAGCCGCGGGAAGATGTGCGGCTGGTCCTGGGAGCGGTGCTGTGGTTGGAGGAGTGTGAGCGGAGTGGTATCGCTGGTCCGGAGGTTGCAGCAATTGCGCATGCGTGGGTTGCGTCATCAGGGCAACGTGGCAGGCTGTGATGGCGGCAGTCCGTGTGGCAGGCGGTTCGGGCAGAGTGGGAGATGGCAGGACCGCAGAACCAGGGGCTGGGGCTGCGGCCGCGGTCGAGGAAGGGGGCGATGGGACGATCATGGATGCCGGTGGCGGTGGGACCGCACTATTCAGCAGCTGAGAAGCGGGAGGCTGCGGTGGATACGGCAGGGTCCGGTCTGGGGCCACAGAGGCGGGCGGCGGCGGCAGGGCTGCCCTGTTGGCAGGAGCTGATCGCGGGGCGGCGGGAGGCAGGAGGGCCGGCGGCTGGATCGCGGCATGCTGCCGCTGGGAGCTTGTAGGCTGGGCTGGGGTGGGTGCTAGTGCGGCGGGCAGGAACGGCACTGCCGGAGCGGCGGTGCTGGGAGACGGGGCTGGAGCAGCGGCAGGCACGGAGGGAGCTGCAGTCATCCGTGCAGACGCTGCGGCACCGGCACCAAGTGGCTCGCGGGGCTGGGGCGCTCCGCGTCCCAGCCCGAGCGATGGTGTGCCGGGATCGGGGGATTGCACAGGAATGCCAGCAGGGACGGGAGTAGACATAGACATCTGTGCTGCCGCAGGGCCGGGGGACAGCTTGGGGACAGGCGCTGTCGGCACCGGTGGTTCGGGAGCGGCAGGAGACTGTGAAGACGCAGCAGCGACGGACGTGGATGGGACATTGGCTACCACCGGCGCCGTGTTGGTGGCGGCAAGGGGGACCTGTGGGGCTGGAAGAAGGGTCGCCGCTTGGCTTTGCGGGGGGCCGGCTATAATGGCAGCCACGGCCATAACAGGCGCGGCTGGAGGAGCGGTAGCACCCGTAGGTAGCAGGGGGGTAGCCACCGGCCCCACAGGGGTATCGCCGGGGGGCGGGACCACAATGATGCCAGCAGAGGGGGGTGGGGTAACAATGACGGCAGCAGCGGGGGGTGGAGCCGTGATGACAGAAACGGGGGGGGGCACGTGGGGGCAGGGGCAAGGGGTGGGGCCGCGGAGACGCTGACGGACGGGGTGGTAGAAGCGAGGGGCGGGGCCGCGGAGACGCTGGCGGACGGGGTGGTAGAAGCGAGGGGCGGGGCCGCGAAGACGCTGGAACCGAGGGCAGGGACCGCGGGAGCTGGGACAGCGGGGACGAGCGGGATGGCGGGGGCGGGGATGGCGGGAGCGGTGGGAGGGGCCGTAGGGTCTGGTGGGGTGGCTGGGGCCGGGGTAACGGGTGCCGGGACCGCGAGCGCGGGGGGCAGGGCGGCACGAGTCAGCCGGACCGCGGGTACTGGAGCCGCAAGGTCCGGCGGAGAGGTGGGGGCCGTGCCCCGTTGCGGGCTCGCGGTGGCAAGGGGCGGGCTAGCAGCAGGAGCCAGGCTCGGCGGGGTGACTGCTGCGGGCGGCGCCTTCACAGCAAACAGCTCTACCAGCGCTCTGCAAGCTGGGATCAGCTGCACGGCAGCCATATCCCGGTAAGAGACATTATTAAAGAGCTTAACCCCAACTGTGTCCCAGAAGTCTCTTGTAAAGACGGCTGAACGGTCAGCATTTGGGAAATTAACTCGAGTCCATTCTAAGAGATTTTTTAGCTCCTGTTTAGGTAATGGACTTGGACCGGAGCTTATAAGTAAATGCTTAAGTTGCTTATAGAGATCTCTGTCATGGGCAGTGTGAGTTTGTCCCATTATTAGACCAGTATGATACTCACTTAGATGTCGCAGGAGCAGGGTCCTTAGTCAGAGGTCTGTCATGGGGGGCTGGCCAGGCACTCCACTCGGCGCTCAGGACGCTGCTTTTGGGTCCCTCATCAGAGCTCCGGTTTTAGGCGTAGCTTGGCAACGGCTTTCCGTGCTCAGGACCTCACGGGTGGGTCCACACTGAGCTCCAGTGCGGGCGGTGCTGAGCACTACTCGCCTGTGCTCGGGGCGCGCGGCAGGGTCCCTCCGTAGAGCTCCGGTCGGCACTGCTTAGCAGCGTGTCCATGCTCGAGGGGTGGCACGCAAACTTCCTCAAAGAGCTCCAGGGAGCCGCTGCGCAGCAGTGGCCGCCTGTGCTCGAGGACTGCCAGGCAATTCTCTCCAAGAGCTCCAGGTAATCCCCGTGCTCGAGGGCTGCCTCGGCAGAATTATAGAGCTCCAGCTTTTACGATGCGCAGCAATGGTATGCCATGCTCATGACACGTTCTAGGTGGCTATAACTGGTCTTTCAGTTACCGTCCATGGACAAGTCTCCCACAGATGGAGAAAGCTGAACCGGGCCTTCAGTCACGTTGGGCGTCAGACTGCAGGAGCTTGGGGTGGGTTCGGCAATCACGTTGGGCGCCAGACTGTAGGAGCCTGGGGGGTGCTCAGTGCGGGTTTGGACGGTGACAAGAGATCTCTGAAGTCAGATCTTGGAACATGCGGTTTATTGCAAAGGGCGTGGGTATAGGGGCACTGCTTAGAACTGCCAGACTCAGCTCGGAGCAGGCCCAGGAGAGCAAGAGAGTAAGCGGGTAAGTAAAGAGAGAGAGAGAGCGAGAGGAATGAGAGTGAAGAAGTAGTATGAGAGTCTGAAGTCCTGGTTACAATACAATAAATCATCTTCTGTACTGAATATTCTAATTGTCACTAACCAATCTAATACAAGATACAAATCCTATAGCATTTACATACAGCCTGTAAGAGTTCTTATATTACCATAGAGTGTTACATCTTAACTTCTAAAAACTACTCTTTGGACCCCTTCTGCTGAGCTAGTAGGGTCTGCTCTGACCCTTGGACCTGCCTGCAAGCAGAGGGTATTGTTCCATCAAGACGGGATTACCTTCAGTCGGCCATACCATTGTTTTCCAGTTGTTCAGTAACTAAGACTTGGTATCTCAAAAGGTGGCTTTCATTTCGATGTTGCTTATAGTTTTCATATTCCCAAAATCTTTTGTCAGGCAATCATATTTATAAGGCTTTCCTGTTTCATCTTCCCCAACAGGTTGGCATCTCGCTGCCCTAGCCCCGCAGTGGGCTGGGTCATAGCAACACTTCAGCACAGTTCTCTCCAGCTCATCCTTCAAGTTGGGTTTATGTTTTCCTTTCAGCATCCAATAGATACCGTGTCACCTTTCATTTCAAGGTCCACTTTGCTCCCAGGATTTTTCTGTTTCTTCCAAACAGCCTTTTTCTTCCTACTTTGGAGATGCTTCAACAGGAAATTCTTTTAAGTTTTCTCCCTTAAAATAGAGGCACCATTTGTTGAGATTTTGGTGGGATACCCTTCCTTTTCAGACAAGGGTGAAAGAGCAGAGGAGGCTGCCGTCCTGCTAAAATTCTTTATTTCATAGTCTCATAGTTTTCTGAAGGCAGAGTTCGAAGGGGTTACATGATAAGGCCAAGCAGTAACAGCAGCAGCAGGCAAACAGCAAGCAGTAAACAGCTTCTTCTTCTATTATCTAAACTTACAGAAGTGTGGATTGTATTTCTTATTTGACCAATAAGATTAACACACAATTCTAAGGGTTTTTTTCTTAACCCATCCTGATCTAATTCTAACAGTCGTAAGCCTTACACAAGTATAACATAGGTATTACACAGATTTGCATATACAGTTTCTATCAGTTCTTACTGTTTATGTGAACACTCTATCTAAAAAAATGTGAACAGTATAATTCTATCTATGTTTTGTCTAAAGTAAAAGAATTCTGTGAAAGGTAATACTGCTGCAGTAAGAACAGTGTTTTAAGATTTCTTTGATGCAGCTTTTCAATGTTTAAAACACTTAGCATATATTTCTACTAAAAGTTAAAAATCTGTATTTCTATTTCACTTTGGTGTGGCTTCACATATCTCAGCTTATCCAAAGGTTTTAATTCAATCCCTGTGCTTTGGCTTTCCTCTGGGCCTGAGTCCAGAGGAGCTTGCACTCCAACATGAACCAATCTGGATAGATCAATGGCCACTAAGTTCAGAAAAATTGGCCCACATAACAGAACTAGTGCAAGAACAAGTCCAGAAAAGGCATTTGGCACCATCCATAAGTCCGTGGAACACACCTACTTCTACTATTCCTAAAAAGAATGGCAAGTGGTGTTTGTTACATGATTTAAGGGAAGTAAATAAGGTAATGGAAGACATGGGAGCACTTCAGCACCATCCGTAAGTCCATGGAACACACCTACTTTACTATTCCTAAAAAGAGTGGCAAGTGGTGTTTGTTACATGATTCAAGGGAAGTAAATAAGGTAATGGAAGACATGGGAGCAGTTCAGCCAGGATTACCATCCCCCAGTATGATTCCAAAACACTGGGAAATATTGATAATTGATTTAAAAGATTGTTTTTTCACTATTCCATTGCATCCAGAAGATTGTAAAAACTTTGCTTTTTCTCTTCCCTCTGTTAACAAGCAAGAACCCTCCAAGAGATATGAATGGACCGTTTTGCCACAAGCTGTGAAAAATTACCCTACTATGTGCCAGTTGTTTGTGGCCTGGGCATTGACACCATTCAGGCAACAGTATCCAGAACTGATTATTTATCATTATATGGATGATCTTTTGATTGCAGGAATGCAATTGGACAGAGAACAAATTATTACAGAATTAGAACAACAGTTACAAATGAAGGGATTGGTTATTGCACCTGAAAAATTACAACAGATGCCACTTTGGAAATATTTGAGTTCAATAATAGATCAAACCACAGTAAGGCCACAGAAAATTGAGTTAAACCCTACTATTAAAACCCTTAATGATGTTCAAAAAATAGTAAGTGACATTAATTGAGTTCAGACAATATGTGGTATCACCAATTCAGATTTACAACCTCTGTTAAATTTATTGTCAGGAGGAGGAGGTGTTAATGCTCCTCGAAACTTAACTGAAGCAGCACAAAAGGCTCTTGAAAATATTGGGCAAAATTGTACAAGGCTATACATCCTGCTGGAATCCAGATTTGAATATTGCAGTAGCTATATTTAGTCAAAGAGCTCATGTGTTTGCAGTTATTTTTCAATGGGCCCAACGGCCAGATGTGTTGTGTATATTGGAATGGATCTTTTTGCCAGTAAAACCAAAGGAAACTATAATGTGGAATTATTAGACCATATTATAATGAAAAGCCGAAACCGGGTAATATAAATATCCAGATCCAAGCCTGCAGAAATTATTGTGCCAACAACTCGAGTATATTTAAATTGGATGCTAAGACATAGCAGAGGCTTGCAAATTTCTGCTTTAGAGTTTACAGGCAAACTCAGTGTTCATACGCCAGGACATCAAATGTTCACATTTGTAATACTGAGATAATTTCAAAATCCCTTTGTTCTTCTAAGCTGGTTCAAGGAATAACAATTTTCACAGATGCCAGTGGCAAAACTGGGAAGGCTGCTTATGTTTGGAGAGAGAAAGGGCAGTGGAAACAGGGAGTTTTACATGAAACAAATGACCACTCTACTCAGTACTTAGAATTATTGGCAGTAGCAGTAGTATTTGAAAAATTGAATGATCAGCCAATTAATGTTGTATGTGATTCACTTTATGTGGTATGAGTAACTTGTTGCTTAGAACATGCATTCTTAAAGGAATTGAATAACCATGACCTATATTTGCTTTTTCGCCGCTTGCTTTTTGCTTTATCAAAGAGACACTGTGTTTATTTTGTTACTCATATTTATAGTCATTCTAAGTTTCAGGGTAGCCCAGCCAAAGGCAATGCATGAGCAGATTACTCAGTTTCTCCTGCCTGGGCTGCTCCTGCAGGAAATAAGTTTCAGCAAGAAGCACAGTCACATCAATTTTTTCATCAATCAGCAAAGCTCCTGCACTGACAATTTCATATTTCCTGAACTGATGCACAAGCTATTGTGGTGTCTTGCAGTGATTGTCAACAACTTCATCAGCCATTGGGGACAGCAGTTAATCCTAGAGGACTTGGACCCTTGGAGTTATGGCAAATGCATGTAACGCATTTTCCAGAGTTTGGACAACTTCCGTTTATTCATGTGTCTGTTGACTGTTTTTCTCTTGCAGTCTGGGCCACCATACAAACAGGAGAAACCACGAAACATGTTCTAAAACATTTACGCATGGCTGTTACTGCCCTTGGATTCCACGTACCTTGAAAACTGACAACGGCCCGGGGTTATACCAGTCGTAATTTTGCCACCTTTTGCAATGTGTGGGGTATTACTCATATCACTGGTACTCCACATTCTCCCACAGGACAAGCTATCATGGAACGCACCCATCATACCCTGAAGCAATTGCTTTACAAACAAAAAGGAGAGAATTGTCCCTTTCGCCTCAAGCTCGCTTGGAAAAAGCTGTCTATGTAATGAATTATTGATGTATCCCAGGGGATAATCTTGTTCCTCCTGCGGTAAAACATGGGGCAGGACTAAAAGGGGACTTGAATGAAACTCCACAAGATAGTGGGAAAGTATGCGTAATAAATGGGGCTACAGGGCAATGGGAAGGACCAATGCAATTACTAACCTGGGAAAGGGAGTATGCATGTGTTTCCACAGATAGGGGATCATGCTGGGTGCCTGCAAAGTGGGTGAAACCGTGGCTGGGGAAAGACAGTGATCCCAACCTGTGTGCTGATGCTGAAAATTGAAATCTCACCTCAGCTACAGCTCAAATGTCCTGATTCAGACTGTGGAAAGTGTAAACTGTGGGTATTGTGTGTATGCTTAACTTGAGATGCAAGATGGTATTGCAGTAGTATTAATCTTGTTACGAAAAAATGTAAAGAAATACATTCTGCAGGGGAATGTAAAGTAGGAGTAGAACAAGTTTTGTGTTGGAACAAGATTCCTTTGCCAAAAGAGGCTAAAGAATGGTGGGTACCTGAGGATGACTGGTCATGGCTTTTAACGCACTGGAAGGAGAGAATGCAGGAAAAATGGGGTCCAGTGAGAAAATTTCAGTGATCACATTTTTACTGTTAAGCCTTATGACAACAGTCAAAGCACACGATAATCTGGAAGTAGTGCCGTGACACAATGTGTGGGTTACTTTTGCTAATGTTACTAAGCAGGATTCCTTTTGTCTGTCTATGGCTACACCAGCTGACCCATTCCGTACTTGCTTGATAGGCATACCTGACTTTAACCCTGAACGATTCAAGGGATATATAAATTGACCAATTCCTGCTACTTGCAATGCTACAATGCATCCTGCTACATTATCAGCTGGTTCACAAGCAGCAGGAGCCATAGCTAATTGTACAAAGGACTTGCTTTTGGCACTTAATGCAATCTCAATAGAGCCCCAAGAGCTGTTAGGTTCAATGGGAAAGAACGGCAGTTGTGTTGAATTTGGCAATGTTTACAGTGTTCTGGTGCATCTTAATAGAACCAGATAGCAAGACCCAGAAATAAATTATAGCTATTTCCAAAACATCTCACCCAAAGCACCAGAATACCATCAACGTGTTCCAAATCAAACTCGGAAAATAGGGTGCCAGCAGAATGAGTATTTTTTTTGCCCACACCAATTTGTGCATGAAGTAAACAATCCATCTGCCACTCTTTGGAATAATGATGCACCTGAACGGCTACCACCTGGCATATTTTTAATTTGTGGGGATTGGGCATGGCAAGGGATACCATCAGGAGTAATAGGGGGACCATGTTTCTTGGGAAAACTTACTTTGTTCACACCTTCCAAGGTAGACCTACTAAATCACACTGCAAGGAACTTTACGAAGAACCTACCACAACAATCATGATGAAGGGTGTCTCAATTAGGTCCTGAATGTAATGGAAAGATTCAGTTTTGGTCAACACCATCACGGGTTATTACTTCCTTATTAACACCAAGTGTCGCTGCAGCCAGAGCCTTACATAACTTAAAAAAGCTGGCTTGCTGGATGGCAAAACAATTAAACATCACATCAAATATTATCACTGACATGTTAGTTGATGCAGACAGTGTAAGGCATGCATTATTACAGAATAGGGCTGCTACTGAGTTTTTGCTGCTAGCGCAGGGACATGGTTGTGAGGACTTTGAAGGAATGTGTTGTATGAATTTATCTGATCATTCTGTATCCATCCATAAAAGGCTTAAGGAAATACAGGAAAACATGAAAAAGATCATGACAGGACACAGACTAGACACATGGTTGGAAGGATTTGGGCTTACTGGGTGTTTGAAAGATATTGTCAAACAAATCCTTACTATAGGGGGCGTGTTTATTTGTTTTTTAATTGTTTTGCCATGTTTAATCACTCGTATTTCTAGAATGGTGCAGTAATCAATGCATAGCATATGGCTGGTTCAAGGAAAGAAAGGGAGAAATGTGGAAACCATGTTTTTACTGGAAAATGGACATATCATGAACCAGCCATAAGATAGAGGAACCAGAGCACATAAGACAGAAGGACTTAAGCATGTACACAGGGAAAAAAGTTCATTGTGAAAAAGGAACAAGCAGCATTTGGGAGGATGTGAAAGAGGAACAAGCAAAGGATAAGAAAATGCAAACTGAAGGACAGTTGTGACATACACGACAGACAATGTGACACACATACAAGAGCCAATCATAAAGCAAAAAGTAGCATGTGAAATAGGCCTTAACCAATAATAATTATGCACGATCACATGTAGGGAAGCAAAAACTGTATAACAGGGACAATAGTTCATCAGTAAAATGGCTTCTGCTTGATTCACATTGAATCGTGTAGAGTCCATTGTTTCTCTCCACATGGGCCCATGATGCCTCAGGCCATCAAGGCAGAGATGCCACCTATAAGTGGGCATAAGGCCGTGGGATGGATCTAACCATGGACAGTATCTCCCAGGTGATCCATAACTGTGACGCATGAGCTGCGATCAAGCAGGCCAAGCGGGTGAAGCCCCTGTGGTACGGTGGGCGATGGTCCAAATACAAGTATGGGGAGGCCTGGCAGATTGATTACATCACACTGCCTCAAACCCGCCAAGGCAAGCGCTGTGTGCTCACAATGGTAGAAGCCACCACTGGATGGCTGGAGACCTACCCTGTGCCTCACGCTACAGCCCGGAACACCATCCTGGGCCTTGAAAAGCAAGTCCTTTGGAGGCATGGCACCCCTGAGAGAATCGAGACCAACAACAGGACTCATTTTAAGAACAGCCTTATCAACACCTGGGCTAGAGAACATGGGTGTACCACATCCCTTACCACGCACCAGCAGCTGGGAAAGTGGAACAGTGCAATGGATTGCTTAAAACCACCTTGAAGGCACTGGGTGGGGGAACTTCTAAGAATTGGAACAGCATCTAGCAAAGGCCACCTGGTTAGTTAACACCCGAGGTTCCACCAATAGAGCTGGTCCAGCCCAATCTGAATCCCTGCATACAGTAGATGGAGATAAGGTCCCAGTAGTGCATGTCAGAGGTCTGTTAGGAAAGACTGTTTGGATTAATTCTGCCTCGAGTACAGACAAACCCACCCATGGGCTTGTCTTTGCTCAGGGACCTGGTTGCACATGGTGGGTAATGCAGAAAGATGGAACAACGCATTGTGTACCACAGGGAGATCTGATTGTTGGGTGAAAACCACCTGTAGTGTGAAATGCCTGTGTACCACTGCTTGCTGAGGGTCACTGTCACTGTTTGTACACAGCTGTATATATGTATATATATGTGTGTGTATGTATTAATGTGTGTGTGTAGAGTTAGAATATATTCGTTTGGGCATGAGCTTGCCTCTGCGTCCTTTTTGGAGCAGTTCCCACTTTGCCCGGTCAGCTCTGGATGCAGCAGGCTGCGGGGACCAGCCTCCGGAATCCGGGAGACCAGAGGTCTGGCTCGTGGGTCCTTCCACGGGACCGCGGCAATAGAGGCAGGTGGTGGAAGAAGGAGGCAGGCTCAATTGTGGATGAAATCCGGAAGGTTTATTGTGTCTCCGAACAGGGGACCTCGCCCCCCGGGGGTGTCCAGCAATGAGCAACCCTGAACGCGCCTGCCAGGGGTTTTATGGGGGGGTGGCGACAGGGGAGGGATGACAACGGCATCGAATCAGGGAAGGAGAAGGACGGGTCTGCGGGATGAGGGACACACGAGGGAACCTATCTTGGGAAAGGAAGGGAGGGATCCTCCCCCCAAGACCAATCACTCGACGCCCCTGCCAGAACTTTCTAGAAGCTTGGGAGGGGTGTCAGAGCGATTGGCAGGGGTCTGGGAGGAGACAAATAGAGAAAGCAGGGTTATGAACACGAAACCAGGAGGGTATAAACTGGGATGGTACAGTAACACAAAACCCAAAGGGGAGACCCGGACTGAACCAAACAAGACACACTCCCACATGAGCTGACAATATGGGATAAGGGGTGGAATGTCTTGGGGTGACTTTATGATGTGTATCCCCTATCGCTGCTCTATGCCCAGAAATTAATTTTGTACTTTTTTTGTGCCTTTAAACTGAGCCTGAGAGGGAGGAGAGGAAAAAACCAAGCAAACTTTTCAAAACAGTTGTTCAAGGACACAGATACACACTCCTCTGCATCCTGCTGCAGCAGCAAGAGCGGAGGAAACACCTTCTTGTTTTTCAGCCCGCTTTTGGCTCCTTTTCTCCGGAGGGAGACAGAGAGTTGAACTTTGTTTTCCTGGGACTTTGGTGTTTTCCCTTCTTCTCTTCTGGACTGTTTCAACATCAGAACACACCAGGAGAATTTTCCACCAAGGCTCTGGAGCTGGGGTCACACCGACCCAGCTCTGAGGAGGAGGAGAGAGACCACACCTACAGAAGGACTCTGAAATCTTCCCAGGTTTCTCTCCACAGTGAGGGATTTTATTATTTAGCATTATTATCCTTTTCCTGTGTGTTTGTTAAATAAATAGTTTTTTATCTCTTTCCTCCGAGGAAATTTTTATTTTTCCCCCGAACCTGATGGGTTGTAACCTGCCTTCTATCAGAGGATATTTTACCCTCCAAATTTGTCCAAACTGGCACATAGGGAAATAGAGGGCAAGACCGAGTTGACCGCTGTACTCACCACTGAGAAGATCATATACACCTGCTATGGGTAGCAACCCCATAGGCATGGGAGGTGGGGGTATAAGTTGTACTGGACCTCTGTTACTCCTTTTTTGTCTCTTCCCTTTTGGAGCCCAAGAAGATTCATATCACAAATGCTATCAATCCCTTTACTTTGGTAACACTCAAGGCTCCTTTTTCACTGCTCACACTCATATTGACAGTTACTGTTATGACCCATCCAAATTAGAAACTTGCACGCAAGGTGGGCAAATATATTGGGTTGCAGAAAATTTAGGATTAGGTGGTCAAAGAATTATGGGAAATGAGTGTCCAAAAGGAGAAAAATGCATTTGCTTTACATTTGCCCTAGGGGGTGGAATCCAGGTCCACGATTTGGTAAAAGAACAAATAGTATACAAAGTGACAAAACAAATACCACAATTTAACCCCAGGTCAACCCCACATGAAGATTTATACACAAAAATCAAATGACAATTAGAAAAGGAAATTGAAACCCCTAGATTGGAGAAAAGATTATTTGTAGATTTGGGAGAAAGAATAAGTAAAGAAAATGTAACTAACTGCTGGGTTTGTGGAGGGGCCTTAATGACAGAAGAATGGCCATGGGAAGGCAGTAGCCTAGGCCCTGTTGAACTCCTTAAATTGAACAGAACAAATATAAAAGGGGAAAACTGGCCAGAAGGATGGATTTTAAGTTCAGCAGTAATAGGAGAAGAGTGCCTCTGGCAAACTGGGAAAAATTTTCTGAAAAAATTAGGAAATACCCCCTGTAAAAAATATAAAGCTACTAATGGGACTTCTACATGGTGGATTCCTGAAGAACCAATGCAGTATTGGGCCCAGAAAAAACTTAAGGGGTGTTCCAGTTTGGGCAAATTTAGAAATATATATATCCTCTGAGAGAAGGCACAACCACCCCTCCCCCACCAGGTTCGGGAAAAAATAAATTTTCCTCGAAGGAAAGTGAAGAAGATAAAACTATTTATTTAACAAACACATGGGAAGGAAAACAATGTTAGATGGTAAAATCTTTCGCGGTAGAGGAAAAAACCTGGGAAAGTGTTCGAGTCCTCCCTTTGGTCTCCTCGGAGCTGGGGCTTGGGCCGGGGCCAGGCCCTCTGTGCCCGGTGGAAAGTCCTCCCGATGTGCTCTGATGTTACAGCAATCAAGCAGTCCAGTAGAAAAGGGGAAAAAATCCGGAATTCCAGAGAAGGAAATCCAAAGTCCCACTCTCAGTCTCTCTCCAGAGAACAAGAAGAAGAAAAACTGGCCAAAAACTGACTGGGAAAAAAACAAGCCGGGTGCTTCCTCCCTCCCCTGCCCCAGCTAGGGAAAAAAAAACCTGCTATCTTTTTGTAACCTTGAACGAGCTGCAAACTGCTTTGAGAAAGTTTTGCTCAGTTTTTTCCTTCCCCCTTTCAGGCTCAGTTTAGAGGCATAGAAAGGCACAAAAATTAATTTCTGGGCATAGGCAGCGATATGGGATACACATCATAAGGTCACCCCAAGACAAGGGGAAGAGTTGCAAATGTAATACTGAGGTTGAATTTTTCCTGTGTGAAGATGCAGGCAAAAATTCCTATTTTAATATTCCAGAGACATCCAAATTTTGGAAAAACATAAATCAACAGGGTACTGACAATTGGAAAGCACCAGACGGCCTATTTTGGATATGTGGGAAAAGAGCTTACCCAAAACTCCCCCGCAGTGGAAAGGGAGTTGTACTCTGGGAATTATACAACCAGGATTCTTTCTTTTACCAGGACCGGACAGGGATGATTTAGGGGTACCAGTTCATGAGGCCTTAAAACAAAAAACAAGGGCAGCAATTGGAGGATCTCAAAAGCGGGGAAATGAAGAATGGCCCCCTGAATGAATACTGGAAAAGTATGGGCCAGCCACCTGGGCACAGGACGGGAGTTGGGGTTATCGAACCCCAATTTATATGCTAAATTGTATCATAAGACTCCAAGCAGCTGTGGAAATAATAACAAATAAAACTGCCTTAGCACTGGAATTGATACCAAACCAACAAAAACAAACAAGGGCTGCAGTGTATCAGAATAGACTGGCATTGGACTACCTATTAGCAGAAGAAGGGGGCGTGTGTGGGAAATCAAATCCATCTGATTGCTGCCTGAAAATAGATGATAACGGAGATGCTGTTCTGGATATAGCTAAGGATATCCAAAAAACAGCCTGTGTCCCAGTTCAGAAATGAGAATTGATGCTAAAAGCCAGCTGGTGGGACAATTTATTGGGAACAGAATGGTGGAACAGGCTTTGCTTTTTCCTCCTATGTGCAACAGCGGGTTTATTATTTCTTCCTTGTATGATTCCCTGTTTCATTCGTCTAATCACCAGTGCGGTACAAAGAATGTCACTAGCAGCAATGCCTATGGACCCCAAACTAGCTACATCTGGATCGGCACAAAAGATAATAGTGTTAAAGAAACAGAGTAAAACAAAGGATCCTGACCCCTATGAAGAGGCTAAACTGTTTCTTGAAAGGCATGAGTGTATTAGGTTAAAAATAATTATTGCTCAAGCCAAATGGTTTAATTAAAAGAAGAGGAGGGATTGTGATAAACAGTTATTATAGCATTGGCTTTCGCGGGCAGTGAAATGGAAGAAATATTATGTATTAGAATAGGTTAGGAAATATTATGTGAAAACGTTAAGAATAACTTTGCTATGCAGATAGTAACTAGTTAACATTGTAACTGGGGTCAAAGTTACAAGATGCTTATATGGCTTGAGTTATAAGATACCAGTATAACCTGAATCATAACTTTCTATACCTATAACCTATATAATCTGAATCATAACCTCCTATACAATGTAATAGCTAGTACAGGGTTAACTAATCACTTAACAGTTAAATAAATGGAAATGCCAGGTGGATAATTTCAAAAATAGACAAGTTGTAGTGGTTTGGTCCAAAATACTCATTACTGTTTATCTGTTGTGAGATAAGAATTAGGAGAAATGCAAAGCAGGCAACAAACTTGAAAGCATATATAGAAGTTTGTTAACAGACCTAAAACAAGGAAAAAAAAATATATACCACCTTCAGAACTCTCCTCCTCCCCCCACCTTCCTCCCTTCTCCCACTGACAATGTAAAAAGACAACCCTTAAGATGTTCAGTCTGTTTACCACTGCCATAATAACCTTGTTCAGTCCATTTAGGAAGAGGAGTCTCTCTGCTCGCATGTGAGTCCCTTCCCCCGACTTGCAGCTTTTCCCGCAACTGCTTTCGAGGGTCCACTCTTGAAGGTTTTTGGGGTACAATTTTAAGGTTGAACCGTTCAGAAACAAAAACCAGAGGCCCTTCTCCTTCCCTGGGAGCAAAGGGTCTTCCTCATCTTCATCTTTAGGACTATCTCTGGGAGCATCTCTAGGAACTGAGGTTTTTTCCTTTCCCATTTGGAGCAAAAGTCCTCATCTGGTCCATCTCTCCCTGTCCAAACTTCTCATGAAATTACAGTGGCGTCAGCATCTGCCTATCTCAGCGCAGGTGCTTTTGCTTACGAGTTGAACATTCCAGCCCCCATATCTTCATGAAATTACAACGGGTGCTCTGATACATCATAGCTTTCCAACAGAATTTCAGCTTTAAGCATCTCCTCTTTCTCTTCCCTCAGGTTTTCAACTCTTCACAGCAATAAAAGTGTTAATCTCACCTCGGCCTTGCAGCTGGAATGTCCCTTATCGCTGTTGGTCACCCGACCTCTGCCGGACATCAGTGCCAGTGCCGCTTTGCTGAAATCTTGGCCGCAGTGGACGGGGGTGGTTCTGAGCTGCTCTGGCTGCCCACAGCCCTGCTGGGGGGGGTCATCCTGGAGCTGTGGCCCAGCCCGGCCTGGCCCAAGCAGGGCCTGGGCCGGGCCCACTGGCCCCCACATGGGGCCTGCAGCCACCTGTCCCAGCACTGGAAACAAGAGAGAGCTTGGGGGGAGAGTTTGTCTGTTCTTAAGTGTGTATCACAGAGGTGGTCACAACTTTAAGTGGCTTAAAGAATTGTCCATATTCAAACTGGCCAGCTGATAGGTTCTATCAGGTCTCAGAGGAAGCTGTAAGCACCCCTTAGCAAGGACATCCCTTCTAGGACTATGCTTGCTAACCTATGACACAAGTATAGCTAGATAACAGAAGCAGCAGGATGTACTAATGAGAAGTTGGCAAAAGTGAGGCCAATAAATCACAAAGTAAAGAATTTGAACCGGTTGGATCCAGAAAGACGTAGGAACACCATAACTGCATCGTCCAAAGACAAAGTTGAAAAGTTTGAGATGTGAGGAAGACTCAAGCCTTCATCAAAGAAGACCCTCAGAGAACTGCACTGTTGCATAAAGGCCTTGTTGCCTTTGTAAAATTGTGGCTCAGGCCTGTTACTTTGGCTAAATAGAAAAGGACGGTGGGAAAGGGACACAGCTGAATTAAGAGTAGAAAAGCATACCGCATGACTGTTGCATGTGGTGACTGGTTAGCCGGTGGTGCAAGGGACAAAGATAACCTACTGGTAAGACAGTCCCTAGTACCAGAGATTCCTCCCCAGATTAGGGTGAGAAAAGAAGCGTCTCCCAGGATGCTCTGTTCCGCTATGTTAATGTACCCCAGTTCCACTTCCCTGGTTGGCTGTTGGCTTCTCCACCCCTTGTTACCTTATATGTTCCTGCCTTAGAAGGTTCTCCACTCCGGGCTCCCCCCATTGGCCCTTGCCCCTCCCCACTCCCCCCAGAGCTTCCCCGTTGGCTCCCATTCCCTAGTCCCACCTTTGTACCACCCCCATGCCCTCAGATCATTGGTCCCTGATGCTCACCTGTCTTGGTTGATGTCTGCTAAGGAAGGCAGAAGCCTCCCTTGGGAATGGCAGATGCAACCTCCTTTCCCTCGGAGTTATTATAATTTTGAAATCAAGGGGCTTTTAGGCAAAGATGTGGGAAATAGGAATAACAGTTCTTTACTATTATATATATGACCAGTTAAACAAACAACAGTAACTATGGCAGTAACAGCAAACCATCACAAACCCAGTCCCAGCCTTCTCGGCTGTCAGGCCCTTTCCCCTCGGGTGCAGTTCCGCTCGCAGCCGGCAGGGGCGCTGGCGGCTCCCGGTGAACAGGGCAGGTGCGATGATTTCCCCGCTTGGGGAGCACGCAGCTCTGGTGGCCTGGGATCCCGGGAAGGGATGGAAGAAAGAAGCTTCACAAACCCCTGGGCAGCTGATCCTAGTGTCCGGCCGGACCCTTAGGAACAGCAGGTTGGAACAGCAGGTTGGAACAGCAGGCTGGAATGGCAGGCTGGAATGGCAGGCTGGAATGGCAGGGACGAGCACAAATTCCCGGGTGGCAGACGCAACGTATCCAAATGGGGAACCCCTCCGGAGGTCTGGGCAGGCAGATCGAGCAGGGCTACAACATAGCGAAGGCTCAAAGCAACGGCGGGGCAGGGCGGCCACGGCCCGGCTCCGAGTGCAGCAGGGAAGGGCAGCTTGGGATCCCGGGGCTTCTCCAGCAGAAAGGAAAAGCAGCCGAAGAAAGCAGACTCCCTCTCTGTCCGAACGCTGGAGACCAAACTGCCCACACACACCCAGGTGAAACAAAAAGAGCAGCCAGCTCTTTTGTTTTTCTTAAGTACCTAGCCATTTGTCTCCCAGCAAAATGCATGGGCAAAATTCCTTTAACAGAAAAAAAACCCAGGAGAGCTCCTAAAACCCCAACATCGCCCCACTTCTGTACTTAAACCCGGACTCTCCACTGTTCTCTTTGTCCCTGGATCCCTTCACGGTGGCTTCAATAAACCTCCGTCTGTGGAACTCTACATGGAGACAATTTCCAGCTCTTTGCCATTGACTCATTTACTGGACCTATCCGTGTGTTTGTGCATGTATACGTGTGGTAGTCCTGCCGAGCGGCTTCACTTTGGAGACGTTTTGGAAGGTTGCGGCATCGTGCTCCGGCACTGCAAAGCCGAGCTCGGCTAGTGACAGTTGCGTGTTCACATTGTGGTGTGTGGTGGCTGGTTGAATTATGTTTGTTATGCTTTAAAACTATGTAAACTGATAACTAGATAAGTGCTTAAAAAGGCCAGGTTTTTGCAACAATGGGCTCTCTTTTGCACCTGCCTGGGGAATCTGCATCACTCATTATTGCAACACCTCATTATCATAATACACATGCTCTAAAAAGGCAGATTGGGGGAGGAGCTATGTCAATTCCGCCTTTAAAAATGTAAATTAGTTCTCAGAAAAACTATGCATATGCATTGTGGTTTATTAATATGCATAATTTTAAAGCATGTGAATGGGAAATTTGCATAAGTATGTGTGCTTTTGGCTATAAGCCACGCACCCAGCACTGTGATTTTGCTTTAAGTGACCTTTGTCCACTATTGTCCCTTATTAAATTTATAAAACCCTAAAAAGAAGAGTGGGCTTCGTTTCTCACACAAGAGATGGAACAGCACACACTGCTGAAAGATTCCAGCTGCTCTCAGGGCACACAGAAAGCTGAAACTGTTAATCTTGGATATTTGGTGGTCAATGTCAGCTTTCAATAAAGGCTTTTAGGTCTGTTCATAAACTTCTTTATATTCTTTCAAGTTTGGTGCCTGCTTTGCGTTTCTCCTAATTCTTATCTCACAGAAGATAAACAGTAATGAGTATTTTAGACCAAACCACTACAATGCCTTAAATTGATATTTCCAGGGCTGGTGACAGTCTTTTAAACCCAGCCTTCTGCCTGACCTCTCTGCTGTTGTAGTTCTATGGACAGAGGTTGTTGTCTTTTACCCCTTCCCATGGGCAGGCCAGTGTTCAGCCATCTCCAGGACAGCAGGGCCCTACCCCATGTCGCTGTGACCTGGGGAGACAAAAACCCTCACTCCAAATGTCCCCCCTTACTCCTTCTTCCCAGGCATTTGGCCCTGGCAGTGGGGTTTGCTGCTGGTTGCTGCAAGAAAAAGGAGACCCCTGTGACACTGTGAAGCACATGGAACCAAGGGGCCATTGTGACACAGCAGGGCCTTGTGGAACCAAGGAGTCCAAAGGTCTCAAACATTTTCTTCATGGTTCTGCCTTAGGCAAGGGGAACCTCACTATGGCAGCTTGGGCACACCCTTGAGGAGTGTGCCTGATTGTAATGGGGAAACTCAGGAGTTTTAGATTGCTTCAGAAAAAAGAAGAAAACCCCTCTTTGCCTGAGTGCAGCCAGTTCTCCAAGCAAAGCAGGTCCCAGGTGAGTGAAGAGAGACAGGATGGGGTTGGGAATGTGGCGCAAGGTGAAATACAGATTTAAAAGAAACATATTTTAGTTATAGGCTAGATGTGTTGAAATTAGAATAAGAAGGAATTTGGGCCCAGCTAGAGTTAATTAAAATAGTTAAGAGAGCTGGACCTGAAACGGTTTTCAAGATGTTAGTAATTGATTACTAAATAATTGATGATCTGTCATTTGTATGTTTGTTTAGCTGTGCTTAGAACGAGGAACAGAAACATTGATAAATTGGTCTAGGGAACAAGGTCAATTACCAATTTTCTCCCTCTGTGAGAACATATTCAAAAGTCATGCAAGAAGAAATTTGGAGGCCACTAAAGTAATTAGGATTGTTATTACACTGAAGTAATTAGGATTGTTAGGAAAGGCGAAAAAGGTCAAAATGAGGGAGATGAGCTTACTTCATCTATCTGGGACCACTGACCCAATTTGAGACCACTGACTCAATTCAGAGCACACACTATGCATGCTTTAATAACATTTAAGCTCATTTCCATACGAAGTGGAGAATGGGAGGTGTTAAGGTTATGAATATGCATTTGTATTTTGGATATTCATAATTTTTGTAAATAAAAAGCTTTGTGTTTGCTTGTATCGGGGCTCTGCATCTTAGGGAGCTATCCCACGCAGTGCCTGGTGCCAAATAAAAGATACACTTTCTAACTATAAACTGTTAGAGAGTTTTTGTCCGTCTCAGTTGGATATCAATACTAGATTGATATTCATATTTTAAAAACTCAAAGGTTGTCCACACTGGGTCAGACCTCAAGGCACAGCTTCTCTGACCAGGCCAGACCTCCTGAGGAGAGACCCTGCATCAATACCAATCACAGAATGCTGCAATCACCTCTCCTCTAAAGAGAAATTTAGTAAAATACACCCTTTAAAATAGGAATGTGGATTTATTAGAAGCTATTCGAAATATTTCTCCATAACTGGAGTAGGAAATCTTCCTAATCAACTGCACCAGACCAGAGGGAAATCAAGGCAGAGCCAGGGTTTGTCAAGACTTGCTTGGTCCTAATGAGCCCCGTGGTGCATTTGGTGCTGAGCCCTGGAACCTCAGGGCCAGAGAAAAGATTGCACAAACCTTTCCAGGAGTCAAAGTCAGGGGAAACACCCAAAGTGTCTCAAAATGTGGATGCTAGCAAGGGCTGGCAGAGGAATTTTCCTGTGAAAATTTCTTTCTCATGAGAGGGCAGTTAGAGAAATCCAGCTTCTCAAAGCTTCTCTGTGAAAGCTTTTGCTCTCATGAGAACTGGATGGACAACAGTTTGAGAGAATGTAAACCATTTTTACACCTGCAAGTTGTTATGAGAAATGTGAAAATTATTTTCCTTCTTTAAGAATAATATTTGGAAATGGGTGCATTACTGCTCAACCGATCACCTTGAGAGGTGGCGGGTCAATGGGCCAATCATGTAATTTCTCTTTGCGAACCATGCTATAAAAGGTATGGGTGATTAAACGAGGCCACTTTGGCCCCACGAATCTGACCTGGACTTATGTCATGATTTTCACCATCTCCATAGGGATAACAGTGACATCGAAGCATTAATGGGTCCCACTGAGGTCCATCCCTAACACATCATGGTGTCTTTGGAGGAGAGAACTGGAGGCCAGGATTGCACAAAAACCTCTCAGAGACTCAGTGCGGAAAGGAAAATCCAAAGTACCTTAAAAATCTTGAGTATCTCACAGCATTAATGAGCCCCACTGAGTGTCAATACAAAGCTCTCAAGGGACTCGATAAAGCAGATAATTGGAGGCCAGGATTGCACAAACTTCTCATACAGTTGGTATCAAAAGGGAAGCATCAAGTACTTTAAAAAACACAGGAGTACCCTGAAGCATTAATGAGCCCCACTGAGTATTGTTACTGACAAAGGCTCTCCAGGGACTAATTAAAGCAGATAATTGGAGGCCAGGATTGCACAAAGCTCTCAGAGGCTCCAAGCCAAAAGCCAAACCCAAAGTCCTTTGGAAAACCTGCAGTCCCTGGGAGCATTAAGGAGCCCTCCAGGGCCATTCCTGATCAAGGCTCCCCAGGGACTCCTTCCAGCAGATCCCTGAGGCCACTGGGATGTGGGGGGATGCTGAGGGCAGGACAAGGGGGGTGACAGTGCCCAGCCTTGCTGGGGCTGTGCCCAGGAGGCCCCGGTGCCTCAGGACAAGGTGTCTCCTCCCAGCCCTTGGTGGCACAGACGCTGCTATGCCCCAGGGCACCAAGACTTGGCTTCTCTTTGTCCCCACCTGTCATCACTGCCTCCAGTTCTCTGCTCTGACCAGAGCCTGGGGACACTTTCTCAGTCGTGTCCCTCACTGGGACCCATTAACGGTGTCAGGATCTTTGGAGTTTGAATCTGACTCAGAATTCTTGAGAGGTTTCTTCATCTCCCTCTCAGGGACTGATGTTCAGAGCCTCACCACCAAAGCCCCAAGAGGGTCATTCCAGTCCTTGTGCTGTGTCTGTGCTGCTGAGCTGGGCCGGGCTCCTGGCACAGAGGCAGCTCCTGGCAAGCGGCAGCGCTGCAGAGAGACAGCTCTGGCCAGGAGCAGCTCCTGGGCACAGCCCAGCAGGGCTGGGGCACTGCCTGCAGCCAACCCGGGCACAGCACAGAGGCACACAGGGCTTAAACTCAGCCGGGGCTGGGAGCACAGAGCAGAGCTCACTGAGGGCTCCCCAGAGCAGAAATCCTCACAGTGTTTGAAACAGTCATTGTCTGCCCGTGGGAAGAGAAGCTGCAGTTCCTGGAGGCATCTCCTGAAGCTGGCCCATCCCACAGCTTTTAGGACCTTTCCGGAGCACTCACAGAGTTGCTGCAGTCTGGGGATGTGGCCCTAGGGCAGGGCTGGGTTGCCCTGCTGCAGCACCCGAGGCCCAGCACAAGGCAGCTCCTGTTGCCGGGCTCTGCTGCAGGGCTGAGCAGCCGGGGCTGCAGCCAGGGGTGCCCAGGGCTGTCCTGCAGAGCAGGGTCCTGCAGCCCAGGGCGCTGTGCTGGGGCAGGGACTCTGCTGCCTGCCAGGGGCAGCTCTCAGCCGGCCCGGGGAGCTGCTGCCAGCGCTGGGGGAGGAGCTGTGGGGGGAAGGAGCCACCCTGAGCAGGGCAGGTGCTGCTGCTGAGAGCTGCTGGCTGGGGCAGGGCTGCTCCCAGCTCCAACCAGCCTGGGCATAGCTCCGGAGGCACTTCCCAAAAGAAGGAAAGCCAGCGATTGCTGTCAAGATCAGGAGCGTTCCTGAGCCTGTTTGGATTTCCTACTTGGAGCAGGATGGGAAGGTTGTGGGATGAGAGAAGCAGAACAGGAGTTGTAATCGCAGAATGACAGAACATTCTGAGTCTCTGCTATTGTCCTTGTTATTATTATTACTCCTCTGATATTGTCACTGCTATCTGGTGCTCTCAGGGGGGCTCTGGGATCTGCAGCAGCTGAGCCAGGCTCTGCCCTTGGGATTCCTGACAGACAGGGTTGTCCATGGGAATGGGGTGTCCAAGCTTCCCTGTGCCCTGTGGGGCCGTGGGCAAAGCAGTCCATGGGAAAGGGGAATGAGCTGAGCCTCCCTCCCTGAGATACCATCGTGGGCACACCCAGGGCTCTCCTGCTGTGTCCTTCCAAGCTCTTGATGAGTGGAAAGGACTCCACTACTAAAGAAGTAGTAAAGTAGATATGTTTATTCCAGCGCTGGGACGCACGGGGGATAGCTCCTCCAAAATCATGCGTGCCGACAGCTGCATTCAGCTCAGTATTTATCGGGTTACAAGTTCTATATTCATAATACGTTTATACATATTCATCACCTAGCCCCACCCAGCCTCACTTCGTATTATAATGAACCCAAAAGTCATTTACATCCGCGTTGCGGATGTGGTGGTTTTGGTAGGGGTCTTCCGAGGGTCTTTTTGATGAAGTCAGGAGTCTTCCTCATCCTGAACTTTTCACCTTTCTTCCCTGTGCATGCTCTTTTATACCCCTGGCCTAGGTTTAAGCTTCGAGACTGGTTTGAGCTAGTTTTGGGTTGAGCGCAGGATGTCTGTCTGAGACTCCCCCTGGTCTTATCAGTGGTCTCTTATCTTTTCTTCCTGCTCTGGTATGCTGACCAAGCTAGATGCATTGTTCCTAACAAACTAATTCTTTGCTTCCCATCCCCCTGATTCACTCTGAGCTGCCCTCCTGGGTGCAAATCTGTGCCAGAGCCTCTCGGCGTCCCCTGAATGTCCCCCGGAGAAGTGCAGAGATGCCACAGCTGAGGAAATGCTGCTGGGTTTGCCAAGGGCAGCGTGAGTGTCCCTGGCAGAAGGGGGTGCTGAGCCCTTGCTCAGAGACCTTTAGAGAGGGTGAGACATTCAGGGATGCCTCTGCTCTGGGCAGGCTCTGGTTTATCCCAGGGTGAGCCGGGAGTGTGATTGTGCTCTGATTGCAGCCAAATGGGCAAGCCCAGGGCAGTTGGGAACAAGCCCATGCAGCCCCTCAGCTTGCCCTGAGCCACAGGGAATCCTTTGCCTCTCACCTCTCTCAGTGGCAAACGTGGAGTGCAGCAGAAATGCTGAGGATTTCTGATCTCAGAGAACTAGGAATGATCTGTGGGTAGGAAAAATTCCCCACATCTCCTCCCTGCTATCCATGTCCTGTAGACCTGGGAGTGCAGATGGTAACAAGGCTGTCTGCATGAGGAGTGATTCCACTGACTATCCTGACTCTCCAGCCTTGTCCCTCTGCCACACGGCCACAAACCCAGGGCAGCGGGGCAGGGATGGCTCCTCGAGAGCCGCCACGCTCAGGCCTGGCTGCTCCTGGCACACTCAGACAGCACAAGGGGAGCTCAGGCAGGGAACTGGGTGAAGGTTTTCCCAGAGCAGGAACAAGGGTGGGGCAGTCCCAGCGGGACAGTGTGCAGGGAATGGCACAGGTTTGGCTCCAAGCAGCCTGTCCTGACTTGTCACTGGCCTTTCTCCATGAACAGGTGCCCATGGCCAGACACAGCAATGTCCAACAGCAGCTCCATCAGCCACTTCCTCCTGCTGCCATTGGCAGACACGCGGCAGCTGCAGCTCCTGCACTTCTGCCTCTTCCTGGGCATCTCCCTGGCTGCCCTCCTGGGCAACGGCCTCATCATCAGCGCCGGAGCCTGCGGCCAGCACCTGCACAGCCCCATGTTCTTCTTCCTGCTCAGCCTGGCCCTCACCGACCTGGGCTCCAGCTGCACCACTGTCCCCAAAGCCATGCACAATTCCCTCTGGGGCGCCAGGCACATCTCCTACACAGCATGTGCTGCTCAGGTTTTCCTCTTTGTCTTTTTCGTTTCAGCAGAGCTTGCCCTCCTGACATGCTACGACCGCTACGTGTCCATCTGCAAAGCCCTGCACTACGGGACCCTCCTGGGCAGCAGAGCTTGTGCCCACATGGCAGCAGCTGCCTGGGCCAGTGCCTTTCTCTACGCTCTCATGCACACGGCCAATACATTTTCCCTGCCCCTGTGCCAGGGCAATGCCCTGGGCCAGTTCTTCTGTGAAATCCCACACATCCTCAAGCTCTCTTGCTCTAAATCCGACCTCAGGGAACTTGGGCTCCTTGCTGTTAGTGCAGGGTTAGCCAGCATGTCAGCCCAAGCATTACCTTCTGTTATGAAACCTGGCAATTTAGTGCAGCTTCAGGTATGCAAAATGAATGCACCCGAGGCTGAGTATTAATCAGTGGCCAAATTCAAAGCTACCTGAGATCCACTCAATAAACCTGTCGAACAGAAACAGCGTACTGAACTTCCTGCAGCACTCATTGTGCTTCAGGAGTCAATTTCCAAGGTGAATTCAACTCGGGGTCCCCCTTTTAAAATTCCAAAAAGTGAGGATAGCTGTGCTGTGGTTAGCCCTGAAGTGATACCCAGCAACTTCTGAGTATCATTCAAAGCCTTAATAGAAGCTGAGAATTGCACCTCTTAATGTTGCATTCTAATCCAGAATTCTGACTCCTAAGTATTTCCAAGGAGATGTATCTGCATCTTTCCTTGGAACTCTGGAAGCATTGAAAAAACAGGAAGCTGCACTAGATAAAGCCATAGCAAACATGGTGAAACAGGAGGGACTAAAGACTGAAAAAAAGCCTGCAAAGGGGATGGCTGGAGAGCCTGTCCACCTCAATAAATCCAACAAAGGTCTAACAAAGCAGCCAAAGCAGTGTTCATGGTTCAAAAGGAGAGGCCCTGAAAGTTCTCAGTGACTACGAGAAGCCACAACTTTCTCCAATTCAGATAGAGATGAATACTCACAAGAAGAATCCTTATAGCATGACTGGAGTCTAAGATGCCTATTGCAGCTATGTAAAGTCCACCCTGGCTGAATCCCAGGTGCTCCAAGGTAGTACAGCAGGCCTGTGTCAGGGGAGCTATGCCCGGGGGAAACATTTGACTCCCCTTTGCACTCCTGGTCAAATTCCCTAAACATATTAGAGGTTGACCATTAGCATGAAATACAGACTGGCAGTATTCTGCAACATGACCCATCCTGCCGCATCTTCTGCAGAGAATAACCCTGTTCTCTGTGTTTCTCTGCTTTCTAATTTGATTTGGAATACTCTTAACACTAGGCCTCTTTTGTCCTAAATGTTTCCAATCAAAACATTCAGGTTTATCCATCTGACCTGAATTGAAAAAAACCTGTTGCACAGGAAAAACCTGGACCCTCCCATCTGTGTTATTATCACTACTTTGTTTCATTGTTGCATTGCATTTGTGGGCTCTCTTCTTGCACTTAGGCTCTGTTACACAATCCTGCCGCGAAGCAAGTGTTAGCGTGGCAACGCTGCTCACCCCTCCGGCCAGGAGAGTGCCCGACTGGGAGATTGGCATGTCGGCCCTGGGCCAGAAGGCGTGGCCGTCCCCCACTGTACAGCCGAGGCTGCCACTGCTGCTTTCGGCCATGCCAGAGCTGGACCGGCAGGCGGGGCCGTGCCAGAGCTCGGAGCCTCGGGGGGCAGGGTGGCAGGGGGTGAAACCCTGAAGGCTGGAATTCGGGCGGCGCCCGGAGCCTGGGACCGTGCGGCTCCAGTCCACCGCCGCTTCCGCGGAGGAGTGGGGATTTCGGCAGCCGGCAGCACAGGCACAATCGGCTCCGCCCCCATCTCCCACGGCGCAGGCTCCAGGGGCGCAGACGCCAATCCCCCAGCTTCCGCCCGCACTGGCTCTGGGGCCGGGGGCGAGGCAGTGCCAGAGCCCAGAACCTCGGCGTCTAGATCAGCGGTGGCCGCAACAGGGGCTGGGTCTGCTGTCCTGCTGTATGCACCGCAGCAGCTGACTCTGACGCTTGTGCGGCCGACTCCAGCGCTGTGCATGGAATGTCCAGTACTGCAGCCGAGCCTGGCACTGGGACTAGGTGTACCGGTGCTTGTGCCAGCCCGGCAATAACTGCCGCTTCCATTTTCTCTGGCAGTGCCGCGAGTTCTGCTCTTACGTCATGAAAAACTGCTAAAATCCGTTCCCCCATAGAGACAGAAATCGGGGAACTTGGCTCCTTCGCCTGAACCGGGAGCTCCCCAGTCATCAGCGCATGCTCATAATAGGCCAAAACTATAGAATCTTGTGCGGGACCGAAATTCACAGGATACAGGACTGCAGGGGAACGGGGAGGCATGGCCGCGCCCAGAACAGACCCGAGCAGTCCCTGTAATAGCGGCACAGGCAGCTGTAGCATGGCGGGCAGCGATGCTAAGCCCACTGAAGCCGCGCCCGGGGCTGCGGTGGGTGCTGGACCCACCTGGCAAGCGAGTGGCGGCGGATTGGCCACCGGAGCAGCAAATTCTGCTGAAACGGCCACCACTGTGACCCCTCCAGGCCCCTCCCCTCCTCCCCCCCCCGCTGGACGGCGATGGTGGAGCTGAGGGCTGTGCCGATCTGGAGGGCATGGGATCTCCCAGAACAAAACACGAAAGACGGTCCGTTCCGTCCGTGGTCGGAGAATGTTCCCAGGACACAGAATTAAGCAGTCCTTTCCCTTTTCCTCCATCTGCGATAAAATTGTCAGCTCCCAGGAGCGTTATCGCAGATTTTAAGACAGAGAGTACTTCATTCACGTCTTTATGTCCCATCTTTGCAGTCCATGGTTCTGTCTCACAGCTTCAGTGAAGGAGAAGCGGCGCACGTCCCATGTCTCCATAGGTCCGATGTGCGATCAGAAGGCACCAGACCCTCTAAAGTCCAAGTGGTTGTATATGCGTCAGATGAGCACCAGATGCTTTTGGTACCCATCAGCTGCGACACCAGACCCTCTAAGGTCCGGTTTCGGTACTCACTCCGTTCCGTCCAAGACCTTCTAAGTCGGTGCGGTTGCCGTACACGTCGGTTGGTCACCAGACGTGCATGTCGATCAGTCACCAGATGTAGTACACATCACGGGTCACCAGATGTCGCTGTTATCCCCAGAGAACGGCGGAATCATGCATAGGTCTAGGTCAAATTATATGGCCAAAGCAAAGCTAAGACCTCATTTAATGAATAGCTCATCTTTTATAGTGTAGTTTGCAATGAAGAAATTACATAATTGGCTTATTCACTCTGTGGATACAAAAATGCTGTTAGCAAGAATTTTCTTGCTTCTTTCTAAGCCCATGGGATACTTTTCTCTCTCATGAAGAGATTAGCAGAAGTTCTATAAACTGTGAACACCTGTGACCTTGTAGAACTATGTTTATGGTACAGTAGAAAAATATTTTGGCAATGGATGTTTAGGATTTCTAGCCGATCCAGCCAGGGGTTGGCTGATCCTTTGTCCAATTAGACTATGAAGAAAAAAGTCTAGAAAAAAGTTTGTCAAATAATTAAATAAATCAATCTTGCTGCACAATTCCTGCCTGCTGGATCTCTCCCCTCTCCTCCCTACGGCTGCAGGATACCGTAATATTTGGTGATCCCGACGTGATCTGCACGCTGCAACATGTCCATCATGCTGCGAGCCAAACCGAATTTCTTTAGAAGTACAGTGTTCCCTTCCCCGCCCTGGACCGGGATGTCTGACAGGACTGAGAAAATGGTGAACAGTGGCTTAAAAACCGACGTTGTGTTAACGGTCTGGAAAAGTGTTTTCAGTATAATGCGCACCTCCATTCCTGAAAACTCACTTTGTGAGTTATTAGACTGGGCTGCCCTGCATGGCATTTCCCTGGACAGAGACACCGCCCTGGATTTTGGGCTGTGGCAGGAGCTCAGCTGTGCTATCTGGCGCGACCTTCCATCTGAGGATCCATCAGTGCTAGAATTATTACGCACATGGCAGTTCTTATTTAACCTGCTGATAGACCTTGACTATGGCAGCACGGCTGGCTCACTTGTCTCGGTGGTGGAGCTCCCGGCATTATCCGCTGGCGCAGTGCCAGTGCTCCAACTGCCAACAGAGCTGAGACATGCAACAGAAGCAGTGGATGCGGCGGCCGTACCCCAGCCGGCAGCAGCGCTGGGCACGACAGCAGCACAGGGGCCAGCAGCGGCTCCGAACACTGCTGCAGCACAGGAGACACCTATCTGGTGCTGGAGCGGCTGCAGCACCAGAGACAGCCGGAGCAGCTCCAGCACCAGATCGGTTGAACCCAGCCGAGGTCGTGTCCCGGAAACAGGCTGCAGTTCAAACCACAGCGCAACCAACTGCAGCCTGGCTGCCAGTTTCTCTTCTGGTCAGTCCATTCCTCCCGGCCCACCTTTGTTCGTTCACGGTTCCTCAAAGTTGCCTTTAACTGATGATTCATTGTTGGGCAGTGAGACAGAGGAGGCTTTGGTCCCAAGTCATAAAGCGGCTGTAGCCGGGAGGCAAAAGAAAAGGCTGCTCCTGTCTCACCCCTGGACCTTCCCGGACGGCACTGTGACAGTGTGTCTGAGACACTACAACTGTTTCTGGGAGTCACTTAAGATGTGGGCTCTGGAGGAGGGGAATCAGGATTTATTAGAAACACTAGGGATGCCAAGCAGAGTTGAAGATCCTGAGAGTAATTGGGAAGCTGTTACACTGCATCCAAAGGCTGTGCCAGTAGTTCAGGATAGTAGTGACACCCTGAAAGGGGAGATCCAAGCTTTCCCAAAGTATAAGATGTCTTGGTTTTGAAAGACAGGTGTCTGCTGAGGAAGGCAGAAGCCTCCCTTGAAGTGGCAGATGCAACCCCCCTTCCCGCTGAGTTATTATAATTTTGAAATCAAGGGCTTTTAGGCAAAGATGTGGGAAATAGGAACAACAGTTCTTTACTATTATATATATAACCAGTCAAACAAACAACAATAACTATGGCAGTAACAGCAAACAATCACAAACCCAGTCCCAGCCTTCTCGGCTGTCAGGCCCTTTCCCCTCGGGTGCAGTTCCGCTCGCAGCCGGCAGGGGCGCTGGCGGCTCCCGGTGAGCAGGGCAGGTGCAATGGTTCCCCCGCGGCTGCAGGGGGCGCTCCGGAGCGAGCTCGGGGAGCACGCGGCACCGGTGCCCTGGGATCCCGGGAGGGATGGAACAAAGGCTTCACAAACCCCTGGGCAGCTGATCGCGGTGTCCGGCCGGACCCTCGGGAACAGCAGGCTGGAGCGGCAGGGACAAGCACAAATCCTGGGTGGCAGATGAGATGTATCCAAACTGCAGAGCTGCAGTGGGAACCCCCCAGAGGTCTAGGCAGGCAGGATGAGCAGGGCTACAACATAACGAAGGCTCGAAGCAACAGCGGGGGCAGGGCAGCCACGGCCCAGCTCCCAGCTGGGCAGGGAAGGCAGGCTTGGCATCCTGGGGTTTCTCCGGCAGAAGGAAAAGCAGCCAAAGAAGCAGCCTCCCTCTCCGTCCAAACGCCGGGGACTGACTGACCACACACCCAGGTGAAACAAAAGAGTAGCCAGATGCACCCCTCCCTCAATGGCTAGGTCTTTTGTTTTTCTGAAGTACCCAGAAATTTGTCCCCCTAGCAAGATGTATAGGGAAAATCCCTTTAACAGAAAAAACCCCAGGAGAACTCCTAAAACCCCAACAATCGGGAAACTTCCACTGGGGTGCAAGGAGGGGGAATTACTCTCCAATGCAGTCGCTCCCCCAGAGGGTGGCACAGGTACAGGCACAGCCACCCTAGAGACAGCACCCAGGGATCAGACAGTTTTGACATCCACACCACAGCAGCAGTCAGACTCTAGTGGTATTTATAAGGTTCCCTTGGACGCATATGGACTCTTAGCCCAGGGATCCAGTGCAATGCTGGTGGGAAAACATGATGTTACCCATCAAGGAATCTTAGTGCACTCAGGAGTTATTGATGCTGACTTTAAAGGTCAGATTCATGCTATGGTCTCCACACAAAAACCCCTTGTCACTATTCCTGAAAAGACCTGCCTTGCTAACTTAGTGCCTTTTAAGTCTTGTGTCCCCAGCACAGAAAAACAAATTCATGGAAATAGCGGCAGTGGATCTACAGGACTTCCGCAGGCCTTCTGGACCAAAGGCCACAGATGACATGTACCCTGATCCCGCCGAACGCCCATCGGCCCCGGATTCAGCTTCGAGGTTTTATTGGTACGGGTGCTGATGTAACTATCATCTCCTTCTCTGCACGGCCTGCCTCATGGCCTTTAGCTCCTGTGGGATCGGCCATTGCAGGAGTAAGAAGAACCACACAGAGCTATTTAAGCAAATAGCCTATGATGGTGAGGGACCCAAAAAGATGCACAGCTACAATTAGGCCTTATGATACTACCACTTCCCTTAACCTTTGGGGGCCAGATGTGTTGGGAGTTTGGGGAGTACAAATTGGGATAAAATTTTAATAGGGGTCACTGTGTGTAAGGGCGCACAGTATCCTAGAAGGAGAGATCTAAATGGCAGGTGCTGAAGGGCCACGAGTCAGGCTCTGCTCAGTTAGTTGAATTAAGGGCTGTTACCATGGCTTTTCAACGATTCTCACAGGAACCTTTGAATTTGGTTACTGACTTCTTACATAGCAGATACAACCCAACGCTCAGATTGTTCATTTCTGAAGGAGGTGAACAATGCGGCTCTGTTTTCACTGTTGCAAACCTTGTGGTCTGCAATTCAGGCTTGAGTGCATCCGCATTACATGCTGCACATTCGAAGCCACACCAGTTTACCAGGTTTTCTAACAGAAGGCAATGCCAGGGCTGACATGCTGGCCAACCCAGCGTGGGTAGGGCCTCAGCCAGACAAAATTGCACAAGCCAAGGCATCGCACGGTTTCTTCCATCAAAGTGCACATACCCTGCAGAAGCAGTTTCATTTAACGCCAACCGAGGCACGCGACATTGTCAGCGCTTGTGCTGACTGTCACGGACTCGCTGCGCCTTTGCCAGCAGGGCTAAACCCCAGAGGGCTAAAAGCCTTGCAGATTTGGCAAACGGATGTAACTCACATCCCTGAATTTGGTTGGCTTAAATATGTGCACTTGTCTATTGACACTTTCTCCTCGGCTATGTGGGCTACTGCTCACACTGGAGAGAAGGGCTGTGATGTCATTGCCCATTGGAAATTGGCTTTCTCAGTCCTGGGCGTGCCAGCTTCTGTGAAAACCGATAATGGTCCTGCCTACGCCTCAGAGAAGACGCGGCAGTTTTTACATCTATGGGGTGTAGACCATACCTTTGGTATCCCACATTCTCCACATGGCCAAGCCATTTTCGAATGTGCTCATGGTACTTTGAAGCGTGTTTTGGGCAAACAGAAAAGGGGAATGCATGGAGAAACCCCACAGAGCCGACTAGCAAAAGCTTTGTATACAATTAATCACCTTACAGTACCACAAAATTCAAATAATCCTGTTATTATGAATCATTTTCTCTCATTGCAGTCTGCAGGCGACACACAACTGCCCCGGGCAAAAGTCTGGGTACGGAATTTACTTATTAACAAGTGGGAAGGCCCTCATGAGCTTATCGTTTGGGGTCGTGGGTATGCTTGCGTTTCCACAGATACTGGGGCACGGTGGCTACCTTCAAAATGCGTTTGCCCTGACCTACGGCACCAGAGGCAGAACAGGCAACCTCCAAATGATGACCAGAACACCAACCATCCAAATGGCGACCAGAATGTGGATCATCAGCCTAATGACTCTTCTGATGATGACCAGGATGTTGACCATCAGGCAGATGGTCCTTCTACAAGCAGAGACTGAACTTTAAATTTCTTGTTATGGAGTCAGATAGTTAAAGCCTTAAGGACATATTTAGAATTAATAACTGATGTAGATTTCTATTTAGGATTAATAGTAGGGTTGTTATCTTATAAAACAAAAAGGGGGAATTGTAGGTACAAAAATGCTGTTAGTGAGGACTTCTTGTTATTTTTCTAAGTCCGTGAGAGACTTTTCTCTCTCACAGAAGAGGTAGCAGGGAATGTAAACAACCAAGCCACCTGCAACCTTGGAAAGTCTTGTTTATGGTATAGTAGAAAATATTTTGATAATGGATGTTTTAGGATTTTGGCCAATCACCCCCAAGGGGTGGCTGGTCCTTTGTCCAATTAGACTATGAAGAAAAAAGTCTATAAAAGAGTTCGTAAAATAATTAAATAAATCAGTCTTGCTGCACAATTCCTGCCTGCTGGATCTTCTCCTCCTCCTCCTCCCTATGGCTGTGGGACACGGTGATACACTGTAGGAACCAGGCCTGCAGTAATACCCTGGGGACAAGAGGAGAAGACTGGGGATTGTCACTTCAGGTGGAAGGAGAGAGAGTTGCACATTTTGATTGAGCCCCATGAGGGCCTGTGCAAGGTGAGACCCCCAGCAGTGGCAGCTCAGCTCCCCATGGCAGGCACAGCCGTGCTCCCGGGGACATCAGCCCCCCCACTGTCCCCCACTGTCCCCGATGTCCTTGCTATCCCCATGTCCCTGCAGATCACCGTGATCCAACAGAAAGCGCTGTGCACAGTGAACAGTGGAAACATCCTATCCTCGGCCAGGGCTCTCAGGGTGTCAGGAGATGTCACCCTGGAGCTCTTGGAATGGAACCCACACGACTGGTGCTGGTATGGGTGGGGACCTGCAGGGGCTGGGGACCTCCAGCGGGACAGGGACCTCTAGGGATGGTTGTGGACCCCAGGAGGTTGAGGAGGTCCATGGACTGGAGATCCCCAGGGGCTCAGAGGACACACAGAGGTGGGGAACGGGGTGGGTGAGGTCCCTGTGCCACGGCGGCCCTGTCCTCAGCTCCATGTGCCTCTGCTCCCCCTCACACATGGCTGCAGGTGTCAGGGACCCCTGGATGGGGTGGGAGACGTGTCAGAGTGGGAGGTACTTTGGAATAGCCCACGTGGGTTGTGGGGTGGGGGGCACAGGAGGGTCTGTGGGCAGGCGGGTACCTGGGTGCACGGGCCCCTGGGATCACTCTGGCCGTCCCACCACACCCATGGTGCCCTGCCCCCACCTGAGCATGTGGGGGCAGCTGTGGGGAACAGCAGTTACTCAGAATGTCTCACAGCGGGGCCTGCTGGAACACAGGAGACCATAGTGAGGTTAGGTAGCCCCATTGATCCAAGGGTCCAGTGTGACACAGAGGAGCCTCATGGAACCCAAGGGACCAGAGAAAGGCTATGGAGCTTCATGGAACCATGGCTCCACTATGACACGAGAGGGCCTAATGGAGCTCAGGAGACCACAGTGAGGTTATGGAACCTCATGGAAGAAGGGCTCCAGTATGACACAACAGGTCCTCATGGAACACAATAGTCCATGGTGAGGTTGTTGAACTTCAAGGATCCAAGACTCTAAGGTGACACTGAGTGGTCTCATGAAACACAAGAGACAAAAGTGAGGTTCTGGAACCTCATGGAACCACAGCTCAAATGTCCCACAGCAGGGCCTCATGGAAAACAGGAGACTAGAGTGAGATTTCAGAACCTCATGGAGCCGAGAGTCCAGTGTGACAGATGGACCAGATGTGTCCAGATGGACCTAATTGTACTCAGAAGACCATTCTGACAAAATGGAACTTCATGGAATCAAGGCTCTAAAGTGAAAGAGCAGGGCCTCATGGAACACAGGAGACCATAGTGAGGTTACAGAATCTTATGGAACCAAGGCTCCAGTGAGACACAGCGGGGCCTAATTAAACACAGGAATCCATTGTGACTCTATGGAATCTCATGGAACCCAGGCTTCAAAGTGACACAGTGGGGCATCATGTAACCCAAGGGACCATTGTGAGGTATTGAAACCTCAGGGAACCAAGGCTCTGATGTGACACAGCAGAGCTTAATGGAGCACAGGACACCAGAGTGAGGTCATAGAACTTCATGGGACCATGGATTCAATATTACCCCACGTGGTCTCATGGAACCCAAGAGAACATAGTGAGATATTGGAAACTAATGGAATAAAGGCTCCAGTGTGAGCGACACACTGTGACTCTATGGAATCTCATAGAACTTAGGTTCAAATATGACACAGCGGTGCATCATGTAACCCAAGGGACAAGAGTGAAGTTATGGAACATCATGATACCAAGACTCCAGTGTGACACAGTGTGGCCTAATGGAGCTCAGGAGACCACAGTGAGGTTTTGAACCTCATGGAACCAAGGCTCTAAAGTGACGCAGTGTCGCTGTTGAGACGGGCACGACACATAAAGACCCCAGAACAGTTCCAGGCAAAAAACCATTTATTCTACGAAGTCAGTGTCATTTATACACTTTTGTATGTTTATCATTCATGTCACTTATCCATTGGCCACTTAACTACTACAACAGACTTATTGGCTATTATTTAACTGTAATAGACCATTATTGGTTCTATGCAGCATAAGCATCCTAAGCATTCTCAACATTCAGAAAAACACCAGGTGCAAGTTTGTTGCTGTTCTCTCTCTGTAGTGCTTAGATTTCTTGCTTCTGTTTCTCACGGGTACAAACAGATTGTGCTACCATCAATGTCGGAACCAGACAGGCTTGCTGACCTGCTGTTAATTCCCACAACACAGCATGGTCTCATGGAACCCAACAGACCATAGTGAGGTTCTGGAACCTCATGGAACTGCAGCTCAAATGTCTCACAGCGTGGCCTCATAGATCACAGGACACCATTGTGAAGCTATGGAACATCATGGAACCAAGAGTCCAGTGTGACAGAGAGGGGCCTAAATGAACTCAGGAGACCATTGTGATGAAATGAAACTTCATGGAACCAAGGCTCTGATGTGACACAGTGGGGCCTATAGGAGCTCAGGAGACCATAGTGAGGTCACAGAACCTCATGGAACCGCAAATCTCAAATGTCTCACAGCGGGGCATCACAGAACACAGGAGAGCATAGGAAGGCTATGGAATCTTATGGAACCAAGGCTCTGATGTGACACAGGGAGGCCTAATTGAACACAGGAGTCCATTGTGACTCTATGGAATCTCATGGAACCAAGGCTCCAGTGTGACACAGTGGGGAATCATGGAATAAAAGAAACCACAGTTAGCTTCTGGAACCCAGTGGAACCAGGGTTCTAATGTGACTCAGAGGAGCCTCATGGAATCTAAGATGCCATAGTCATGGTATGGTACCTCATGGAACCAAGGATCCAGTGTGAGACAGTGTGAGGTCTGAATGCACCTCATGAGTAAATCCAGAGTGAGGTTATGGAACCTCATAACCTCAACAAAGGCTCTAAAGTGACACAGCATGGTCTCATGGAACCCAAGGGACCACAGTGAGGTTCTGGAACTTCATGGAACTGCAGCTCAAATATCTCACAGCAGGGCCTCATGGAACGCAGGAGACCATAGTGAGGTTATGGAACCTTGTGGAACCAAGGCTCCAATGTGACACAGTGGTGCATCATGTCACCCAAGAGACCTTAGTGAGGTTATGGAACCCCATGGAACCAAGGCTCCACTACCTTACAGCAGGGCCTAATGGAGCTCAGGAGACCACAGTGAGGTTATGGAACCTCATGGAACCAAAGTTCTAAAGTGACACTGATGTGCTGGGCGTGGGGGGGGGGGTGGAAAGAGCATCACGTCCATCTCGATCGCGTCCCACCGGAGCTGCTCCAGGGGGTGCCACGTGAACGAACTTGGACACATTCTGACACACCGTAGGAGGTGGATACTCACTGCCACACACACACACAGAGCCTGACAGCTTCTGCAGCATCGCCCAGGACAGAGAGGTGGGAGGGGTCCTTTGTACAGAGTTCCATACAAAGGGTTTATTGAGGTCCCTGCCTGAAGGGATCCAGGGACAAAGAACACAGAATACTGCAAGGTCCAGGGTTTTATCCGGATCGGCACCAGGGGAGGGGCAGAACATCAGAGCCTATTCTTTGGGGACCAGGGGGTGGAGAGGGAGTGGGGTGACAGGACAGTGACCAGTGGGAAAGGCAAGGGGTGGAACAAGAGGCCCGGGAACCAGTGGGGTATCAAGGAAAGGAGAACTGTCTAGAACATGAACGTAAAAAGGGTAAAAGGGGGGTGGTCTTAGACCGCTGAGCCTGCCCACCAGTGGACCTCCACTGTTCTGAGGCTCTGTGGCTTCCTGGTCATTCCTGCAGTGGATTCAACCAATGCAACATCTCTCCCTTCTTTACTTAAAAAGAAGGCTTTTCCCACAGCCCTCAACAAAAAACTCTTAAGACAACTAAAAAGAAATAGAACCAGAAAAATGATCAAAATAACCCATAGGATAGTTTTAATATCAAGGCCACCCAACTTGACAGTCCTCACTTCCCCAGGAGTCCATCAAACCATCTGCCTACATACTTCTTTAGGTCTTTTATGTGGTCCTGCATCTTCTGGATCATCCCATGGATGCTCTGGCTGTGCGAGGAACGGTTGAAACAACAGAGTCCCTCAAACTCCTCGCAGCCGTGGCTGTGTGCCAGTAACAGGAAGTTAATTGCAGCCCTATTCTGGAGCATGGCTTGCCTGGTGGTTTCCTCGTCTTTGAGGAGCTGGCTGAGTGCACTCAATGTTAAATTGGCTAGCTTGCCAAGCCAGCACTCGAGGTGACCAATATCACCTAAGGCCTTGGCCCTATTCTTTCTATGGAAGGAATAAGGATGCCATGGCCTTTTTTGTATGAGACCAATAGACAATTTCACTATTACAATTTTCATCCAATTGTTGAATGGATCTTTTTTTGCAGGCCAATTGATTTCTGTTACACCAATTGATAATTTGTGTTTTGTTGGGTGCTAGCAGGGTAAGCTTTCCAAGAGTGCACAGCCCTCCTTGAAGACGGAAGGGATTCCAGCCCAAACCCTGTCTCTGCAAATAAGAAACACTCCCTGGGGGAGCACTCTGGGTTTGATAGTGGACGCCAACAGTGTGGAGCTGGTGTAATTGCACCAGTAGGCAGCATCATACTCTCTTTTTGTGGGGTTGACATCTTTGGCGTAACTCTTTTTGTGATGTGCTGATTTGAGCCATTCGGAGTTGGTTAATTTGTATCCAAATCGGACACAATAAGGGGATTTGGAGGACCCCAGTAAGGCCAATTCTTGGGGCTCCTCTGGTGCATGTGGCAGTATCTGCATCCACTGGTCCCAGGTGTTGTGTTGGGTTGACCCTGAGTTGATGGACAGTCTTTAAGACCAATTACGCTTCTCACAATTTACATATTTAAACCGCACAGAAAGGCGGGACTTCCCCTTTTGGTCGGAGCTCGCCTGCTGGAAGGTGGGGGGGGCTCCGAGCCTCCCGGCCCCGCTGGGCCGGGCCGGGGCCACTGCCCCTTTCCCCCTTTCTCAGCACCACGGCACGGACCCTGGGTCGCTGGGGGGACTGTCCCAGAGCCGCAGGCAGCTAAAACCAGCCATGGACTGCTCACAGCTAAACCCATCCAGCGCAGCTTCTGGGGACAGGCGGGTCCCTCTCCTCTCCATGCGGAGCCGGCGGAGCCAGCGGGAGCCGGCAGAGCCTCCTGTCTGCAGCCAGCACACTTCGTGCTGAACTGAAGAGGACACCGTGCAGCCAGCAGCACAGAGGGAGCGAGGCTTTCCCCACCGTCAAGCCCGAACAAGAACACCCTTCAACATGGCGGTTTCAGAGTCAGAGAAAGAGAAGTGAGTCACGTGGGACGGAGCTGGAAATGGCGACGGGAGAGAAGAGGGCGGTGCCGCAATTCTGGCGCGCAGCTTAAAAGAAACCTTCTTGCATGCCGTGGTAAGAAACCGTAATACCACAAACTGTTTGTCTCTTTAATCCAATGAAAGAACATGGGGGGATGGAGTATCCTCGTGTGCCTGTGAAGATTGTGAAGAATGCCTATGCCAGGCTATATAGAAGTAGTGAGAGGCTGTTAGAGACTTGTGGCGAAGAAAAGCCTCTGTGTGCAGGCCAAAATAACTTATCCTTAAAAAGATGAATAACCCCATGTGATGGCCCATGTTTTGTAGTATGAAAGAACTGTGAAATTCTTCATGAGAGAGATGTTCTACACACAGCAGACTGTTTGTTTCCGGGCGGGTGTGCTGTTGGTGGCAGTTTGGGAACCACGTGCAACTGAAGGAAAACCTTTTCTTCCTTAAGCATAAGAGAAAGACTTTTCAAGAACTGCAACACTGACTAACATCCCATGTTCTGTTATCCCTTGTGTGAGCTGGATAAAAGGAGAGAAGTGCTGGAAAGGGGGGGGGGGGGGGGGGGGATTTACTTTAATTTTGTTTTGTTGTTTTCTCTTTACTTTTAATTCTGTTAGTAATAAAGCTCTTTCATTGTACTGCAACTGTTTAAGGTTTGTGCCTGCTTTGCTTTTCTCCGAATTCTTATCTCACAGAAGGAAAATAAGTAAATAATGGATATTTTGAATCAAAACCACTACATTTAATTGGTATTTCCGCCCGGTTTCGAACTCAACCCGCTACATCAATGGTGGAGAATGCGGGCAATTAATGAGCGCTGTGAGATGAAGATTAATTAGGAGAAAATAATAAGCAGAGCAAGTAGAAAGTTATAACATTAAGTAGAATAATAGAAGAAATTTGCTTTGTAGTAGTGGTAAAAATTCTAGGGGTGGAGGTTTATGGAATTTGTTTTCTTTTAGCTCTGGTTTTGCTATTTTAAGTAACTTTTAGATATGTAAATTTTAAGAAGCGAGGGGTGGAATGTGTTGGGTTGACCCTGAGTTGATGGACAGTCTTTAAGACCAATTACGCTTCTCACAATTTACATATTTAAACCGCACAGAAAGGCGGGACTTCCCCTTTTGGTCGGAGCTCGCCTGCTGGAAGGTGGGGGGGGCTCCGAGCCTCCCGGCCCCGCTGGGCCGGGCCGGGGCCACTGCCCCTTTCCCCCTTTCTCAGCACCACGGCACGGACCCTGGGTCGCTGGGGGGGACTGTCCCAGAGCCGCAGGCAGCTAAAACCAGCCATGGACTGCTCACAGCTAAACCCATCCAGCGCAGCTTCTGGGGACAGGCGGGTCCCTCTCCTCTCCATGCGGAGCCGGCGGAGCCAGCGGGAGCCGGCAGAGCCTCCTGTCTGCAGCCAGCACACTTCGTGCTGAACTGAAGAGGACACCGTGCAGCCAGCAGCACAGAGGGAGCGAGGCTTTCCCCACCGTCAAGCCCGAACAAGAACACCCTTCAACATGGCGGTTTCAGAGTCAGAGAAAGAGAAGTGAGTCACGTGGGACGGAGCTGGAAATGGCGACGGGAGAGAAGAGGGCGGTGCCGCAATTCTGGCGCGCAGCTTAAAAGAAACCTTCTTGCATGCCGTGGTAAGAAACCGTAATACCACAAACTGTTTGTCTCTTTAATCCAATGAAAGAACATGGGGGGATGGAGTATCCTCGTGTGCCTGTGAAGATTATGAAGAATGCCTATGCCAGGCTATATAGAAGTAGTGAGAGGCTGTTAGAGACTTGTGGCGAAGAAAAGCCTCTGTGTGCAGGCCAAAATAACTTATCCTTAAAAAGATGAATAACCCCATGTGATGGCCCATGTTTTGTAGTATGAAAGAACTGTGAAATTCTTCATGAGAGAGATGTTCTACACACAGCAGACTGTTTGTTTCCGGGCGGGTGTGCTGTTGGTGGCAGTTTGGGAACCACGTGCAACTGAAGGAAAACCTTTTCTTCCTTAAGCATAAGAGAAAGACTTTTCAAGAACTGCAACACTGACTAACATCCCATGTTCTGTTATCCCTTGTGTGAGCTGGATAAAAGGAGAGAAGTGCTGGAAAGGGGGGGGGGGGGGGGGGGGGATTTACTTTAATTTTGTTTTGTTGTTTTCTCTTTACTTTTAATTCTGTTAGTAATAAAGCTCTTTCATTGTACTGCAACTGTTTAAGGTTTGTGCCTGCTTTGCTTTTCTCCTAATTCTTATCTCACAGAAGGAAAATAAGTAAATAATGGATATTTTGAATCAAAACCACTACATTTAATTGGTGTTTCCGCCCGGTTTCGAACTCAACCCGCTACAGGTGTCCACCAGGTTGGGCCTCTTAGCAGCAAAGGGGTAGTCATTGGGCTGGAGGGGGATCCCCACCAGGCAGGTGGACAATGGGTCTTCCACACCAGTCATTGAAAGGCACGTAGGGTCTTGGTTAATGGCCTTGGCCAACATGACCCAAACGTTAGCCTTTGGCTGCAGGACGATCCACGCAACGACATCTGGTGATATGATGCAGGAGATCATAATGAGGTGGAGGTAGGTCTCCATCCTGGTGGAATGGGGTTTTCTGGGCAGGCTCCTCTGTGGGATTGTAAATAAAGCTAACATAAATCAGAATCAAAAGCATTAAAAACCTTACAACTTGTTGGTTCCACTTTTAACTTTTCCTTCTCCTCTCTTTCCCCCCTCTTCAAAAAAAAAGGTAAGTAAGGGGCTTAGGGTAAGTGAGGGATCATGGGGTGGGGAAACACATGAGGGAAGGCAACGAGGGCACACTGTCTGGAGGTGGCGTGAGTTAGTTGTTGCTGTGGCCTGTCTGCTTGCGCCGACGTCTCCTCCAGGCAGCACTTGTCTCATCTTGCTGTTGTGCAGTATCTTGTGTTTGTCTCTGCTCTCCTCAGGGGTTGTCGCTGATGGTCCTAGGTAAGGCTTTACATTTCTGCCCAGCAGCCACTTCAATCCTTTAGGGGTGGAAACACACACATACCCCCTTCCCCAGGTAATGAGCTGGAAAGGGCCCTGGATCTGATGGCTCTCAGGGTCTTTGATCAATGCTGGTGGTTGCTCCTTTAATTTGGCTTGGGTCAAGTTAGTAAAATGCTGGAATATGGGGGGGGGTTGACTCTGAGAAAGGATTATTCAAAAAGTTTATTGTGAAGAGAGCCTTACAGAGTCTCACAATGGGAGAGTTAATCTCTGTCCCTCCACATTGTTGATCAAGGACCCTCTTGATGGTTTGATGGGCCCTTTTGACAATGGACTGTCCTGTGGGGGAATGGGAAATGCCCGTGGTGTGCCGGATGCCCCATGTGCTAAAAAATTTTTGCAGTTGTTTTGAAATATAAGCAGGACCATTGTCCGTTTTAACTTATATGGGCATGTCCAGGGTGGCAAAGGCAAGGAAAAAATGTTTGGTGACTTCTTTTGCCTTTTCTCCTGCATAGGCAGATGCAAACATGGCCCCTGAGAAGGTGTCGATGGAGACGTGCACATATTTAAGTCTCCTGAATTGGGGAATGTGTGTCACATCGGTTTGCCAGAGTTCACAGCTACCTACGCCTCGGGGGTTTACCCCTAAGCCTAATGATGGGACCTGGTAGCTCTGGCAGCTTGGACATGTCACCATATTCGCCCTCGCTTGATCCCTGTGGAGATCAAACATCCTGATGAGGGCGGGAGCATTCTGGTGGAAAAATTGGTGGCTCAATTTTGCCTGTTGGAAAGTGTCAGGTACATTGGGTGTTAGTATCGGCATTGCCAGAGCCTCAGCTCTCCTGTTCCCTTCAGCGATGGGACCTGGGAGATCATTGTGTGACCGCACGTGCATCACATGGAAAGGTTGCTCTCGGTGGAAAAGGAGATAGACCAGTTTCGAGCGCAACTGGTACAGCTTTGGATTTGCAACCTCTTTCAACAAGGTATGCTCCACTCTGGCAGTTACTCCAGCCACATAGGCCGAATCTATGACCAGATTGAAGGGTTCCTGGAACCTCTCAAAAGCTCTAACCACGGCTGCCAATTCTGCAATTTGTGGTGATCCTTCCATCACTTGGACATCAGACTCCCACACCTGAGTCTGAGGATCCCGCCAAGTCATCACCGACTTGTACGGTGCTCCTGAGCCATCGGTACAAACAGTTAGAGCCTTGAGCGGGGTTTTGCTTTGCAGTTGTTTTGGGGCCAAATTGAAAGCTGTGTTAAACAACTTATGTTTGGGCTTGTGAATTGAGATTTGGCCTGGGTAGCTCTCCAGAGCGAACTGGAGGTGCTCATTGGTCTGGAGCAAATGTTCCAAATCACCAATGGTCAATGGTACATGAATGCACGTGAAGTCGCACCCAGCAAGGGTACAGAGGTGAGCTCTGGCTCCCATAATTAAGTGAGCCATCAATTCCTGTGGCGTGGTGATGGTCTTGGATGGCTGGTGTGATGGGAAGATCCACTCTATGATCAAGAGAGGGTCTTTCTGCGATGCGTCCCACTAAAAAATAAGTCTGTGGTAATGTGGTGAGTTACCCAGGAAGATGAAAATGAAGGGTAACCTCAGGTCTGTCCAGTGGGCCTGTCGAGAGGACAGGGCGAGCTGCACCTTACCAATGGCATCCCGGGCCTCCACAGTGACGGTTTGTGATGAGTCCAGGTCTTCTCATCCCTTCAGGGGATCAAGGGAGCGAGGTCCACCGTCATAACACCCAGCAGGGGACGGACTCAGTTGATGCAACCACAGAGCTGATGGAGGTCTTGCAGGGTCCTTGGGTCATCCCAGATGGTCAGCTGCTGGGGTACAATGGTCTGTTCACTGATGTGGAGTCCCAGGTAGGTCCATGGGCAGATGTGCTGGATCTTCTCAGGATGAATCTCGAATCCTGCCTTCTCAATGGCATGGACAGTCTTTTCCAATGTCAAGTCCAGTAGGGCTTCCTCTGGTTCACAGATCAAGGTGTCATTCATATAGTGGAGGATCATCGATTTTGGAAATGCTTTCCAAACGGGGGACAGGACATGAGCAACGTACCACTGGCAGATGGTAGGAGAGCTCTTCATGCCATGTGGCAGAACTTGCCAGTGGTACTTGCGCATAGGGGCTTGCTGGTTTATAGATGGAATGCAAATGGCAAATCGGGGGGCATCACATGGGTGTAGGGGGATATTGAAAAAACAATCATTGAGGTCAATTACAGCGTACTTCCATTGCCGAGGCAGCATCGAGGGCAAGGGTAAGCCAGGTTCCAGGGGACCCATATCTTCAATGACCACATTGATTTTTCTGAAGTCATGGAGGAGCCTCCACCTGTCCCTGCCTGGCTTCTTTAGCACAAAGACAGGGGAGTTCCAAGGGCTATTAGATGGTATAAGACCCTTGGAAAGCTGCTCTTCCATGAGAGACTCGAGAGTGCTCAGTTTCTCCTGGGATAGGGGCCACTGGTCCATCCAGATGGGGGTATCCGTATTCCAGGTGAGTTGTGGGGTGGTGCACTCCACAGTGACCCCGACTAAAAATCCCAGAATGGTGGTGGGATTTCAAGTCAAGTCCCCTATTACCTCAGGGCTGAGCCCTCTGGTATATCACCATGTCCCGCAGCCATAGGGAGGAGGAGGAGAGAAGATCCAGCAGGCAGGAATTGTGCAGCAAGATTGATTTATTTAATTATTTTACAAACTCTTTTATAGACTTTTTTCTTCATAGTTGTTGTGGGTTCGGTTTGTAACCGGGCGGAAACACCAATTTAGTGTAGCGGTTTGGTCCAAAATACTCATTACTGTTTATCTGCTGTGAGATAATGTTGCAGTGGGGATACTGCAACATGCATATATCAAACCAGGAGTCCCGTGGAAAGGAAATATATAGGACAGACAGATTCTTGATAGCTGTTTCAGAAGAGATGTTTATTTCTCCGGCCGCATGGCCGGAGCTCTGCAGAGGAACTCTCCCAGTCACAGGACCAAGGGTCCTTCTGCCCATGCAGGGGAACACAAACCAACCAATGGGGAACGAGGCTGAGCAGGGGCAGGGAAACCCCGTGTCCGTCCCCTCAGGGCCCCTCTCCCAGGGCTACATGGCAGGGGAGGGACCCCAACAAGATAAGAATTAGGAGAAATGCAAAGCAGGCACCAAACTTGAAAGAATATAAAGTTTATGAACAGACCTAAAAGAGGGGGAAAAAAATTATACTACCTTCAGAACTCTCCTCCTCCCCCCACCTTCTTCCCTTCTCCCACTGACAATGTGAAAAGACAAGATGTTCAGTCTGTTTACCACTTCCATAATAACCTTGTTCAGTCCATCTAGAAAGAGAAGTCTCTTCTTGCTCATGCTATGAAAACAGTATCACAACGAGACAGCCGCCTACTTCCAAATATTGTTCAGTCCCTTTAGGAAGAGGAGTCTCTCTGCCTGCATGTGAGTCCTTTCCCCTGACTTGCAGCTTTTCCCGCAACTGCTTTCAAGGGTCCACTCTGGAAGTTTTATGGGGTACAATTTTAAGGTTGAGCCGTTCAGAAACAAAAGCAGAGGCCCTTCTCCTTCCCTGGGAGCAAAGGGTCTTCATCATCTTCATCATTAGGACTATCTCTGGGAGCATCTCTAGGAACTGAGGTTTCTCCTTTCCCGTTTGGAGCAAAAGTCCTCATGAGGTTCATCTCTCCCTGTCCAAACTTCTCATGAAATTACAGCTGTGTCAGCACCTGCCTATCTCAGTGCAGGTGCTTTTGCTTACGAGTTGAACACTCCACCCCCCAGATCTTCATGAAATTACAACGGGATACTCTGATATATCATAGCTTCACAACAGAGTTTCAGCTTTAAGCATCTCCTCTCTCTCTTCCCTAGGGTTTTCAGCTCTTCACAGCAATAAAAGGCTTACTCTCACCTCGGCCTTGCAGCTTTGCAGCTGGAATGTTGAATTTTTCTTATTGCAGTGGAGAGGGGGGAGAGCCAAGCCGCTCCAGCTGCCCACAGCAAGGCAGTGGGGGGGGGGTTCCATGGCTGGAACAGGTCCATCGACTCCAGGATGGCCGTGGCCCAGCCCGGCCTGGCCCGAGCAGGGCCTGGCCGGGCCCGCTGGCCCCCACACGGGGCCCTGCAGCCACCTGTCCCAGCGCCGGAAACGAGAGAGAGCTTGGAGGGGGAGTTTGCCTATTCTTAAATGTGGATCACAGAGGTGGTCACAACTTTAAGTGGCTTAGAGAATTGTCCATATTCAAACTGGCCAGCTGATAGGTTCTATCAGTTCCCAGAGGAAACTGTAAGCACCCCTTAGCAAGGACATCCCTTCCGGGACTATGCTTGCTAACCTATGACAATAGTCTAATTGGACAAAGGATCAGCCACCCCTTGGGGTGATTGGCTAAAATCCTAAAACATCCATTGTCAAAATATTTTTCTACTGTACTATAAACAAGACTTTTCAAGGCTGCAGGTGGCTGGGTCATTTACATACTCTGCTACCTTTTCTGTGAGAGAGAAAAGTCTCTCACAGACTTAGAAAATAGCAAGAAGATCCTTGCTAGCAGCATTTTTGTATCTACAGTCCCCCATTGGGATAAAAGGTCCCTGCCCCACAACATAAACCCTGAATTGATGACTGTCTGGGCCCTTGATGACAATGTTATTAGTGCTCTGCATGGAAGCTGCCAACCCCCCTATCCCAGTGACCCTCCTGTTTACTGGCTTCAAGCCCCATTCGTCTGACCACTCAGCACTGGAGACCCCGGTGATATCGGCTCCAGTGTCGACCATTCCAGTCAGGGTGGCCGTGGAGTCCCCATTGCGCAGTCTGCAGTTTATAATTGGTTTTTCCTGTCCCACTATTTCCGCCCATCATATGGATGGTGTCCTGTGGCACCGGAGATAGTCTTTTGGGATCAAAACTGCCTGTGTGACCACCTGTTCTTTAGAGAGGAACCATAGCGGGTTCTGTCAGTAGACCAGAATGGTGATGTCACCATCAGACTCCACCTCCTTAACCCCAGGGATGACAACTAACTCAGGTGGGCCTCACACAGTCTCCCATCACCAAAAGATCATAGTCAATGCCTGTAGATAAGTCAATCTTTGCAGTGATCTGCCACTGAGCCTTGGTGGTGAAGTGAATTGAAGAGGCACTCACCAGGGGAATACACTTTCCTGCTTCCCTTCACTGTGATATCCTGGCACAGTCACACTGGATAGCAGGGCAGGGGGGGGAAACGGCTTGTAGATTTTTGTCCTCGTGCAGGGCCGTCCTGCACTCTAGCACCTGTTTCCCTGGTTTCCCTGGTGGTGCCATCAGCACTTGTGGCAGTCTGTAACGGGGGGCTTGGAAACTGGGTTAGATCTTTTGGGGTCCCAGCAGTCCTTAACAAAGTGTCCCAAGCCCCCACAATTGTAGCAGCGGGGCTTGTTCTTAAAGTCTTTGTTGGTGGCCAAAGCCCCCACCACTCCTGCCATGTGTGCTGGCGAAGGTGTTGTTTCTGTGGTTGCCAGCTTTGTACAGATCTCAATCATCTGATCGAGAGTCAGTGTTGGGTCCAGCAGGAGGGCCCTTAACACCTGCTGGCAACACTCACTGGTGTTTGCTCTTGCCAAAACACAGAGCAGCTCTCACTGGGCCTCTATGTTTTCAACTTGCCTTCCCATCGACTCTTAATTGATCAATGAATTTAATGGAGGTCTCTCTTGGGGCCTGCTTAACATGGGAGAAGCTCACCAAGGGGGTGACATCAGTGGGAGTGAGCAACAATACTCGCTCAGCCATTTTCTTTAGGTCTCTCAGGATTGGCTCTGGCAATTGGAGGGCTTGGTTTTGGGGTATTTCCAGGTTACCTTCACCACAAAGGTGTTCCATAGTTAGATGGTTCCTGGTGGGATCCCTCTGATAGCATGAGAGGAGATCCCAGTGTAATCTCCTCCATGTCCTTTCCCACAGCAGGTATTCTGCTGGGGAAAGGAGACACGACATGATGGTTTTGATGTCTTGTGGAACCAGAGTGTTGGTGGTGAAGGTAGCCTGTACTAGGCTTTTAAAACAGGGGGATTCCCTCCCAAACTCCTTGCCTGCCTTGCACAGCTCCTTTAGATGTGTGTATGGGAATGGCTCCCATTGAGGGTTCCATGCCCTGTTATACAAAACTGGGGCAGCCATAAATCCCCCTTCTCCACCCACCTCCCAGTTCTTGCCACTCCTACTTCCGGCCCCAGGAGCCTGGAAACTGGAAGGGGCAGCGTGGGAACGTGGAGTGGGTTGGTTCCCAGGGGCGGGGCCACCAATGGAGGGGGCAGGAACTTGGGTGGAGCCCGTAGCCAGAAAGGGATTCCCAGAGACAGGGAGGGACCCAATGCAATTACACCCATCGTTGTCACAGGGGGTGGAGACAAGGAGGGGCTGCATATTTCAGTGGGAAAATGGGACAGGGAAGGGTACAAAATGGCAGATCTGGCACGCAGTCGGTGCCATTTTGTGGAGCCACCGGGGGGAGCACAACTGGGAAAGAAGGCATCGGCTGAAAGGTATGGGGAGAGCTCAGGGCAGCATGGCCAGTGCTGTCCTGAAAAGGGTGCTGAGGGGACCTAAAAGGGTCAGAGGGACGGTAGCCCTTCTGCACCAGGTGGTGGGCTACACCTGATCCCCCCAGAAAGGGGTTAGTGGCATGAGGGGCACAGGGAGAGGACAGAGACAGAGGGGCAACTTCAACAAAGGGATTCAAACTACCCGACGCTCCCAACTCGTTCCTTGCATCCTTACCGGCTTTATAAATTAAAGCAAACAGAGGAAAAGCTTTCCCACCAAATCATCCCCATTTCTTTTAAAACCTGTTGACTTCTCCCCCACTTTGTCCCAGAAATCAAGCGATTTAACTGATTTAACTGACACATTAGAAAAAAAATGAAAGATCCACTGCACAAAACGTTTAAAAAGACCTTTAGAAAACTTAAATTTTCCTGCTTTAAGGGAACCCACAACTTGGATGTACACCTCCCTTTGGGGACAGGACAGCTTAGCACTCATCTTACCCAAAAAAAACCCTCACCCACTACCGAGAGGAAGGGAAAAAAAAAACCTCAAAGGTGTCTCATGGAGCTCACCAAAATGCTGAGTCTCTGATTCCGAAGCTCGCACGGGAACAAAAGAAGCTCTCGGCAGGGTCCTCCAACTTTGACTGGTCCCTCTCCCCAAGAGGGGTATCAGTGGTCCCTCAGAACAGGTCTGATAAAAGTTGGATCTGTCTTTGGAGGTGCAGCTGCCCCGAATGCGAATTCCTGACAGCCTCTGGCTGTCAGGTACACTTTCTGAGACTCTCCTCAGAGGTCCTGTTCAGACGCCACGTGATGCGATGCATGAGTAGGGGGGGTGGAAAGAGCGTCATGTCCGTCCTGATCGCGTCTTGGAGCAGCTCAGGGGATGCTGCACAAACGCACTCAGACACACTCTGACACACCTGTTGGGGTTTTAGGAGTTCTCCTATTTTCTTTTACTCTTAAAAGAATTTTCCCCATATATGTTGCCAGGTGGACAAATTACTGGGTGCTTAAGAAAAACAAAAGACCTGGCCACAGTGGGAGGGTTCCAGCTGGCTACACTCTTTCACCTCGGATTTTCTGGTGTAGGGTGGCAGATGCTGCAAGATTTGAACTGGAAAAAGGAGTCAGGTACAGTCCCTGGCTGGCTGGTGTTCTTGGCGTTCAGAGGGAGAGGAGGGCTACTGTCATTGTGAAGGGAGTTTCGTCGCTGCTGCAGGCTTCTGCTTTTGGCTGCCTTCCTTGTACCATGAGTGGATCTTGCTCGCTGGAGTGGCTCTTGCACTGGGACCCTAACACCCCACCTTACTAAAAGAGGGATTCCTTTCGCTCAGGTGCCTCAGGGAAAAACCCCAGGATGCCAAGCCCACCTTTCCCTGCCCCTGCTGGGAGCCAGGCCACAGCTGCTCTGCCTCTGCCGTTTCTTCGAGCCTTTGCTACTCTGTAGCTCCGCATGCTCTGCCTGCTGAGACCTCCTGGGGTTCCCGCTGCAGCTCCCAAGTTTGATACATCTCTCCTGTCGCCCAGGATTTGTGCTCGTCCCTGCTGTTCCAGCCTGCTGTTCCTGAGGGTCCAGCCGGGCACTGGGATCGGCTGCCCATGGGGTTTGTGAAGCCTTTGTTCCATCCCTTCCCAGAATCCCAAGCTGCCATTGCCACGTGCTCCCTGAGCTCGCTCCGGAGCGCCCCCTGCAGCTGCAGGGGAAACAATCGCACCTGCCCTGCTCACCGGGAGCCGCCAGCGCCCCTGCCGGCTGCGAGCGGAACTGCACCAAAGCAGAAAGTGCCTGCAGCCAAGAAGGCTGGCACTGGGTTTGTGGTTCTGTTTGTTACTGCCATAGTTATTGTTGTTTGTTTGCCTTGTAATACATATATATATATATATATATATATATATGAAAGTAAAGAACTGTTATTGCTATTCCTCATATCTTTGCCTGAAAGTCCCTTAATTTCAAAATTATAATTTGGAGGAAAGGAGTTTGCATTTTCCATTATAAGGGAGGCTCCTGCCTTCCTTGGCAGACACTTGTCTTTCAAACCAAGACAACCCCGTAGCAGGTGGATACTCGCTGCCACTCACACACACACACAGTTGGATAGCTCCTGCAGTGTTGTTGGGGACAAAGAGGCGGGAGAGGTCCTTTGTATGGAGTTCTGAGGGGTTTATTGGGGTCCCCGCTCAAAGGGAACCAGGGACAAAGAACACTGAGGGGTCCGGGATTTGATCCAGATTGGCACCGGGGGTGGGCATAACATCAAGAACCTATCATCTGGGGGCCAGGGGGTGGAGAGGACGTGGGGTGACAGGACAGTGACCACTGGGGAAGGCGAGGGGTGAAACAAGGGAACTGGGAGCCAAAGAAAGGAGATCTAGAACATGGACTTAAAAGGGGTGAAAGGGGGTGGTCTTAGACCTCTGAGAATGCCCACCAGCGGTCCTCCACTGTTTTGGGGTCCTGAGGCTCTCTGGCCAATCCTGTGGTGGACTCAACCACTGCAACAGATGGCGACTGGGCCCAGGTGACCACACTCCTCCCATTGGCCACACCCACCTTCAATTGGCCACACCCACCTCCTATGACCACACCCTCAATGACCACACCCACACAATGACCACATCCACAATGACTGCAGCCCCACTGACCACTCCCATTAACCACACAGATTGACCACACTCCACTGACCACACCCCCTTTATTACCACACCCTCACTGCCCAAACCCTCTCTAATGACCGCACACCCATTGACACCACCTTGGACCACCACGATTAACTACACCCAATTATCACACCTTACCTAATGACCACACCCACCCCAATGACCACACCCACTTGGTCCACATGCCCCATGACCACCCCCATTGACCACACCCTAAATGATCACACCTCAAAGACAACAGCCCTCCCATTCCCCATACCCCACTGATCACCCCCATTGATCACACCTCAATGTCCATAGTCCAGTGACCACCCTCACTGACCACCCAGATTGACCACACCCCACTGACCACCCCCATTGACCCCAACCCAGTGACCGCACCTCTTTGTTACCACCCCCTCACTGCCCAAACCCTCCCTAATGACCACACACCCATTGACTACACCCCTCCCATTGACCACACCCCTCCCATTGACCACACTCACCCTATTGACCACACCCACTCAATGACCACACCCATCCCAATGACCACACCCCATCGACCACACTGTCTTTATATTCTCACCCTCACTGACCAAACCAACCCCACTGACCACACCCAGCACTCTGTGACCAGACCCCTCCCATTGACCACATCCACCATCAATTGACCACACCCGTGGATACAATATTGCTGCTAGCAAGAATTTTCTTGCTTCTTTCTAAGCCCATAGGATACTTTCCTCTCTCATGAAGAGATTAGCAGAAGTTCTATAAACTATGAATACCTGCGACCTTGTAGACTTATGTTTATGGTACAGTAGAAAAATATTTTGACAGTGGATGTTTAGGATTTCTAGCCAATCCAGCCAGGGGGTGGCTGATCCTTTGTCCAATTAGACTATGAAGAAAAAAGTCTAGAAAAGAGTTTCTAGAAGAACTAAATAAATCAATCTTGCTCCACAATTTGTGCCTTTTGGATCTTCTCTCCTCCCTATGGCTGCGAGATACAGTAATACACACCCACCTCAATGACCACACCCATCCAACTGACCACCCCCTTACATTGATCACTACTACAATGACCACACCCCAATGCCCACACCCACCTCCTATGACCATCCCCTCCCCAATGACCACACCCCTTTATTACCACACCATCAATGACCACACCCTCCTTAATGGTCACTCCTACCCCAATGGCCATCATCCAACTGACCACGCCCCTTCCATTGACCACACCCCAATGTCCACACCCCCATTGACCACACTGTAATGACCACACCCACTCCATTGCCCAAACCCACTGACTACACCCCCATTATCCACACCCACCCCAATGACCACACCCCCATTGACCACGCCCCTCCCATTGACCACCCTCAATGACCACACCTTCACTGACCACACCTTCACTGACCACACTGTAATGGCCACACCCACCCCACTGACCACACCCACTGACCACACTCCCATTAACCATACCCATCTCAATGACTACACCCCACTGACTACACACCTCCCATTGACCACGCCCACCAATTGACCACACACTCCCCAATGACCACACCCCTCCCATTGACAGCACCCTCAATGATCACACCCCACTGGCCATGCGCCAGTGGCCACACTCTTCCTGTTTACCCCAGCCCTACCCTCCCAGCCTGTCCTCCTCCTGTCCCCTCCCTCAGATGCTCCGGACGGCTGCGAATCCCGAATTTCCCTCACCTGCCTCATCCCCTCCCCCTCTGGCCACGCCCAACATTGCTTCCGGTTTGAGGGCAACTGGGCTGGACTGACCACACTCCTCTCATTGACCACACCTGTCCAATTGACCACACCCACCTCCTATGACCACAGCCTAAATGACCACTCAGACACAATGACCACAGCCCCATTGACCACCCCCATTAACCACACACATTGACCACACCCCACTGACCATACCCCAGTATTGACCACACCCCACTGACCATACCCCAGTATTGACCACACCCTCAATGCCCACAACTGCCCCAATGACCAAACCCTCATTGACTACACCCCTCTCACTGATCACAACTCCACTCACCACCCCCATTGACCACATCCCTATGACCACACCCAATCTCCTCACCACCATTGACCACCCTCAATTAGCACACTTCCATTGACCACACTGCAATGACCGCTGTTGACCACAGCCCGATGACCACAGCTCCATTGACCACCACCATTATCCACACACATTGACCACTTCCCACTGACCACACCCTCAATACCCACACCCACCTCAATGACCACACACCCATATTGACCACATCCACCTCATTTACCACACCCCCTGTAACGGTATCCCACAGTGGTAGGGAGAAGAGAGAGACAGCAGTCAGGAATCATGCAGCAAGATTGTTTTATTTCATTATTTTATGAACTATTTTATAGACTTTTTTCTTCATATTCTAATTGGTCAAAGGATCAGCCACCCCTTGGGGTGATTGGCTAAAATCCTAAGACATCCATTGCCAAAATATTTTTCTACTGTACTATAAACATAGGTTTGCAAGGTCATAAGTGCTCATAGTTTATAGAACTCTACTACTATCTTCTGTGAGAGAGAAAAATGTCGCATGGGACTGGAAAAAAGCAAGAAAAAAATTCTTGCTAGCAGCATATTTGTACCCACACACACCCAATTGACCATCGCCCAATGACCACACCCCTTTATTACCACACCCTCATTGACCACACCCTCCTTAATGACCACTCCAACCCCGATGACCATACCCCATCCACCTCACCACACCCCTCCCACTGACCACACCCCCAATGACCACACCCCACTGATCACCCAGATTGATGACACCCCATTGACCACACCCCACTGACCACCCACATTGACCACCCTCAATGGCCACACCTCAAATGACCACACTGTAAAGACCACACCCACTCCATTTCCCACACCCACTGAGCACACCCCCATTACCCACACCCACCCCAGTGACCACACCCCTTCCATTGATCACACCCCACCAATCACAACCACATTGACCACAACCCTCCCACTGACCACATGCCATTGACCCCGTCCAAAAAACACCCCCAAAAATAACCCCAAAAAACCCAAAAATACCCTCAAAGAAAACCCAAAAATACCCCCAAAACCCACAAAAATAACCCCAACCCCCCCCAAAAATAACCCCAAAAGAACCCAAAAAACCACAAAAAAACCCCCAAAACCCCCCAAAAAATACCCCCAAAATAACCCCAACCCCCCCCCCCAAAATAACCCAAAAACCCACCAAAAACCCCCCAAATAAACAAACTAACAAAAAAAATCCCCAAAACCCCCCAAAATACCCAAAAATCACCCAAAGAACCACCCCAAAAATGGGCAAAACCTGCCCAAAATGGCGGACAGACACTGGGGGAGGGGCCGGGTGACAAAAAACCCCCAAACCCCCCCCAAAATACTCACAAAATACCCTAAAACACCCCCTAATAAAACCCCAAAAGAACTCCAAAAAAACCCCTAAAAAACCCAAAAAACTCCCCCCAATAACACCCCCCAAAAACGCCCAAAAAACCCAAAAAAACCCCAAAAGCTCTAAGAAGAACCCCCAAAACAGCCCAAAAACACCCTCCAAAAAACCCCCCCAAAAACACTAACCCCCCCACGCAAAAAAAAACCAAAACCCCTGAAAAACCCCCCAAAATCACCCAAAAAAACACCCCAAAAATGGGCAAAACCAGCCCAAAATAGCGGACGGACACTCGGGAAGGGCCGGTGACAAAAAAACCCACAAAAAGCCCCCCAAAACCCCCCAAAATACTCCAACAATATTCCGAAAATACCCCCCAAAAACTCCACTACGTTTATTATCACCCCCTTACTTCCCAAACCCTCCCTAATGACCACACAGCCACTGACCACACCCCTCCCAGTTTCCTCACCCACCCCACTGAGCACTCCCACTCAATGACCACACCCATCCCAAAGACCACACCCCATTGACCACACCCCCTTTATATTCACATCCTCACTGACCAAAAACAACCCCAATGACCACACCCAGCCTTATGACCACACCCAACCCCATGACCACACCCACTGAAATGACATTTATCTCAATGACCATAGCTCCACTGACCACAGCCACACATATGACCACACATTCCATGATCACACCTCCTTTTTTGCCACATCCTCACTGACCACACCCACCTCAAAGCCAACACCCCTCCCATTGACCACACCCCACTGACCACACCCCCTTTAGATTCACACCCTCACTGACCAAAACCAACCCCAATGATGACATCCAGCACTCTGTGACCAGACCTCTCCCATTGACCACACCCCTCTCATTGGCCATGCCCCACCCCATTGCCCATGCCCACAGAATGACCACACCCCCATTTACCATACGCATCCCTATGACCACACCCAACCTGATGACCACACCCAACCCAATGACCATGCCCACTCAAATGACACCTATCTAAATGACCACAGCCCCACTGACCACAGCCACACAAATGACCAGACCCTCCATGATGACACCCCCTTATTGCCACACCCTCACTGACCACACCCATCCCGAAGGCAACACCCCTCCCATTGACCACACTCCAATGACCACACCCTTTTGTTACCACACCCTCACTGACCACACTCTTCATAATGACCACACCCACCCAGTGTGCACACCCACCCCAGTGTGCACACCCCTCCCATTAACCACTACCTCCCCAATGACCACACCCCACTGACCACACCTCATTGACCACACCCTACCAACTCCCCTCCCTCAGTGCTCTGGATGGCTCCAAATCCCGAATTTCCCTCACCTCCCTCGTCCCCTCCCCCTCCGGCCACACCCAGCACCGCTTCAGGTTTGAGGGCGACTGGGACCAAGTCACCGCACTCCTCTCATTGACCACACCCCTCCCATGGAGTACATTCACCTTCAATTGACCACACACACCTCTTATGACCACAATGACCCACCTCAATGACCAGCCCTATCCCATTGACCGCCCCCTTACATTGACCACACCACTACAATGACTACATCCCCATTAACCACACCAACCTATGACCACACCCTCAATGACCACACCCCCACAATGACCACATCCTTAATGACCACAGACCTATTGACCACCACCACTACCCACACACATTGACCAAAACCCAATGACCACACCCCCATATTAACCACACCCCAATGACAACACCCCCTTTATTACTACATCCTCAGTGACCACACCCCCTAAATTATCACTCCCACCCTAATGATCATACCCAATCCAACTGACTAAACGCCTCCCATTGACTGCACCTCCATTGACCACACCCCCACTTACCACTCCCATATTGTCCACACTCTCCCTAATGACCACGTGCAGCCAAGTGATCGCACCCACATTGACCACCCTCAACAACTACACCTCCATTGACCATACCGTAATGACCACACCCATCCCATTGCCCACACCTACTGACCACACCCTCAATGACCACACCCACATAATGACCACACCCTCAATGACCACACCCATGTAATGACCACATCCTCAATGACCACAGCCCTATCGACCACCCCCATTAACCACACACATTGACCACTCCCCACTGACAGCACCCCCATATTGACCACACTCTCAATGCCCACATCCACCCCAAGGGCCACACACCCATTTGACCATCCCCATTGTCCACCATCATGGACCAGCCCAATTGAACACCCTCTAAGACCACACCTCCATTGGCCACTCCCCCCATTGACCACAGTGTCATGACCACACCCACACCATTGACCCCACCCACTGACCACACCCTCACTAACAACACCCACCCCATTCACCACACCTCTCCCATTGACCACAGCCCAATGACCACACCGCCTTTTTACCACACCCTCACTGCCTAAACCCTCCCTATCGACCACACACCCATTGACCACACCCACCCCATTGACCACATCCTCATAATTATCCCACCCACCCCACTTACCACACCGCACTGACCACCCCCATTGAACACCCTCAATGACCACACCCCAATGCCCACACCCCTATTGACCACTCTCAATGGCCACACCTCCATTGACCATACAGGAATGACCACACCCACCCCACTGACCACACCCTGATGCCCACACCCCCATTGATCAGCCCCATTAACCACACGCATTGACCACACTCTGAAGACCACACTCCCGTATTGACCACACCCACCCCAATGATGACACCCCAATACTGACCACACCCACCCCATTTACCACACCCCCTTTATTAACACTCTCACTGAGCACACCCTTGATGCCCACAGCCCCACTGACCGCCCATATTGACTACCCCCATGGACCACCCCCAATGACCACTCCCCACTGACAACACCCCCATTGAGCACCTCGATTTACCACATCCACTTGGATCACCCCAGTGACCACATCCATTGACCACACCTCCATACTGACCACATGCAGCTCCAATGACTACACTCTCATATTGTCCACACCCACCCTAATGACCATGTGCAGTATAGAATATCACATGTTCCACTTGTCAGAGGAAATAATTTCAAGAGAAGGGGCTATGTAACTAATCTGATTTATTGCTTAAAATAACAAAATGCATCAGTCGAGGCGTGAGATTTTACAATACCTCCAAATAATGGCGATTAGTCACAAGATTTAAAGTTACATCATAATTTATAACTTTCTAATCCAATAGGCACTTAAAACAATACTTTATTTTGGATTTATGACCTATCACCTGGGGCACTTCTCACTGCAATGCAGCTGTGTCTTGACCAATAACTTCTCATGCCACGTACACACAGATGTCTCTATTATACCATCTACATTCTTAACCTATATAAAATCACACTACTATATTTAAAACCCTCCACTAGAACACCCAGTGTACATTTTTACTCAAAACTATAGAAACACAGGCTTGTGATCCTTTTGCTTAAGATCTATAAACCTCTGTCAATTAAGCCAGACCTAGTCTCTTCCAGGGTTGTAAATCCTTTAAATGCAAGAGTTTCTACTCCTGTCTCCCACAGTGCAGCCCAATGACCACACCCCAATTGACCATACCGTAATAACCACACCCCACCCCATTGCCCATACCCATTGACCACACCCCAATGCCCACACACACGCGTATCGACCACACCGCAAGGACCACCACCCTTTATTACCCCACCCTTTATTACCACACCTTCCTAAATGGCCACTCCCACCCGAATGACCATACCCCATCCAATTGACCACACCCCTCCCATTGACTGCACCCCATTGACCACACCCCAGTGCCCACACCCCATTGACCAAAACTGCATTGACCACAATGACCACACCCACTCCAATGCCCACACCCACTGACCACATCCCCATTAATCACACCCACCCCAGTGACCACACTCCCAATGGCCACACCCTCACTTACCACACCCACCAATTGACCACACACTTGCTACTGACCACACCCCTCCCATTGACTGCACCCCAATGCCCACATCCCCATTGACCACCCCGTTGACCACACCCCACTGACCATACCCTTCCTGCATCCCCCCAGCCCCTCCTCCCCAGCCTATCCTCCTCCTATCCCATCCATTGGACACTCCGGATGGCTCCAGGTCCTGGATTTCCCTCACCTGCCTCATCCCCTCCCCCTCCAGCCACACCCGGTACCGCTTCTGGTTCAACAGCGACCTGGCACGAGTGACCACACCCACCTTCAATTGACCACACCCATCTCATGACCACACCCATCCCATTGACCACCCCTTATATTGACCATCTCCACCCCAATGACCACACCTCCATTAACCACACCCACCTCCTATGACCACACCCTCACTGACCACACCCACACATGACCACATCCTCAATGACCACAGTCCCATTGACCACCCCCATTAACCACACACATTGACCACACCCCCATATTGACGACAGCTCAATGACCACAACCCCTTTATTACCACACCCTACCTGACCACACCCTCCTTAATGACCACTCCCGCCCCAATGACCATACCCCATCCAACTGACCATACACCTCCCATTGACTGCACCTCCATTGACCAAACCTCACTGACCAAACCCCCTTGACTACACCCCAATGCCCACACTCCAATGACCGCACCTCTATTGACCACAACCATTGACTGCACCCCACTAACCACATCCTCCCTAATGACCACATCTCCATTGACCATATCCTGATTGACCACACCCCCTTTATTACCACACTCTCACTGATCACACCCTCAGTGCCCACACCTCCACTGACTACACCCATTTACCACATCCCCTTGGACCACCCCAATGACCACATCCATTGACCACACCTCCATATTGACTACATGCAGCCCATTGACCAAACCCCATTGACCACACTGTAATGCCCATACCCACCCCATTGACCACACCCCTTCCACTGACCACACTCCTCCCATAGATCACGCCCTACCTGTTGGCAATTGAAGCATGGACCCAGACAGGCAGGGGATCTGAATCATTTATTCAAAGGAATGATCTGCTTTTATACACTTTTCTAAGGTGCAGTATTTCCTTATATGGTAATCCTCACTACCCTGTGACCTATCCTGTGTTGCCACATCAGCAGCACACTTCCTTCTATGGGATGATCACTCACTGTTCAACCGTCCGTCAGCTCCCGGCAGGCTCCTCTCCATAGGGGTCTGCCATGTGGCACCTTCTCCCCACAGGGTCCGGTGGAGACAAGCTTCTCTGTGCTGCCATGTGCTCCTTTGTGCTGCCATGTGCCTCTGCAGGCAGGTCTTACAGCTCACAACCCAATTCTATCTTATTTCTCCCCATAAATCCCCCTTTTTTGTTTTATACAAGTAAGAATTATGAAACAAAACACTTCTAACATTAGAACATGTTTGGCCCACTGCCCAAACCAAATAAGCTCTTACAGTGTTACAGTGAATAAGTTACAGTGAATAAACAGATTGAACTTTGAGGAGCAACGTAAATTTGTCTAAAACTTTTTCTATCGCTCAGAGTCTGCAACTGCTGGGAGGTCCTGTTTCACACGGAAGACTCAGAAAGTCTTTCCCAGGCAAAACTTCCAAATTTACTTTGAAAGAGGGTCCAGCTTTGAAAAGATCAAATCAACAAGTCAAAGTGACTTGATTACACTTTTAGAGCAGAAACAACTGGGTTTGATGGTATAATCTCCAGTATACCAGGGCTCGGGCTTGGCCAGAGCCTTAAACCTCGACCAAGAGGGTTTCCCTAAAATACTTATAAAATTGCCTAAAAACCTTATTAATATCAGTTAGGAACATGACTTCAGGAGAGTTTATCTTCCCCACAAGCTGATTATGAAGCTGGAGTACCCAAGGCTGGTCGGACCACTCTTGCAGGTAGCCATCTTGGACTGGAATCTGTGGAAACACAAGCATATCCTCGCCCCCAGGTTATCAATGGAAAGGGGCCTTCCCATTTTCCACATTCAAGATTCTTAATGAGTACCTCAGCTTTTTTTAAGTGAGCTTGTGAATCTGAAAAAATGTCAATGCTAACATGTACATATTTAAGCCTCCCAAATTCCACAACGTGGGTAACATCCATTTGCCATAGCTGGCAACAAGAGAGCCCCCAGGGGTTTATCCCCACGCCCAATGCTGGAAGTTGATATTGTTGGCAATTAGGGCATGTCGCCACTACCGCTCTTGTTTGATCTCTCTTTAATCCAAATATTCTCATTAGAGCAGGAACGTTCTGATGAAAGAAATGGTGGCTCAATTTAGCCTGTTCCAAGGTCTTTGGTAAGTTAGGGATTTGGACAGGCATCGCCAGAGCATCTGCTTTCTGATTCCCCTGTGATTGGTCCAGGTAGGTCAGTATGTGATCTTACATGCAGGATATAAAAGGGGTGCTCTCAGTGGGAGACCAAGTATATTAACTGTGAGAGTAGCCCAGGTAAGTGTGGATTTGCAACCTCCTTTAACAAGGTGTGTTCTGCCCTGGCAATTATTCCAGTCACGTAAGCTGAATCTGTCACCACATTAAATGGTTACTTGAACCTCTCAAAGGCCCTGACAGCGGCTGCCAGTTGTGCCACGTGCGGAGAACCGTCCACTACTTTAACATCCCACTCTTGGGTCAGAGGATCCCGCCAAGTCATCACCGACTTCTGGGATGATCCAGAGCCATCTGTGAACACAGTCAGGGTAAAATTCCCTTTAAGGGGACTTGTCCAGGGCGAATTGGAGGTGCTCATTTTTCTGTAACAAATGTTCTAAGTCACCAATCGTTAATGGAAGGTGTATGCATGTAAAATCGCATCCCGCAAGGGTACGGAGGCGAGCTCTGGCCTTGATGATCAATTGAGCCATACATTCCTGCGGCGTTGTTATGCTCTTAGATGGTTGGTGTGGCAGAAAGACCCACTCTGTAATAAGAAGAGGATCCTTCTGCACCACGTCCCATTGGAAAACGAGGGAAGGGTAGTGTGGTATCTTACCCAAAATGATCAGATTATAGGGTAAGTCTGGTCTAGTCTGGTGTGCTTGCCTCAAGGCTAAGGCTAGCTGTACCTTACCGATTGCCTCCCGGGCCTCTGCGGTGACAGTCCAGGGAGAGTCAAGGTCCTCGCAGCCCCTTAGCAGCTGGAAAAAAGGTGTGAAGTCCTCCATCATGAGTCCCAGCAAAAGACGGACCCAATTGATGGACCCACAGAGTTGATGGAAATCTCTTAGGGTCCTCGGGTTGCCTCGAATGGTAATCTTCTGGGACACGACGGTCTTTTCCCCGATGCGAAGACTCAGATAGGTCAATGGGGTGGTACACTGTATCTTGTCAGGGTGTATCTCAAAGCCCTTTTCCTTGATGGCATGAATGGTGTAGTTTAATGTCTTTTTCAGTTGGTCTTCATTGGGTGCGCAGATCAAGATATCATCCATGTAGTGAAGGATGATTGCTCTAGGAAATGTTTTGCAGATTGCGGACAGGACTTCCGCTATGTACCACTGGCAGATGGTTGGGGACTTCTTCATGCCTTGCGGCAAGACTCGCCAGTGGTACCTGCGCATAGGGACTTGCCGGTTGATAGACGGGACAGAGAATGCAAACCGGGGAGTGTCACATGGATGAAGAGGGATTCTGAAAAAACAGTCTTTAATATTGATGACAGATACTGGCCAATGCTGGAGGAGCATAGAGGGCAATGGCATGCCTGGTTGGAGGGGACCCATGTCCTCAATCACCTCATTGATTTTTCTGAGGTCATGGAGGAGCCTTCACCTGTCTTTGCCTGGTTTTTTAAGTACAAAAACAGGGGAGTTCCAAGGGCTATTCGATGGAACTATATTGCCTTTGGCCCTCCTCCACTAGGGACTCAAGGGTGCTTAATTTTTCCCGGATCAAGGGCCACTGCCACTGGTCAACGCACATCGAAGTGTCGGTTTTCCAATTTAGGCGTGGGGTATCGCACCCCACAGTGGCCCCTACTGAAAATCCCAGGGTGAGGGAATCTCAAGGCAAGTCCCCCATTGGGACAATAGGTCCCGTCCCCACAGGGTAAGGCCAGTGTCAATGATAAACGGTCCGACTGACGCAATGTATTTGCCCAGACCCTCGATAAGAATATTATCAATGCTCTGCTCAGCAGCAGCTGTTCTCCCAATGCTGGTGACTCTCCCACCTACCAGCTTCATTCTCCATCCCTGGGGTGATTCTGTTCTAGAGACAACCGTCACATCGGCCCCCGTGTCTACCGTGCCGGACAAGCTGACGATGTCTTTGTCATTGCGCAGGCAGCAGTTGGTGGTGGGTTTGTTCCATCCCACGAGTTCCGTCCACCACACGGAAGGTGTTCTGCAGCACCTGGATAGTCCTTAGGAACGATGATAGCTTGAGCAACCACCTGTTCTTCAGCTAGGAAGAAGGGTAGGTTGCAACAAGCTGCAAAAAATGCAACAGTCCCATCCGAGTCAATTTCCTGAACACTGGGTTCAATGTAAAGTTCTTGTGGACCCCATATGGGATCAGTCATAACCAAGAGCTCTGCATTTGCTGGAACTAAAAAAGCCCGTTTGGCCACAATTTGTCTCTGAACCTGCTTTTTAAAGTGGATGGAGGAAGCACTCACCAGGGAAACCTGTCATTCTAGTTCCCACCTTTTCAAGACTTTCTCGTTGTCAAAGCTAGCAGGCTTGGGGAGCTCAGCCATTAATTTTGTGTCATCACACGGTGCCACTCCGCACTCTGCTTCTGGTTTCCCTGGTTGTATTGTTGGTGTTGACAGTGTCTGCACGCCGAGCACTTAGAGCAGTCTGCAGGAACAGGCTCAGAAGGTTTATTAGGTGTGGGGAATTGGTGAAAACTTTGAGGCTTAGGACAGATTTTTGCAAAGTGGCCAGGGCTTCCACAATTAAAGCAATTGCGTGTGTCTCTGCAGCCCAATGGAAGGTTCCCTGGCCGGGAATTCTCCATAGCTTCCACTACACCCCCCAGCTTATTTGGATGGTGGCAGTGTCCAAAGGGACCAGCTTCATACACACCTTGATCACGTGATCAAGGGTGGGAGGCGAGTCCAGGGGGAGCGCCCTCAACACCAATTGGCAGGCTTCACTGGCGTTTGTTTTAGCCAGAGTGCTGAGCAGCTCTTCCTGGGCCTCAGTGTTGTTAACTTGCCTCACCACAGCTTCCCGGAGCCCATTCACAAACTTAACAAATGACACTTGGGGAGCCTGTTTGATGTGTGTAAAGCTGGCCATGGGGGTCAGGGATAAGACCCATTCTGCTGCGATTTTTATGTCACTCAGGATCAGCTCAGGAAGGTTCACAGCCTGATCCTGGGGCTTTGAAAGCTGACCCTCGCCACACAACTGGTCCATTGTGAGATGTGCCTTAGCAGGATCCCTTTGGTATGTCAAAAGGAGATCCCTAAGCTGCTTTTTCCAAGTCCTCTCCCATAGGAGGTACTCAGCCGGAGAAAAGGATGCATGACATAATTGTTTTTATATCCTGCAAAACCAGAGCATTGGTGGTGAAGGTAGCTTGGATTAAGCCTTTGAAGTAAGGGGACTCCCACCCAAATTCCTTGCCAGCTTTACACATCTCCTTCAGGTGGGCATATGGAAATGGTTCCCACCGGGAATTCCCAGTCCTGTTGTACAAGACCGGGAAAGTGAAAACTGCACCTTCCCCGCCCTGGTTCTGGCCTTTGTCACTCCCACTTCTGGCCCCAGGAGCATGGGAACCAGAAGAGGTGGCATGGGAACTGGAAACTGGTAAGGGGCAGGGCTGCCGATGGAAGGGGCGGGGAGTTGGGTAGAATCCATGACCAGAAAGGGATTCTCGGTGAAAGGGGAGGGTTGCAGAACGGTTACACTCAACGATGCAAGGGGTGCAGGGGAGGGGTCCGAAGGAAGGGCACCTATCACTGCAAGGGGTGGAACAAGGGAGGAGCTGTGGTTTTCGGCGGGAATGATGGGGCAGGACGGGGACAAAATGGCGGGCCTGGCCACGAGGCCGGCGTCATTTTGTGAACAGTCTGGGGGGGGACGGTGCACTCACTGTCACGGAAAGAGAACCGGGGAGACCGAGAGGAGTCAGGGAGACGGTGGCAACCCTGCACCGCAAGGTGGGCTACACCTCCTGATTCCCCCAGAAACGGGTTAAAGAGATTAGGAACATGGGGATAGGGTAGAGGCGGATGGGGAACATTCCAAAAGGGATTAGGACTTTTACAAACACCCAAGCTACTCCCCATATTTCTAACTGTAAATCAAAACCAGTAAAGGAAAAAACTTCCCCACAGAACGATCCGCGTTTCTCCCAAACACCGACAATCTCTCCCCAACTCTATCCCAAAAACTTAATGTCTTAACCGACTCAACCATCACATTTGGAAAGTATAAAAAAATCCAGTGAACAAAGTGTTTAAGAAGCCCCTTAGAAAACTTATATTTGCCCGCTTTTAGGGAACCCTCAGCTTAGAGGAATACCTCCTGTTGGGGCCGGGATAGACTCGCTCCCATCTCCCCAAAACTACCTCACCCACCACCAAAAGGAAAGGGACAAATGAACAAAATGGCCCTGCCAGGCGCTACTCACCAGTCTCAAAGCATCGGCAGGAAAAAAGGCTTTTCACAGTAGTCCTCTGGCCTAGCCGATCCTCTTTAACTCAGAGGGTTGCTGGCCATCCCTCGGAGGACACTTAATGAAACTGAAGCGCCTACTCAGGGAAGCAGCTGACCTGAGGCGAACACTCAGCGATTTTTCGACTGCCAAGGACACACTCCACAGGAACCTTGGGGTGAGGTCCCTGTTCGGGCGCCACTATGACACACTCTGGCCTGTTGGTGTGGGGGGCCACCACGTCCTTCCTGGAGAGCGTCCTGGCTGGGGCTGCTTCCACTAGTATCCCGGATACTCAGCTTCAGCACGACAGCGCCAGGCTCTGCTCAAAGAAGCCTCGTGCCAACATGAGCCCTGATGGATATCGAGTCACGTCGCCAGAGATAAAGAGGCGAGATAGGCCTTTTGTGTAGATTCCAATGAGGTTTATTCCAAAACACACGCAGGAGGGTCCAGTGACAAAATGGTCCTGACAGAGGAAGGTTCAAGGATTTTATTTATTTATTTATTTATTTTTATTTTTTGGGGTTTTGGGTGCAGGCAGAGTGCCAGAAACCAATCAGATGAGGGCTAGATGGAGGAGAGAACCTGGAGTGACAGGGGAACAACAAACCAGGGAAGGGGGGAGGCAGAAATAGGGACAGAGAACAATGGGGTGTCGAGGAGCAGAGAAACTTCCAGAACATTATACATATTAACTAGGGGGCATACATATTCAATGGGATCTACACAGAACTAGGCGGAGGGCCAACTGGCCAACCATAAAACAATTTACATACCACAGTAAAGGACTGGGGGAACTCTCCATAACCCAGGGAGAGATTCTACACTTCGGTACCAGCCCACCGTGAGTCCAATGTTGCCCTGGCCCTTCTTGGCTCCCTGGTTACCTCAGCAGCTGCTGCTACCATCATCACACCCAAAACACCCCTCAGGAACAGGGGATAACCCAAATGCCCTCAGATGTGGGGGATAACCAGAAAGGAGATTCCCCCCAGCCTCATCATCCCCAGCCTCCAGCTCTTCATTCCAAACCCCTGCCGCCCCCCCCATTACTGACCCCCCCGCCCCTCCCCGCCATGTACCTCCCACTCCATCCAGACCCTCTGAATGCCATCTAACCCCTCCGGGGGATTTTGAGGGGGCTGTAGGGTCAAGTAATTTGGGAATGTGACTGAGCCATTTGGAGTGGGAACTGAACAGTTTTCACTGGGATCCAGTGGTTTTGAGGTGACAGATTGATGCCTCTCATCTTCTGGAGTGCAAAGCAATGGAGAAAACTCTTCCATATCCCCTCAGAACCCCCAAATCCTCCTAAACATTATCCTCCCTGGTGCCTGTGGGGATTCAGAAGGATATGGAGACAACCCACCAGATGTCTTCCCAACATGGATACAGCAAATGTGGGTCCTTCGGTGGGGGATGAAGTTGGAGCAGCGGACAAAGCTCTTCTCACACTCAGGGCACTTGCAGGGCTTCACTTACCGGTGCTTCTGTTGGTGTCTGGTCAAGGCTGAGCTCTGGGTGAAGCTCTTGCCACACTTGGGACACTCGTAGAGCCCCTCCCCAGTGTGGATCTTCTGGTGGCAGATGAGGTTGTATCTCTGGCTGAAGCTCTTCCCACACTCGGGACACCCATAGGGCCTCTCCCCAGTGTGGGTGAGCCTGTGCCTGATGAAGTGGGGGTTGCGTTTGAAGGCCTTCCCACATTCGGGGCAGCGGAAGGGCCTGTCCTCTGTGTGAAGCCGCTGGTGCTTGAGGAGACTGGAGCTGGTCTGAAACCTCTTCCCACACTCGGGACACTCGTAGGGCCCCTCCCCAGTGTGGATGCGCCGGTGCCTGACAAGGTGGGAGTTGCGGTTGAAGCTCTTCCTGCAGTCGGGGCAGCGGAAAGGCCGCTCCCCTGTGTGAATCCGCTGGTGCAGGAGGAGATGAGAGCTCGTCTGAAACCTCTTCCCACACTCAGGACACTCGTAGGGCCTCTCCCCAGTGTGGCTCCTCTGGTGGATGATCAGCTCAGAGCTCTGTCTGAAGCCCTTCCCACATTCCCCACACTCGTAGGGCCTCTCCCCAGTGTGGAGCCTCTGGTGGACAATCAGGTTGGATCTGTGCCTGAAGCTCTTCCCACATTCCAGGCATTCATACGGCCTCTCCCTAGTGTGGGTTCTCTGGTGGATGATCAGGCTGGAGCTTTCTCTGAAGCTCTTCCCACATTCCCCACACTCGTAGGGCCATTCCCCAGTGTGGATCATCTGGTGGCGACGCAGGCCAGAACTGCCTCTGAAGCTCTTCCCACATTCCCCACACTCGTAGGGCCGTTCCCCAGTGTGGATCATTTCGTGGCGGATCAGGGTGGAGCTCTTGCTGAAGCTCTTCCCACATTCCAAGCACTTGTGGGGCTTCTCTCCAGTTTGAAGCTGCTCATGGACCACCACGTCTGAACTCTGGCTGGATCTCTGGCCGCCTTCCTGGCACAGGGTGGGTTTTTCCTCCTCACAGCTCCCTGGGCAGCGTTTGCAGCCCCTCCTCCTAAGGGATCTCTGGGGCTTTTCCTCCCCGTTGGATTCCTGCGCCGTGGAGCCGCTCAAAACGGCCTCTCCCACCAGGTTCTGCCACGGGGATTTGTCCTCCCTGGGCTCCATCCTCAGCTCCTTGTCTGGGGGAGGAAGGACAAGGAGAGGATGGGATTTGCCTGCGTGCCACATGGAAGGGGAAGGAGATCCCCCCAGTCCGTCCCCAGCAGGACGGCGTCGGCACCGGGGTTGTCCTGCAGCCGGGGGCGATGCTGGGCTGGGAGATGGAGCAGAAAAGAGGGGGAAAGGGGCAGGGACTTCCTCCTCACCTGCCTGGGTGTTCCAGGGCATCTTCCTCTTCCTCACAGCTTCCTCCTCCATTTGGCAAAGGTTTGGGAATGGGAAATCCTGGTTTGGGGAAAAACAAGGGATGAGCATGTTGAATTTGAATGTCCCCCTTCTCAATTCCATCTCTACAAGTCACGGGCATCTGGGGTCCAGAAAAACCTCCCAAACACCAACATTCAGCCCTGAAAAAGCCTCACAGGAGTTCCCTCTCTCTAGTCTCCCCGCTCTGGTGTTCGGATGTTCCCCCCTGTCCCAGCTGCCGGGGGTCACACTTGTCTTGGGGGTTCCCCATCTACTTGGTCCCTGCCCTCCGCAGGCTGCTGGGAGTCCAGGAATCCAAAAAGCTCCACCTTGGGCTCCCCACTTAGCGATGCTGGGGGTTATGGGGTCCAAGGGGTCCTTCTCCCCTTATTCTCTGCTTCAGGGTGCACGGGGTCCAAGGAGTTCCCTTCTCCTGCTACTTCTTCATCCCTCCTCTCCCGCCCCTCCTCCTCCTCACCCCAGGACACCCTGGGTCCCCCATTCCCGAGCCCCTCGCAGCCCGCGAGAGCAGCGGGGATGGAGCCGGGACAGGTCGGGATGGGCAGCGCGGGGCTCTCGGCTGCTCCCACCCGCTGGGGGCGGGGCAACCCGGCCCGGGGAAAGGAGAGGGAAACTGGGAACACTGGGGGCTGCACATCCAGACTGGGCCTTACTGGGGACCCTGGGTGGGGACTTGCAGCCCTTGGGGCTCCTCTCGGAGCCTGGAGAGCTGGGAGGGGGAACACAGAGTGGGCCGGAGGATCACAGGAGTGGCATCACTGGCAGTGACTGCCTTGTACTGGGGTAACTGGAACCTTACTGGGGCAACTGGGTGGGACTGGGAATGACTACAAGCATGCTGAGGCCAACTGATATGTACTAGGAGTATCTGTAACCATACTGGGATTGACTGGAACCGCACTGGGAACAACCAGCACCATGCTGGGGAGAAATGGACCATGCTGGGAGCTACTGGGAGCAAGTGGGAGTGACTGGGTCTGAACTGAGGACAACCGGGCATGACTGGGACAATGCTGGGAGGGACTGGGATCATGTGGGGAGTGACTGGGACTATACTAGGGGCAACTGGGTTCAACTGGAACCACACTGGAAGATCATGGGAGCAGCTGTGCCCATGCCGCAGTCATACTGGGATCCTACTGGAACTGGCTGGGATCATACTGGCAGTGACTGGAATAGTACTGGGGGTATCTGAGAGTGACTGCAATCATACTGGAATCAGACTGGGAGTGACTGGAAAGGTGCTGGCCGTGACTGGAACCATACTGGAGGTGACTGGGAGCAACAGAGACAACGCTGGGAACAAATGGGGTCATATTTGGAGTGACTGGATTCATACTGGGAACAACTGAGCCCACACTGGCAGTGACAGGGAGTCACTCTGGGCATGACTGGAATAATACTGGGAGTATCTGGGACTGACTGGCATCATACTGGGGGTGACTGTAACCATGCTGGGGATGACTTGGTGCAACTGGGATCATACTGGAAGTGGCAGGAAGTGACTGGGATCATACTGGCATTGAGAGGGAGCAGTTGGGATCACATTTGGGGTAACTGGGATCATACTGGGAGTATGGGACAACACTTTGGAAACTGCCAGAAACTGGCACCACGCTCGAAGCAACTGAGAGTAACTGGGAAAGACTGGGATCATTCTGAGGTAACTAGAACCTTACTGGAGCAACTCGGAGTGCCTGGGAATGACTACAAGCATGCTGAGGCCAACTGGGATATACTGGGAGTGTCTGTAACCACACTGGGGTTTACTGGAACCACACTGGGACCATGCTGGGGACAACTGGGACCATGCTGGAGGCACCTGGGAGCAACTGGATCTATGCTGGGGGCAACTGGGCGTGACTGGGACTATTCTAGGGGCAACTGGGATCATACTGGGAGGAACTGGGAACAACTGGAACTATAGTGGGGGCAAGTGGGTTCATACTGGAATTACGGTGGGAGCAGCAGGGTGAGACTGGGATCATACTGAGGGTGACTGGAATCATCCTGAGATTGACTGGGAATGGCTGTGAGCAACTGGAATCATGCTGAAAGCAACTGGGAAGAAGTAGGAAGGACTGGGAGTGAATGGGATATACTGGGAGAGACAGGGAGTCACAGGGATCCTACTGGAGGCTACTGGGCTCATGCTGGCACTGGCAGGCAACAACTGGGAGCACACTGAGGGCCACTGGCATCATACTGGAAGTGACTGGGATCATACTGGGATTATAGTGGGTGTCAATGGACCCTGACTGGGAGCTACTGGGCCTGTGCTGAGAGCCTAATGGGGATACACTGAGATCAGACTGGGAGCAACTGGGAATGATAGGATGCATGCTGATGACAACTGGGATGTACTGGCAGTGACTGGGATAAAACTGGGAGCAACTGAACCATGCTGAGGTAACTGGGAGTGCCTGGGAATGACCACGAGAATGTTCAGGGCAACTGGGATATACTGGGAGTGTCTGAGACCATGTGGGTGGTGACTGGGACCACACTGGGAGCGACTGGGAATGTGCTGGGGGAAACTGGGACCACACTGGGGGCAAGTGTGAGTGACTGGGGCCCTGCTGGGAGAGACTGGCATCATACTGGCAGTGACAGGGACTACGCTAGTGGCAACTGGGAAAACTGGGAACACACTGGACAGAAGTGGGAGGAACTGGGAGCAACTGGGACCATGCTGGGGGCAAATTGCATCATAATGGGGAATGACTGGGAGTGACTGGGCTCATACTGGCAGCAACAGAGATCCTACAGGGAGTGAGGGGAAGTGACCGGGATCATACCGGGACTGACTGCGCTCATACTGGGACTGATGAGGAAACTGGAACCACTCGTGGGGGGGAACTGGGCTCATACTGGGAGCAGCCATTTCCCGGCCCCGGGACCCCCGAGCCCCTTTCCCGGCCGTGCCGCCCCTGCAGCCCCCAGACCCCCCCGCCGGGGTCCCGCCAATCCCAGGGGTCCCCCCTCTCGGGCTCCCCGCTTTGGGCTCCTGGGGCTCTCCTCTCTCCGGGGTCCCGCTTAGGGAAGCCGGGGCTCCCGGGGCTCCCCAAAACCGGTGTCCCCCCGCCCCCGCGCGCTCCCCACGGGGCCCCGGCAGAGCTCGGAGGGCCCGGCCCGGGAAGCCCAACCCCCACCGCGGGGGGACCCGCATCCCCCCGCCCCCGCCGGGGCTCTGCCGCCACCGCCACCGGCACCCCCAAAAACACCTCCCGGGACCCCACGATGTCCCCCCGAGGGCATCTGCGGCTCGCCTTTGGAGTCCCGCAAGCTCCAAACATCCCCCCAAAAAACCCCAAACCCAGGGACCCCCCGGGACATTTGGGGCGAGCTCCCCCTCCCCGGGCACCTGCGGGACGGGGGGCGATGGTCCCGGGGGGCTGCGAGTTCAGGGAGCGCTGGAGCCGAGCGCTTCCTCCTCTACTCCAGCTTCCCGCTGCCGCTCCGCCTCTTCCTCCCTCCTCCTCCTCCTCCTCCCGCCTCTCCCCAATCCCACCTCCGCCTCCTCCTCCTCCCCTTCCCCCTCCCCCGTTGCCGAGCCCCTCGCAGCCCGCGGGAGCAGCGGGGATGGAGCCGGGACAGGTCGGGATGGGCAGCGCGGGGCTCTCGGCTGCTCCCACCCGCTGGGGGCGGGGCAACCCGGCCCGGGGAAAGGAGAGGGAAACTGGGAACATTGGGGGCTGCACATCCAAACTGGGCCTTGCTGGGGACCCTGGGTGGGGACTTGCAGCCCTTGGGGCTCCTCTCGGAGCCTGGAGAGCCGGGAGGGGGAACGCAGAGAGGGCTGGGGGATCCCAGGAGTGGCACCACTGGCAGTCACTGCTTTGTACTGGGATCGTGCTGAGATCATACTGGCAGTGACTGGGCTGTACTGGGATCGTACTGACATCATACTGGGAGCAGCTGGGCCCATGCCAGGGGAGACTGCAATCCCACTGAGGGAGACTGGAATCATACTGGGAGTGAGTAGGAGCCTTTGGGGGGCAATTGAGACCTTGTTGGGGGCAAATGGGATACACTGGGAGTGACTGGGATCATGCTGAGGGTGACTAGGAGCAGCTGGGAGCAACTGAGATCATGCTAGGAGCAACTGGGAGTGACTGGGTGCATGCTGGGGGTGACTGGAAGCAACTGGGCTTCTACTGTGATGAACTGGGATGATGCTGGAGGTGACTGGGATCAGACTGGCAGTGAGTGCAACTACACAGAGGCTGACTGGGAGTGGTTGTGAGCAAATGGGATCATGCTGGAAGCAACTGGGAGGAACTGGGAGTGACTGGGAATGACTGGGAAAAAAGTGAGGGTGAAAGAGCAACTGGAACCTGTGGGATGCAACTGGTTCATACTGGCAGTGACTGGGAGCACACTGGGGTCATATTTGGATCCTATTGGGAGTGACTGGACTAATACTGGGAGTATCTGAGAGTGACTGGGAAACACAGCATGCATATCATCCCCCATACTGGGGGTGACTGGGAGGAACTGGGAGCACACTGGGAGCAAATCACATACTGGGACTGACTGGGTTGATCTAGGAAGCAACTGGAACCATGCTGGAGGCAACTGGGCCCATACTGGGAGTGATTGGAAATAACTGGGATGAAACTGTGACCATACTGGGAGTGCTGGCATGTGACTAGGATCATATTGGAGGTGACTGGGATCATATTGGTGTTGTAAGGGAGCAACTGGGATCACACTTTTGGCTACTGGGAGCAACTGAGAGCAACTGGGATCATTCTGCAAGCAAACTGGAGTAACTGGGAAGGACTGGATGCATGCTGGAGGCAACTGGGATATACTGGGCGTGACTGGTATGATAATGGGATGACAAACACCTTCCTGGGACCACTGGGAGTGTCTGGGAATGACTACGGACATGCTGAGGGCAACTGGGATATACTGGGAGTGTGTGTAACCATACTGGGGGTGGCTGGGGACACACTGGGAGTGACTGGGATTAACTGGGATTTACAGAGCCTTCCCGGGGACAGCTGGAAGTGATCCCCCCGTTCCCCCACCCTCCCTCGGGCACTGCCGCATCTCCCAACCTGCACCGCCGGGATCTGCCCGGAGCAGCGCGATGGCTCCAGCGCTGGGGCTGGGGGCTCCTGGGGCGGCGAGGGGGGACTGGGACCTTGGCACCCCCTGGGACCCCCCTGAACCGCCATTCCTGGGAACGGGACCCCCATAACCCCCATTCCCGGGAATGGGACCCGCCTGAACCGCCATTCTGAGGGCCCCTGGCACCCCCTTTCCTGGGCACAGGATTCCCTGGACACCCCATCCCACCTCTCCCAGTCCCTGCACTCCCTTTCCTTGACTCTGAGCCCCTGAACCTCCTTCCCAGCTCTCCCAGCTCTTCAAGTCCCTCCTCTCCTTGACCTGTGGACCCCCTGGATCCCCAAACTCCCACCCCCCCAGATCTCTGTTTCCTCCCCATTCTCCGCTCCCTGCAGTACCTGAAAGTGGCACTGTCAGAGCCCTGTCGCGACAGAGAGAAGACCCGGACGCTCAATGTGAGTGATCAGCAAGCTTCCGTTTATTGATCATCCGCGGATTCCATATATAGCGTGGTTAATGAGGCTTATGCATATTCCAAAAGGCACAGGCTGAGTGGTCCACAGCATTGCTGCAGACCCCTCTCTCTAGTTCCTCCTTTGTGGTCAGAGAGTTCCTCTTTTCCCATGCCTTCTCGACCACAGGCATTCTATTGTTTACTGTACTGCCCGCCAAGGACACCATTTCCTTGCCGTATCAGCATAGGGCCTTATGCTAACTCACCTATTACAGAAGACGAGTGCGATATTCTGCAAGATCTTGCTCTGTGAGCTGCAAAGGATCTACGTGTCCTTTGTCATGTAGCCAGTTCTCCACAGAGCCCGGCCTGGGGGTCCCCCAGTCCCTGATCACGGGAACGTGGACAGGACCCCCTTCGAGCGCTGCCACAGCGAGCGGGGCCGGATGGAGCTGCAGGCACAGGGATGGGAGCGGGAGCCGAGCAAGGATATTGGGATAGCCAGACCCGGGATACTGGGATAGCCAGACCCGGGATATTGGGATAGCCAGACCCCGGATACTGGGATAGCCAGACCCTGGACATTGGGATAGCAAGACCCAGCTCAAGGAGAGGAACCGACACGTGGCCAACAGTGACCTGGAGATGGGGCTGGTACAACCAGAGCGGGGAGAGTGGGGGGAACTGGGGGCTGGGATCTGTGGGAATGGAGTGGATCTCTAGGGATGGGATCTGTGGGAATGGGATGGGATCTGTGGGCCTGGCTGATTCTGATAGGAATCCAGGGAGCTGCAAGGGGTTCCATGGGGCTGGGACACGACTCCGTAGTTCCATTCTCTCCTCGTTCCCAGGTCTCCCCACAGTGCAGGTGGTTTCCAGCTGTGACCTCCTGTCCAATGGAGTGTCCATGGATCCCACCAGCACGGCTACGATGGGTGAGATTTCATCTCCTTCCAGCTGGGATCCAGGAGCTTTGCAGTGTCGGACGGTGCCACCTGGATCCCCCAGAGGTGCTGGGAATCCAAAGGGATCCTGCCAGAGCAGATGAAGCATTACCTGGGACACACCTGTGTGGAAGAGCTCCCAAAATACATCGGATGTGGTCGGGAGGCTCTGGAGCACAAAGGTGGGTGTGGGGGGGAATTTCTATGGGAATGTGGGATTCAGGAAGGGTGGACTTGGGAATGCAGGAATTCCCATCGAATTTCCATGGATGGATCTCCCTCTCATCCCAGTCAGGTGAGAATTCCATGGACGAATCTCCCCTCCAGACCACTGCCATGGGAATTCCATGGGGAAATGACTGGAATTTATGTCCAGTCAAATCCCTGCTGCAATTCAATGGGACATAAATCCCAATCCTTTCCCCAGGCCGGGTCTGTGGTGCCCGTGGCAGCGCCAGGGGAGTGCCCTCTCCCTGCCCCAAGCCGAGCTCGGGCCTTTCCTTCGGTGTTCTCTGCCCTGCCCGGGGCAGGAGGGCACTGACAGAGCAGCTTTGGTGGCACTGGGTACCGGCCGGGCTCCGGCCACTGCAGGTGGCTCCACGGGAATGTCCGGCACCAAAGCTTCAAGCAAACAACAGCTCCTGGAGGGGATTCTGCCCCCTCTGCCTGTCCTGGGAGCCCAAGGGCAACGCCCCGGCCACAACAGCCCAGAGTGCTGGAGCACAGTGTCCCTGGGCCAGGCCGTGTTCCCGGGCTGTCCCATGTCCCTCGGCCATTTCATGTCCCTTGTCCATTCCATGTTTCCTTGGCTGTCCCATGTCCCTTGCCCAGGCTGTCCCTCGGCTGTCCCATTTCCCTCGGCTCTGTGGGGCCGGGGGTGGCAGCAGGACCTGGGGCAGCGCTGGGGGAGAACAACCCTGAGCCCCAGCGGGGCCAGTTCCCCCAGTTCCACCCAGGGGGCCCAGGTCACTCCTAGTATGGGTCCTGTGGTGTCGGCAATTAAATCGGACCCAGACCAGCAGGGAATCTGAATGGTTTATTCAAAGGAGTGAGTAGGTTTTATACACTTTTCTAAGGCACAGTAGTTCCTTATATGGCGTGACCTATCTCGTGTTGCCACATCAGCAACACACGGGGTCTGCCCTGTGACACCTCCTCCCCCCAGGGCCCGGTGGAGACAAGCCTCTCTGTGCTGCCTTGTGCTCCTTTGTTCTGCCATGTGCCTTTGCAGGCAGGTTTTACAGCTCACAACCCAATTTTCCTTTATAATTCCCCATAATTCCCCCTTTTCTGTTTTATACAACTAAGAATTATGACAGTGATTAAACAGATATAACTTTGAGAAACAACATAAAGTTGTCTAAAACTTTCCCCATCACTCAGAGTCTGCAACTGCTGGAAGGTCCTGTTTCACAGTGAAGACTTAGAAAGTCTTTCCTAGGCAAGACTTCTAAGTTTACTTTGAAAGAGGGTCCAGCTTTAGTAAAATCAAATTAGCAAGTCAAAATGACTTGATTACACTTTTAGGGCAGAAATACTTGTGTCTGATAGTATAAATTCTTAGTCAGACAGGGCTAGGGCTTGGCCAGAGCCTTAAGCCATGACTGAGAACGTTTCCCTAAAATACTTATAAAATTGCTTAGAAACGTTATTACTATCATTCTGAATGTGATTGAAACATTAAGAACATATAAACTTTTTTATAGTCTTTTGCAGGGGGCACACCCCATCTCTGCATTCCCCCTTTTCTGTTCTAACAATATGTAACATGAACATTTTTAACATAACATGCAGTTTTCTTACTATGAACAGTAGAATAATACATCTAAATCCAGGTCTTGGAAAATTACAATTATAATAACATTAACTCTCTACGTGGTTTTAAAAGGTAACAAGCCTAGTTCCTGCTTCAGCTGCAGGAATGACATGCTTAGCCTGCAGCCGTGCCCCCACAAGCTGGTGCAAATGCTGCATGCTGCAGCTCCCCCAGCCCCGAGGAAGGGGCAGGAGACAGGAGCTCAGCTGTAGTGGCTCGAGCCTGGCCGGCCGCGTGGGTCTCCCCAGCCACGCGTGCCCCGCCGGCCATGCGGGCCTGGGCGGCCACGCGGGTCTGGCAGCCGGCAGAGGTGCACCAGCCCGTCTCTTCACCTCTTACATGCAGAGAGCCACCCGTGGCCCCCGCCATGCGCTGAGCGGAGCCACAGCCCCGCTAGCTTTCAGTGCTGCCGATCTCGCCCATCTGCAGCGTGAGGGTGGCCCTGGGCGCGGCCGTGGCTTTGCCATGTGCTTGCCACTGTGGCTCGCCGCCATGCGCTCGCCGGCGTGTGCTCCCCGGCGTCGCGCCCTCACTTTTTCCCCTGCCACATCTGCCACCACTGCTGTGATGCCATGAAGATTTTTTGCCTTTTCTTTTATAACTCTTACACCGTTTTTACAACTTCTTTATTCTTAGTGCTTTTTGCCTACATTCTTGGACTTGTTTGTCAAGCTGAGAGACTAAACATTTTAGAAGCTTCGTAGTTAGGGATCAGTGTGCCCCAGACCCCAAAGTCCTTACACATTCTGTAAACTAAGACAGAACCATCTAGAAGAAGGCTCCTTGGGGAGAGGGGCTCATTCAAGCCTCTCACTGGGGAATTTTTGATAGATATGCTAATTAATAATACCTATAATGTCATACCAGATCTTCTGGTGGGGGCATTGCGGTGTGGATTTCGGTGCATTTGACCTGGAGGTGTGCACCTAAGGATCCTTAAAATAAATATCAAGGTAAAATCCCTTTTCCCCTTCTAACCGTGTTTGACTCTTGATTTTAAGACCAGGAAAAGGCATCAGTTGCTGGCGACCACGAAGGGACCCTAAAGACCTTGAAACTCGCAGTCTTGGGTTAGAACACATCTTGCTTTGCCCCTCTCTTTTCTGGCAAATTACAGAGGGGCCAGAGTGATGATTCAGGACTGTGACCCGGACTTTAAGACCCAGCACAGAAAGGCAGAAGCACGGAAAGGGAAGTGATGTAAAAGGGGAACGATATTACCGATATTGTGCTAGTACTAAGGAAAGAGATCTCCATGGCAGTTGGAAAGGTTGGGGGCCAAGAAGCCCATGAAAGGGGAAAGGTTAAACCTTTCCCCTGCAAACTGTGGAAAGGAGGGGATGCCCTCCATGAAGTCCACAAGAGCCCAGAGGCTGTACCCTACACAGCCACAGGAGAGGCTCAGAGGTTGGTTGGTTGGTTGGTTGGGACGTCGGGAGGCTGTGGGTTCGAATCCTGTTAAGACCAGATTTTCATGCACACATTTACTGTTTGCTAAAACTAGTTGCTTTTGTATTTTAAAGTGCTGTAGTTTGTGTAGTAAGCTAGATAAACTGCCTAGGAAGTCAGAATTCTGAGGTCAGATTGCAGGCTGAATTCCGGAGTTAAAAGCTTCCCTCTAACAGAGTTTTTCTGTCTGTGAGCAAACATGGGTGATGTTTTTTCAAATGAAAATAAAAAAATCCCTTTTAGCAGCCCATTAGAGTTGATAATAAAACACTGGAAATGGCTGACAGGGCAAAAAACTACTTTGGACACCCGAGAATTGATCAAACTGTCCACACAGGTTTGACCGGCTTTAAAATTAAGTCAAAGAAATTGGCCTCACTATGGGAGTTTGGAAAGTAACATCATTACTGACCTGATAGTAGAACTGAGATCATTACGTAGGTTTGATGAACTAAGGTATGCAGAACTTTTTACTATGTATCTGAACAGGGAAGAAGCATATGTGGTAGACAAAAGTAATATGGAAATGACTTTGAGAAGGAGAAAGGGAAAGAAGAAGCCGCCGCAAGCTAGCTCGTATACTAATATGGACAGAGAAATCAATATGACGGATCTAGATATGGTGGCCCCAGCTCTGCGCGATGGGGGGGGTCTCCCTCCCCCATTCAACCACCAGCAGCCTGCACAGGTGGGGGTGGGGGACAGAGGAATGGAGCAGCCGGTGGGGGTGGGGGCAGGGGGGTGGGGGAGCAGTGGGGGCAGCCCGCACAGGTGAGGGTGGGGGACAAAGGAATGGGGCAGCCTGCACAAGTGGGGGTGGGGGTGGGGAGTGGGGGGGCGGTGGCTCTGCCGCCACCGCTGCCTCCGCCGCTGTCTGAGCGGGGGCAGGGAAGAGACTGAGCAGCCAGCTCCAAGCCAGTGTAGCAGCATGGGGCCTCCCCACCTCCAGCCTTGTCAGGGGCGGAGAGCAGGCACAGAGGCGGGAGAGATGCAGGCATTCCGCCACCCCCTGACCGCCCCAGAGGCAGAGAAGGTGCGGACTGGCCACTGCCCTCTGACTTTTCCAGAGGCAGAGACGGGGACGGGGAGGGGAAGGGGTCGGGTGGGCTGCCTTTCCCCGAGTTCCCTGGACATGGAAGTGAAGGCAGAAATGGGCACAGGCAGTTCTGAGTACCTTTGCCAGTGCAGGAAATTGCAAGTTTCCAAGACAGAGACAGGAGGAGCTGCTCGCTCTCCCCACCCTGCGGTGTGGCCAGTGTTAAAGCTGAGGGCAGACAAGATGGCCCCGACCCAGGCGCCTCTTGCAGAGCTAGGGATGGGAGAAGCTGCTTGCAGCCCCTGCCTCCCTGCCCCTTCACTGCCGTAAAAAGCAAGGCAGTCCCTGATCAACATTTGGCTGAGACAATCTTTAATACCAATGAAGCAGTTTCAATTGAAAGCGAATGGGATGATTCCGATACAGATGGTTCCCGTCGGGAGGGTAGTAGAAAAAAGGGGAAGATAGCCCAAGGAGCCATGAAAGCAGTCAGTCCCATCGCTAAACACACAAAGTCAAAAGCAGATAAAGGGGGGAAGGAAAGACCTGTATTAGAAGTACCTCTGAGACAGTGTAATAAACGAATTGGTTTCAGGGTGTTGGTTATTACTGTTTAAATGAGATATAAAAGAGGGGAGTTGAGGGTGGAATAGATGGACATGTTAATTGAAGGGAAGTTGCGAGACTGTACGGGTATAATGCTGGAATGTAACCACTGGATGGGGATATAACAAGGACCCAATGGGTTTAATAGAAGGAACTTTCTAGTACATTGCTTCGTAGGGTACAAGGGATGAGGACGATGCCCTAGACTGTGATTGGAGAACGAGCCAACCAATGAAGTGGACTTGTTTGAAAATGATTGATGAGGAATGCACGAAGGTATAGACCAACCAGCGAACAGGAAAGGGACCAATCAGCACAAGGATTAAGAAATGCACCAGTCCGGTGGCACCAAAGACTTTAAAAGCCATCTGCATCCGAGGGGGGGGCAGTCCTCCTGCGGAACTTGGGGTTCAAGGGAGCACCCAGTGGGTCTCACTGTCTTGTTGGTGTATTGTTTTGTTCTGGCTTGTCGTGTGGAGCCTGGGCTTATCCTGGGTTCCCGCTCTCAGCAGTTAATAAATAAATGAGTTGAGTTTTCCTTTCAAAAGTCTCAGCCTCGTTCACAACAACAGGCTGTGGGAAATCAAGGAGTGATTTATATAAAGACACCATTTTCCCTCAGAGAATTACAGCAGTGGAAAAACTCAATTGGGAAGTACAGGGACAACCCAGAGAGAGTAGCTATGCATGTAGAAATGGCCATAAAATCCCAAAACCCAGATTGGGGTGATCTAAATGTTATGCTAGGTGAATTATTGGCTAAAACAGAGAGAGAAATGGTCAACAAAGCTGCTATATCTGCTATAGAAACTCAAATTGCAACTGGGAGTCTCCAAGGGTCAGTTAATGACATCTATCCCCTAGCAAACCCTAGCTAGGATCCCAGTGTCCCAGAACAGATAGAAAAGCTGAAGCGGTACCAGAAATGGGTAGTTATTGGGTTAAAATGTGCCGTTCCTAAAGCAGTGAATTGGCCTAGGTTATATGAGATCAAACAAAATCCAAATGAGACCCCCACAGAGTTTCTAAATAGGCTTAAAGAGGCTGCACAAAAATACACTACCTTAGACCCTGACTCACCTGAGCAGCAGATCCACCTGGCCTACCTATTTATAGGTCAATCTGCTAATGACATAAAGACAAAACTGCAAAAGACAGATGGGCCACTGGACATAAGTAAATCGTTGAATGTAGCCTGGAAGGTATAGCAGAACAGAGACTTAGCAGACAAAGATAAACATAATAAACCCCACCACAAGAAGTATGATAAGGGAAAGTCATCTGACACATCAAAAAGGGGTCCCTCTTTTCCCCTAGCTGAGGACCAATGCACAATTTGCAAAAAGCGAGGGCACTGGAAAAATGAGTGTCCATCACGAGCAGAAAAGAAGCCCCCAGTTTCGGAACTAACTGTAAATACGGACTGACGGGGACCGAAGGTAACTACCCCAGCAGAGCCTTCGGTTGTAGCTAAGCTGGGGAATCATGACGTTGAATTTCTGGTTGATACAAGAGCAACATATTCTGTGTTAAATACTTTAAAAGGTAAACTGAGTCAAGACACTGTGGATGTGATCGGAGCTACAGGGGAAAGTGAAACAAGGCTTTTTCTCCAACCTTTAAAATTTAAATTGGGAAAACACTGGGTCACTCACCAGTTCCTGAATATGCCAAATTCCCCAATGCCAGTATTGGGCAGAGATTTATTGGAAAAACTGGAAGCAGAAATTAAGTTTTCCAAGGAGGGGGGAGTGAAAGTTATAATCCCAGAATCTAAAATTATTGAAGCAGCTGCTATACTTGTACAGGAATGCCATGGAAAAATTCCCAAAGAAGTTGAAGAAGCTGTCATTCAAACAGTGTGGGCCAATGATTCTCCTGGGAGATCCAAAAAAGCTGAACCTGTATCACACTCAAAGCAGGGGCTACACCAGTAAGGCAAAGACAATATCCTCTGAAATTAGAAGCTCGCAAGGGATTAGTACCTGTGATTGAAAAGTTTCTCAAATTTAGGTTGTTAGTGGAATGTAAATCCAGGTACAACACACCAGTTTTGCCAGTAAAGAAAGCTGATGGTAAAAGCTACAAGTTGGTGCAGGATTTGAGGGAAATCAACAAGATAACAGAGGACATACACCCAGTGGTAGTGAATCCTTACACACTTTTGACAACACTAACCAATGAATTAGGGTGGTTCACTGTTTTAGATGTCAAGGATGCCTTTTTCTGCATTCCTGTGCATAAGAATAACCAAGAACTCTTTGCTTTTGAGTGAGACAATCCTGAAACAGGGAGAAAGACCCAGCTCACCATGACAGTTTTACAAGGATTCAAAAACAGCCCGACCATATTCAGAAACCAGCTGGCAAAGGAGCTTGAGGACTGGAGGAAACAAGAACCAGGAGAAGCAGTTCTCCAGTATGTTGATGACATTTTGATAGTGGCCAAGACACAAGATGACTATATCGAGCTCACTTTAAGTCTGTTGAACCTTTTAGGCCAAAGTAGGTATCAGGTCTCGAAAGAGAAGGCACAGGTTGCCAGGGAAACAGTAGTATACCTGGGCCTGGAAATTTTCCGCGGACATCAACAACTCAGCAGAGAACGGAAGGAAACCATCTGTCGACTTCCAGAGTCCCATACCGTAAGGGAGATGCAGGCCTTCCTGGGAATGGTAGGTTGGTGTCGCCTATGGATATCAAACTACAGTCTATATGAGGTCCTTAGAGCAGCTTAAAAAGGGACAATCATGTGGACAGAGAATGCCAGGGCTGCATTTAAACAGCTGAAACATTGCCTGATGTCAGCCCCAGCTCTGGGGCTGCCGGACTTGACTAAACCTTTTGAACTCTTTACACATGAGCAACTGAATGTTGCTCTGGGGGTACTGGCACAGCACCTTGGAGACCAGCGAAGAGCTGTGGCCTATTTTTCAAAACAACTAGACAATGTAGCCCAGGGTTGGCCAGGATGCTTGAAAGCTGTGGCAGCAACAGTCCTTCTGCTACAGGAGGCCTGTAAATTCACCCTTGGGCAGCACATTGTCGTGTATGTACCCCATGCAGTGATAAATGTGCTGGAGCAAAAGGAAGGACACTGGCTCTCCCCTAGCAGGATGCTCAAATACCAATCTGTGTTGTTAGAACAGGACGATGTTACTCTAAAGACAACTTCTGTGGTAAACCCTGCGATGTTTTTACCATCCACATTACTTGACAGTGTGCCTGAACATGATTGTTTGCAGTCAATAGAGGAGACTTATCCCAGCAGACCAGACCTGGAAGATGTTTCTTTGAAGGATCCAGACTGGGAATTGTACACTAATGGGAGCAGCTTCAAGAAAAACGATAGGAGGATGACCGGTTATGCCATAACGACCTCAGATAAAATCATTGAGGCAAAAGCCTTGCCTCCAGATGTATCATCACAGAAAGCTGAACTCATTGCACTAATGAGAGCTCTAGAACTGAGTGAAGAGAAGAAAGTGAACATATGGACTGATTCCAAATATGCCTTCAGCGTTGTGCATGCCCACGGAGCTATTTGGAAGGAATGTGGCCTGCTGACTGCTCAAGGTAATGAAGTTAAGCATGCTAAACAAATTCTTGCACTTTTACAGAGCATTTGGAAGCCTACGGAAGTGGCAATCATGCATTGCAAGGGTCATCAAAAAGGGAAAACAGCCCCTGAACTGAGAAATTGTTTTCCTGATGAAACAGCAAGGGGGATTGCAGAAAAAGGCATTTTTGCAATAGTACTACAGGAAGAGATAGATTTGTCATCATTTACCCCAAAATACGATCAGAGGGATCACAAATTAATTAATTTCAGCCTTAAGCTGAAATCAAAGAAAGTGGGTAGGCTGTTACCCCGGTAGGACAAATTGTAGTTCCACCCCTGATCCTTCGGGAAATAGCCCAATGAGAGCATGAAAGTACCCACTGGGGAACAGAAAATCTTTTAAAACATTTGAGGAAAGTAGTGATAGGGAGATGGATGACTGATATTGTACAATCTGTAACAAGCAAGTGTGAAACCTGCTGTAAAAACCCAAGCAAGAGAGTTGTGTTAAGAGTGACAAAAACAGGAGATCTCCCGGGAGATTATTGGCAAATAGATTTTGCTGAGATGCCATGCAAAGAGGGATGCAGGTATATACTGGTACTGGTTGACATCTTCAGTGGGTGTCGCACCAACACAGCAAAAGAAGTAGTGAAAGCTTTGCTCAATCATATAATACCAAGATTTGGGGTTCCTTTGGGAATGTCATCAGATAGGGGACCACATTTTGTTGCAATGGTGGTTAGAGAAGTTAGCAAGATTTTGGGACTTACCTGGGACCTGCACACACCATACAGGCCCCAGGCAAGTGGCAAAGTTGAACACATGAACGGGACCCTCAAAACTCAGATTTGCAAGATTTGTCAAGAGACATCCATGACATGGGTTCAAGCCCTGCCTATAGCCTTGCTGAGAGTCCGCATACAGCCAAGGCGAAGGGACAACATCAGTCCCTATGAAATATTATATGGCAGGCCATACCAGGTTCCACATATCCCGGGGGAAATTCATATGACAGGTAAAAATGATTTGCAGAAATATTTAATGGCTCTGAGTTCCACTTTGCAGAAGCTCCAGAGATTCGTCGTGTTCTCCAAACCAATAGGATTGGACACAGCTGCTCATCCGTTCCAGCCTGGAGACTGGGTCTACATCAAGTGCTGGGACAGCGACCCCTTGCAAGCCAAGTGGAAGGGACCATTCCAAGTTTTGCTGACCACTTCTACTGTGGTCAAGGTTGCTGGCAAGGGACCGTGGATTCACTATTCCAGGGTGAAGAAAGCTTCTGCTTCCGAAACTACCAAGAAGACAGAGACCGATACAAATCAGAAAGATGCAGTTTAAACTGTTATTTACATGTTTGCTATTTGCCCAACTGGTAACCATGGTTTAGGGTTCACCCCATGATTTGCATAAGACTGTAGTCCAAAATGTGTCCAAGGTTCTGATGTGGACCAAAGCGAGAGAATTAAGAAAGGTTTAGATGAAATTCGGAAAAGAACTCAAATTCTACATGGAGTAGCTTCTAGAAATAACACCTTCAATTTTGATCATATTTTTGATATCCTCACCTCATGGTTACCAAACTGGGCCTGGGTAAAAGAAATATTCATCATAGCTGTAATTGTAGTTTTTATCTGTGTAATAGCCTGTGGAGCAGCTGGTTGTGTAAACCGGTTCTGCGAGTAAAGAATAGAGTAGACTAGACAAGGCAGGGTTTTGTTAGTTAGGGGAGAAATGATGCCATGAAGATTTTTTGCCTTTTCTTTTATACCCGTTAATACCCTTTTTACAACTGCTGTATTCTTAGTACTTTTTGCCTACATTCTTGGACTTGTTTGTCAAGCTGAGAGACTAAACATTTTAGAAGCTTTGTGGCTAGGGATCAAGTATGCCCCAGACCCCAAGGTCCTCTCCAGAACACATTCTGTAAACTGATAGAACCATCCAGGAGAAGGCTCCTTGGGGAGGGGGGCTCATTCAAGCCTCTCATTGGGGAATTTTTGATAGATATGCTAATTAATAAAACCTATAATGTCATACCAGGTCTTTTGGGGGTGCATTGCGGAGTGCATTTCAGTGCATCTGACCTGGACGTGTGCACCTAAGGATGCTTAAAATAAATATCAAAATCCTTTTTCCCCTTCTAACTGGTTTTGACTCTTGATTTTAAGACCAGGAAAAGGCATCACCTGTACTCTCACAGAAGGCAAACAGAGAGGGAACATGCTACCAGGACGGGACCTCCCAGCTCCAGACACTTGCCACGACCCAGCTCCAGCGGATGCCGCGTGGCGCAGGGCAGCGTGAGCTTTACGGTACCATCCGGCTTCCCTCCAGGGTCAAACAGGTCGGGGGACGAGGGGCCATCTTCTGGTTCTCCTCCCCCAGCCCCAACAGACTTACGGTCGCTTGCTGGCAGTGCAGAAGGGCTTGGCACAGTTACTGCGGTGGCACAAGCGGCTTTTTTTGTCTGATCTCCGGGTGCTGCATGCACCACGAGCGCCTTTACACACTGTCCTCCATGGATACAAAAGCTTTATCAGCACTGCGTTGCCACGTGTAAATCATCCCACAACATGTCCTCTAAAGCGTCCCATGTCTGAGGATTAAAAATATTGGTCCTATCTAAAGTTGAATCACAGTCTTTTACCGAAAACAAGAGTCTGTTCAAATCTGTAGACTCAACTTTCCTGCCATGTTTCTTTATAATCTGTTTTAACGTCTCTGGGATGTTCTGTTCTTGGGATACTCCATCCCCTACGTCCCCCATGGCTCAGCTACAATTTGTAGGGATTATTGCTGGCCACCTTTCCCACTTCTCTCAGCAGCACTTCCAAGTCCCATGGGGCTCACCGACAGACACGCAGATAGGCGTATAATAAATTCTCACACGGGGACACCATTTGTCGGCGACTGAATCTCGGACCCAGACCGGCAGGGAATCTGAATGGTTTATTCAAAGGAGTTGGTTTTATACACTTTTCTAAGGCACAGTAGTTCCTTATATGGCGTGACCTATCTCGTGTTGCCACATCAGCAACACACGGGATCTGCCCTGTGACACCTCCTCCCCCCAGGGCCCAGTGGAGACAAGCCTCTCTGTGCTGCCTTGTGCTCCTTTGTTCTGCCATGTGCCTTTGCAGGCAGGTTTTACAGCTCACAACCTAATTCTCCTTTATAATTCCCAATACTGTGGCTCCCAGTCACCCCAGTATGATCCCAGTCATTTTCAGTTACACTCAGTATGATCCCAGTATGACCCTGGTCACTCCCACTATGATCCCTGCATGGTCCCAGGTGTTCCCCTTCACTCCTAGTATAGTTCCCGGTACTCCCAGTACAGTTCCAGTTTCCCCCAGTATGATCCCAGTTACTCCCACTGTGGTTCCAGTCCTCCCCGGTATGATTCCAGTATGAACCCAGTCACCCTCAGTACAATGCCATTTGCTCCCACCATAGTCCCAGTCACTCCCCGTCTCTCCCAGTATCTCCCAGTAGCTTCCAGCATGATTCCAGTCACTCCCTGTATATCCCAGTTGCCCTCAGGATGCTCCCAGTCACTTCCAGTATGATCCCAGTATGACCCCAGTCACCCTCAGTGTAGACCCAGCTGCTCTCAATATGATCCCAGTTGTCCCCGGTATGGCCCCATTTCCTCCCACTGTGATCCCAGTCTCTCCCAGTTGCCTCTAGCATAGACCCAGTCACTCCCAGCATGATCCTACTCTGATGCCATGATGATCCCAGTTGTCACCTGCATGCTCCTAGTTGCTCCCAGTTCCTCCTAGTCTGATCCCAATTGCTTTCAGTTGCCCCTAGAACAGAGCCAGTCATTCCACATATTCCCCAGTATGTGTCCAGTAGGATCCCAGTCTCCCCCAGCATGGTCCCAGTCAATCCCAGTTGCCCCCAGTGTAGACCTAGTCACTCCCAGTCGCTCTCAGTGTGTTCCCAGTCACTCCCAGTGTGGTTACAGACACTCCCAGTATAGCCCAGTTGCCCTCAGCTTGCTCATAGTCATTCCCAGTCACAGCCACCAGTAAGCTCCCGTAAGGTTCCAGGCTGCAGTCCTCCAAGGCCAGGCTGCTCCAGCCTGGGCGCAGGGCCCTCTGTGAGGAGCCAATTCAGTTTGAGTTCAGCCATTTTAGGTTGCCTCAACTCTGGCTGTCAGGGTTTTCAGAGGCATGCGGGGGCAGGGAGCGTACACCTGCCACTTGCAGGAGGCAGCCACGAGTGGGGGAAGCCTCATCTCTGGGGAGCCTTGGCCTGGCAACACCCCACACGAGGAAGGCAGTAGGAGACACTGTGGAGGGGCTTCTCCAGTCAGGTCGCGGAGAGGTCTCCACCAATGGACGGCCCAGGAAAGTTGGACTGGGCCAATGGTTCCCTGTCCTCAGGCAGCCTTTGGGAGGGGCCGGGGGAGTATAAAACCCAACCGCGTCAGGGCTCACTGCTGCTTGCTCGGGAGGCCTCGCTACTGCCCGCTGCCTGTGTGAAAAACAATGAGCCAATTCAAAAGTTGAAAGGGTTTTATTAACAAAAATTTAATAATTGACAACTACAGACCCCAAGTGGCAAGCTGCCTGCCTACAAAACAAAGGAGAGCAGTATTTGGCATTTGGCTATGTGGGTTAGCCTAGGGCACAACCCTCCGGGCTTGTGCAAGGCCTGTTCTCCCCTCCCAGTGTCAATCAGGGTATCTGGACACATTTGTCCAGTCAGGGGCCGAGTTGGTTTGGTCCCTCCCTCATGCCTGCCCATAGGGGCCAGCTCATCCCTCTGGAGCATGCCCAGTTGTTGCCTAAAGGAGGGGCCCCAGCCTGAGTGACACATTCTGGTGGTTTTGACTGGCACTTGCACACTTCCCACCCCCAAGAAGATTCTGGAAAGTTATTCCCGTCAGCCATTTTGTTTTACATTAATCATTGACAATTCAACAGTAAAAACATACTGAGCACTAAAGCATCCTAACATACAATCTAACTCTAACCATCACTCTCAACTCCCAGTCATTTTCCAACCTGAAATCAGAGAATGTTAACAGTATTAAACTTGGTAATTAACTCTTTAACCCCTTGAATCAGTAACTCCAAATACAAAAACCAACATCTCCCTTCACTGTTTATAACATCCTGGCCCGAGCCTGCCTTCTGGCTCTGCTGCCCTCACTGGCTTGCCCTTGCACCTGTCCTGCTTTCCTGTGCTCCTGAGCACCACCTCGCTGCTTTGCTCTGCCTTCCTGCCTGGGCTGCCTGCATCCTTCCCTGCCACCCCGATCTAGCCGTCACTGCCCGTCCTGCCACGCCGATACAGCTCCTGGTCCTCTCATCCAAGCACCCACTCACCGCGTGTCCAGGGCCGTCGCCACAGGAGCCGCGCCCATCGAGCCGCGCCCTCCAGGAGCTGCGCGGGCTAGGTCGGGCCTGGCTCAGCCACAGGCAGGCAGCGTGCACAGCCCCCCACCTGGGCACCAACAGCACTGCCCTGACCCGCTGGGGGTAAAGCCCTCTTTTTCTCTCTGTCCCCTCTGTCCCCTCTCCCCCACTCTTTTCCCATTTTCCTTTCTTCTGTTCTGTCTCCTCTAGCTGTCTTCTGCTCGGGAAGCTCCTTTTCTTTCTCCTTTTGGTGTCTATAAATGGTTCTCAGTGACAATATTTGCCTCGTTTGGCTTCATTCCCTTCTCGACCATCCATTTTTAAAAGAACTCTCAGTTCCCCACAGTGGAACGCGACACCCCCTCTTCTCCACTGGATCTTTCACTGGATCACAGCCTCCTCCAGGCATCTACCCGCTCCGCTGTGAGCACCTCCCCTCCCGGCTGCAGGTGGATCTCTGCATCCCCCGTGGATTTCCGGGGACTGTGGGTGGATCTCTGCATCCCCTGTGGATCCCCAAGCTCCTTCACCATGCTCTTTACCATGGCCTGCAGAGGAATCTCGGCTCTGGAGCCTGGAGCACCTCCTCCCCCACCTTCTCCACTGACCTTGGTGTCTCCATGTTGTTTCCCTCACACATTCTCACCTCCTCCTCTTCTCTGACCAGAAGCCAAAACTGTGACTTTGTTTTGATTTTCTTCTTAAATCTGTTATCCCAGAGGCGTTACCAGCCTCTCTCATTGGCCCAGTTTTGGCCAGCAGCATGTCCATCTTCAGAGCCATTGGGGATTGGCACTGCTGGACATGGTGGAAGCTTCCAGCAGCATCTCACAGGAGCCACCTCTGTGGCCCCCTCACCACCAAAAACCAGGCTGTGCCAAACCAATGCAGGAGTCATCGGTGAGAAAAGCTCTGACTGAGCAAAAATTGTTTTGTGCATTTTCTGATTGGCTTAAAAGTGTTGTGGTCTCTGGCACCTGCACATCTCCATGGCAACTGATGAGTCATCATCGCTGCATGCTCTGATTGGCCAAAGGCTGCTTTGTGGTGGGGGCTGGAGGCCTCCGACAAATGTGGGACCCCCACAAGCTGCTTATAACCACCAAAACTGAGAGTTATAGCCCTCCCTCAGACACCGGTGGAACCGTGGGGTCACCCCAACCCCCAAAATGAGGCACAGGGCCCACAAGCCATTTATATCCCTGCCCCAGGTTGGGGGAAAGCAGCAGGATCCTCCCCAAAATGGTGTCTCCTCACAGTCACAGAATGAGGAAGGGGTGTCACCTCAGTTTCCTGAATTAGCAGAAAAACTCCAAAAGCCATTTCTAGCCCCCAAAATTGGCAGAAAGCAGCAGGATCTTCCCCTAAATGGGCTCCCCATGTCCCTCTCTGTGGTGCCCACTCCAAGCGCCAGAGCCACGTGTCCTCCTCTGTCTCCCTGTATCCCCTCCTCAGGATCAGGGGGTACCCAAAAAACCCCTCAGGAACAGGGGATAACCCAAATGCCCTCAGATGTGGGGGATACCCAGAAAGGAGATTCCCCCCCAGCCTCATCATCCCCAGCCTTCAGCTCTTCATTCCAAACCCCTGCCCCCCTCCCATTGCCCATCCCCCACCATGTACCTCCCACTCCGTCCAGACCCTCTGAATGCCCATCCAGCCCCTCCTGGGGATTTTGAGGGGGCTGTAGGATCAAGTACTTTTGGAATGTGACTGAGCCATTTGGAGTGGGAACTGAACAGTTTTCACTGGGATCCAGTGGTTTTGAGGTGACAGATTGAGGCCTCACCTTCTGGAGTGCAAAGCAATGGAGAAAACTCTTCCATCTCCCCTCAGAACCCCCAAATCCTCCCAAACATCATCATCCCTGGTGCCTATGGGGATCCAGAAGGATATGGAGAAGACAACCAGCCAGGTGTCTTCCCAACAAGGACACAGGGAATGTCGGTCCTTCAGTGGAGGATGAAGTTGGAGCAGCGGACGAAGCTCTTCCCGCAGTTGGGGCACTTGCAGGGCTTCACTTACCGGTGCTTCTGTTGGTGTCTGGTCAAGGCTGAGCTCTGGGTGAAGCTCTTCCCACACTCGGGACACTCATAGGGCCTCTCCCCAGTGTGGCTCCTCTGGTGGATGATCAGCTCAGAGCTCTGTCTGAAGCTCTTCCCACATTCCCCACACTGGTAAGGCCTCTCCCCAGTGTGGAGCCTCTGGTGGACAATCAGGTTGGATCTGTGGCTGAAGTTCTTCCCACATTCCAGGCACTCGTAGGGCCTCTCCCCGGTGTGGCTCCTCTGATGGATGATCAGGCTGGAGCTCTCTCTGAAGCTCTTCCCACATTCCCCACACTCATAGGGCCTCTCCCCAGTGTGGATCATCTGGTGGCGGATCAGGGTGGATCTCTGTCTGAAGCTCTGCCCACATTCCCCACACACATAGGGCCGTTCCCCAGTGTGGATCATCTGGTGGCGGAGCAGGTCAGAGCTATACCTTAAGCTCTTCCCACATTCCTGGCACTCGTAGGGCCTCTCCCCAGTGTGGATCATCTGGTGGCGGATCAGGGTGGAGCTCTGGCTGAAGCTCTGCCCACATTCCCCACACTCGTAGGGCCGTTCCCCAGTATGGATCATCCGGTGGCGGAGCAGTTCAGAGCTGTCTCTGAAGCTCTTCCCACATTCCCCACACTCATAGGGCCGTTTCCCAGTGTGGATCATCTGGTGGCAGATCAGGGTCGATCTCTGTCTGAAGCTCTGCCCACATTCCCCACACTCATAGGGCCGTTCCCCAGTGTGGATCATGTGGTGGCGGATCAGGGTGGAGCTGTCTCTGAACTTCTTCCAACATTCCCCACACTCATAGGGGCGTTCCCCAGTGTGGATCATCTGGTGGCGGAGCAGTTCAGAGCTTTCTCTGAAGCTCTTCCCACATTCCCCACACTCGTAGGGCCGTTCCCCAGTGTGGATCATCTGGTGGCGGATCAGGTGGGAGCTGTCTCTGAAGCTCTTCCCACATTCCAAGCACTTGTAGGGCTTCTCCCCGGTTTGAAGTGGCTCATGGACCACCAGGTCCGAGCTCTGGCTGGATCTCTGGGCACCTTCCTGGCACAGGGTGGGTCTTTCCTCCTCACAGCTCCCTGGGCTGCATTTGCAGCCTCTCCTCCTAAGGGATCTCCAGGTCTTTTCCTCCCTGTTGGATTCCTGCGCCATGGAGCCGCTCAAAACGGCCTCTTCCACCAGGTTCTGCCGTGGGGATTTGTCCTCCCTGGGCTCTGTCCTCAGCTCCTTGTCTGGGGGAGGAAGGACAAGGAGAGGATGGCATTTGCCTCTGTGCCACAGGGAAGGGGAAGGAGATCCCCCCAGTCCGTCCCCGGCAGGACGGCGTCGGCATCGGGGTTGTCCTGCAGCCGGGGGCGATGCTGGGCTGGGAGATGGAGCAGAAGAGAGGGGGAAATGGGCAGGGACTTCCTCCTCACCTGCCTGGGTGTCCTGGGGCATCTTCCTCTTCCTCACAGCCTCCTCCTCCATTTGGCAAAGGTTTGGGAATGGGAAATCCTGGTTTGGGGAAAAACACGGGATGAGCATGTTAAGTTTGAATGTCCCCCTGCTCAAGTCCATCTCTACAAGTCACCGGGCATCTGGGGTCCAGAAAAACCTCCCAAACACCAAGATTCAGCCCTGAAAAAGCCTCACAGGAATTCCACCTCTCTAGTCCCACCACTCTGATGTTGGGGGTTCCCCCCTGTCCCAGCTGCTGGGGATCACGCTTGTATTGGGGTCCCCCATCTACTTGGTCCCCGCCCTCCCCAGGCTGCTGGGAGTCCAGGAATCCAAAAAGCTCCCACCTTGGGCTCCCCACTTAGGGATGCTGGGGGTTATGGGGTCCAAGGGATCCTTCTCCCCTTATTCTCTGCTTCGGGGTGCAGGGGGTCCAAGGAGTTCCCCTCCCCCTCTCCAGGCTGTCAAGGGTCCCATGAATTGCGGCGCCCCCCCCTCTCTGGGCTCCCCACTTTGGGGTCCTGTGGGTCCAGACTGCCGGGGCTCCCCTGGTCCGGTCCCGGTACTGCCCCTCTCTGCTTTCCCCACTTTGAGAGTCCCAAGGTTGCCCCCACGGGCTCTGCCCGCTGCCAGGGCTCTGCTGGCACCGCCACAAGGACCCCTCAAAAACACGTCCTGGGGACCCCCCAGTGTCCATGCAAGGGGCATTTGCTTCTCAGCTTTGGAGTTCTTCATACTCCAAACATCCCCCCCAAAAAAACCAGTCCAGGGACCCCCCAGGATATTTGGGCTGAGCTCCCCCTCCCCGGACACCTGTGGGATGGGGGAGTGATGCTCCCTTGGGTGAGGGGCTGTGAATTCAGGGAGTGCTCGGCCTCATGCTGCCTTCTCCTTTACTTGATCCTCTCTTGTCCCTCCTCTTCCTCCTCCTCCCACTCCTCCTCTGCCATCCCTCCTCCTCCTCCCCCCAGCACCAGTGACACCCTGGGTCCCCTGTTCCCGAGCCCCTCGCAGCCCGCGGGAGCAGCGGGGATGGAGCCGGGACAGGTCGGGATGGGCAGCGCGGGGCTCTCGGCTGCTCCCACCCGCTGGGGGCGGGGCAACCCGGCCCAGGGAAAGGAGAGGGAAACTGGGAACATTGGGGGCTGCACATCCAAACTGGGCCTTACTGGGGACCCTGGGTGGGGACTTGCAGCCCTTGGGGCTCCTCTCGGAGCCTGGAGAGCCGGGAGGGGGAACGCAGAGAGGGCTGGGGGATCCCAGGAGTGGCATCACTGGCAGTGACCGCTTTGTACTGGAGTAACTAGAACCTTATTGGGGCAACTGGGCTGGGACTGGGAATGACTACAAGCATGCTGAGGCCAACTGGGATATACTGGGAGTGTCTGTAACCATAGTGGGGCTTACTGGAATCACACTGGGAACAGTTGGGACAACGCTGGAGGCACCTGGGAGCAACTGGATCTATGCTGGGGGCAACTGGGCGTGACTGGGACTATTCTAGGGGCAACTGGGATCATACTGGGAGGAACCGGGAACACCTGGAACTATGCTGGGGGCAAGTGGGATCATACTGGAATTACGGTGGGAGCAGCAGGGTGAGACTGGGATCATACTGAGGGTGACTGGAATCATCCTGGGATTGACTGGGAATGGCTGTGAGCAACTGGAATAATGCTGAAAGTAACTGGGAAGAAGTAGGAAGGACTGGGAGCATGCTGGGGGTGACTGGGATATACTGGGAGAGACTGGGAGTCACAGGGATTCTACTGGAGGCTACTGGGCTCATGCTGGCACTGACAGGCAACAACTGGGAGCACACTGGGGGCCACTGGCATCATACTGGAAGTGACTGGGATCATACTGGGATTATAGTGGATGTCAATGGACCCTGACTGGGCGTTACTGGGAGCTACCAGGCCCATGCTGAGAACCTACTGGGGATACACTGGGATCAGACTGGGAGCAACTGGGAATGATAGGATGCATGCTGGTGACAACTGGGATGTACTGGCAGTGACTGGGATAAAACTGGGAGCAACTGAACCATGCCGAGGTAACTGGGAGTGCCTGGGAATGACCATGAGAATGTTCAGGGCAACTGGGATATACTGGGAGTTTCTGAGACCATGCGGGTGGTGACTGGGACCACACTGGGAGCGACTGGGAATGTGCTGGGGGGAACTGGGACCACACTGGGGGCAAGTGTGAGTGACTGGGGCCCTGCTGGGAGAGACTGGCATCATACTGGCAGTGACTGGGACTACGCTAAGGGCAACTGGGAAAACTGGGAACACACTGGACAAAAGTGGAAGGAACTGGGAGCAACTGGGACCATGCTGGGGGCTAAATTGCATCATAATGGGGAATGACTGGGAGTGACTGGGCTCATACTGGCAGCAACAGAGATCCTACAGGGAGTGAGGGGAAGTGACCGGGATCATACCGGGACTGACTGCGCTCATACTGGGACTGATGAGGAAACTGGAACCACTCGTGGGGGGGAACTGGGCTCATACTGGGAGCAGCCATTTCCCGGCCCCGGCACCCCCGAGCCCCTTTCCAGCCCCGGGACCCCCGAGCCCCTTTCCCGGCCGTGCCGCCCCTGCAGCCCCCAGACCCCCCCGCCGGGGTCCCGCCAATCCCAGGGGTCCCCCCTCTCGGGCTCCCCGCTTTGGGCTTCTGGGGCTCTCCTCTCTCCGGGGTCCCGCTTAGGGAAGCCGGGGCTCCCGGGGCTCCCCAAAACCGGTGTCCCCCCGCCCCCGCGCGCTCCCCACGGGGCCCCGGCAGAGCTCCGAGGGCCCGGCCCGGGAAGCCCAACCCCCCCCCCCGGGGGGCCCCCCAGCCCCCCGCCCCCGCCGGGGCTCTGCCGCCACCGCCACCGGCACCCCCAAAAACACCTCCCGGGACCCCACGATGTCCCCCCGAGGGCATCTGCGGCTCGCCTTTGGAGTCCCGCAAGCTCCAAACATCCCCCCAAAAAACCCCAAACCCAGGGACCCCCCGGGACATTTGGGGCGAGCTCCCCCTCCCCGGGCACCTGCGGGACGGGGGGCGATGGTCCCGGGGGGCTGCGAGTTCAGGGAGCGCTGGAGCCGAGCACTTCCTCCTCTGCTCCAGCTTCCCGCTGCCGCTCCGCCTCTTCCTCCCTCCTCCTCCTCCTCCTCCCGCCTCTCCCCAATCCCACCTCCGCCTCCTCCTCCTCCCCTTCCCCCTCCCCCGTTGCCGAGCCCCTCGCAGCCCGCGGGAGCAGCGGGGATGGAGCCGGGACAGGTCGGGATGGGCAGCGCGGGGCTCTCGGCTGCTCCCACCCGCTGGGGGCGGGGCAACCCGGCCCGGGGAAAGGAGAGGGAAACTGGGAACATTGGGGGCTGCACATCCAAACTGGGCCTTGCTGGGGACCCTGGGTGGGGACTTGCAGCCCTTGGGGCTCCTCTCGGAGCCTGGAGAGCCGGGAGGGGGAACGCAGAGAGGGCTGGGGGATCCCAGGAGTGGCACCACTGGCAGTCACTGCTTTGTTCTGGGATCGTACTGAGATCATACTGGCAGTGACTGGGCTGTACTGGGATCGTACTGACATCATACTGGGAGTAGCTGGGCCCATGCCGGGGGAGACTGCGATCCCACTGAGGGAGACTGGGATCATGCTGGGATCATACTGGGAGTGAGTAGGAGCCTGCGGGGGGCAATTGAGACCATACTGGGGGCAAATGGGATACAGTGGGAGTGACTGGGATCATGCTGAGGGTGACTGGGAGCAACTGGGAGCAACTGGGAGTGACTGGATGCATGCTGGGGGTGATTGGAAGCAACTGGGCTTCTGCTGTGATGAACTGGGATGATGCTGGAAGTGACTGGGATCATACTGGCAGTGAGTGCGACTACACTGAGGCTGACTGGGAGTGGTTGTAAGCAAATGCGATCATGCTGGGAGGAACTGGGAGTGACTGGGAATATGCTGGAGGGAACTGGGAGTGACTGGAAAAAAAGTGAGGGTGAAAGAGAGCCACTGGAACCTGTGGGGTGCAACTGGTTCATACTGGCAGTGACTGGGAGCACACTGGGGTCATATTTGGATCCTATTGGGCGTGACTGGACTAATACTGGGAGTATCTGAGAGTGACTGGGAAACGCGGCATGCATATCATCCCCCATACTGGGGGTGACAGCAACAGGGAGCATGCTGGGAGCAAATGGCATCATACTGGGACTGACTGGGTTGATCTAGGAAGCAACTGGAACCATGGTGGAGGCAACTGGGCCCATACTGGGAGTGACTGGAAATAACTGCGATTATACTGTGACCATACTGGGAGTGCTGGCATGTGACTAGGATTATACTGGAGGTTGCTGGGTTCATATTGGTGTTGAAAGGGAGCAACTGGGATCACACTTTGGCTACTGGGAGCAACTGAGAGCAACTGGGATCATTCTGCAAGCAAACTGGAGTAACTGGGAAGGACTGGATGTATGCTGGAGGCAACTGGGATATACTGGGCGTGACTGGTATGATAATGGGATGACAAACGCCTTCCTGGGACCACTGGGAGTGTCTGGGAATGACTACGGACATGCTGAGGGCAACTGGGATATACTGGGAGTGTGTGTAACCATACTGGGGGTGGCTGGGGATACACTGGGAGTGACTGGGATTAACTGGGATTTACAGAGCCTTCCCGGGGACAGCTGGAAGTGATCCCCCCGTTCCCCCACCCTCCCTCGGGCACTGCCGCATCTCCCAACCTGCACCGCCGGGATCTGCCCGGAGCAGCGCGATGGCTCCAGCGCTGGGGCTGGGGGCTCCTGGGGGCGGCGAGGGGGGACTGGGACCTTGGCCCCCCCGGGAGCCCCCTGAACTGCTGTTTCCCGGAACGGGACCCCCATAACCCCCATTCGCAGCATCGGGACCCCCCTGCTCCCCGTTATCCTCCACAGGGACCCCCCTAAATCCCTTATTTCCAGACATCAGGACCCCTCTGCTCCCCTTTTCCTGGCTCTCCCATGTCTCCCAGCCTCAGACTTCCTGTGTTCTGGATCCTGGGATGCCCTGGAATGCCTCGGACCCCCATTCCTGCCTTTCCCAGCCCCAAGCCCCACCTTTCTGCAAAACCGGAGACGCCCTGTACTCCCCTTCCCGGATGTGGCAGGTGTCCCCCCCCCCATTATCCCCCTATTCTGGGAAACCCTGGACTCCCCTGTCCTGGGCACAGGTGTACTAGTTTGAAAACAAACCAGTGGGAGGCACCAAGTCAGAATAACAATTTAATGGCGAAATTAAAGAAAAGGAATAAAAGTAGAAGAAAACACTGGTTCAAACTGACAGAGTCAGGATACAACCTGACACCCTGTTAATCAGGGGGGTGGTAGCAGTCTGGTTGAATGGTGGCTGCAGTCCTCTGAAGCAGTGATCCTGTAGAAAAAGGGTCTGCTCTTCCTCAGAAGGTCCAGTGGTGGCTGTGTGCTCCTGTCCTCTGGAAATCCAGTGGGAAGGGTTGTCTCTGGTGTTCAGAGTCTCAGATTATATCCACGATGGGATGCTTGGTTCCTCCCTCTGGGTGGAGCATCTCACAATGGGGTAATGAGTCATGAGGCCAAGTGTTGATTAGGCTCATTAACAGAAGATGGTCCAGAGGGAGTTATCTCTGAGTCAGGCCGCAGGACAATGATGGGCAATTAACAGAAAGATAGTCTGGGGGGAGGAGGCAAGGAAAACACTGCCCCACCTGGTTTCAACAACTCACGAGGATGGTGATAGAATACACTGCAACCCAGGACAACAGGGGCCCCCTGGAACTCCCTTCTACCTCTCCCAGTCCCTGCACTCCCCTTTCCTTGACCCTGAGACCCCCCTGGACTCCCATTCCTGAGAACCAGGATGCCCTTTTACCCCTTTCCCTGGCACTGAGACCCCCCTGCACCCCCTTATCCGGCACCAACACAACCTTTTCCTGGTCACCCTGCCTCTCCCAGCCCCCAGATACACCATTTTCCCTGACCCTGGGACCCCTGGGCCCCCATTCCTGCATTTCCCAGCCCCCAGACCCTCCTTCCCTCACACTGAGGGCCCCTGGCATCCCCTTCCCTGAGCACAGGATTCCCTGGACACCCCATCCCACCTCTCCCAGTCCCTGCACCCCCTTTCCTTGACTCTGAGCCCCTGAACCTCCTTCCAGCTTTCCCAGCTCTTCAAGTCCCTCCTCTCCTTGACCTGTGGACCCCCTGGATCCCCAAACTCCCACCCCCCCAGATCTCTGTGTCCCCCCAGTTCTCCACTCCCTGCAGTACCTGGAAGTGGCGCTGTCAGAGCCTGGCCTGGGGTCCCCCAGTCCCTGATCACGGGGATGTGGATGGGACCCCCTCCGAGCGCTGCCACAGCGAGCGGGGCTGGATGGAGCTGCAGGCACGGGGATGGGAGCGGGACTCGAGTAAGGATATTGGGATAGCCAGACCTGGGATATTTGGATAGCCAGATCCAGGATACTGGGACAGCCAGACCCAGGATATTGGGACAGCCAGACCCGGAATATTGGTACAGCCAGACCTGGGACATTGGGATAGCCAGACCTGAGACATTGGGATAGCCAGACCTGAGACATTGGGATGGCCAGACCCGGCTCAAGGAGAGGAACCGGCACGTGGCCAACAGTGACGTGGAGACAGGGCCAGTACAACCAGAGTGGGGGGAGCTGGGGGCTGGGCTGGGATCTGTGGGAATGGACTGGATCTCTAGGGGTGGGATCTGTGGGAGAGGGATGGGATCTGTGGGCCTGGCATAGGAATCCAGGGAGCTGCAAGGGACACGACTCCATGGGTCTGTTCTCTCCTCATTCCCAGGTCTCCCCACGGTGCAGGTGGTTTCCAGCTGTGACCTCCTGCCCAACGGAGCGTCCATGGATCCCACCGGCAGGGCTACGATGGGTGAGATTTCATCTCCTTCTGTTGGGGTTTTAAGAGATCTAGTTTTTTTTCTGTTAAAGGAATTTTCCCTCATTCTGTTTCTAAGACAATAAATCGCTGGGTGCTTAAGAGAAGACAAAAAGGGCTTGGCCACTCTTTTGTTTCACCTGGGTGTGGGTTCAGTTCGCTCTCAGCGTCCGGAGAGAGAAGCTGGAGAGAAAGGAGCTGCTGGTTCCTTTTTCTCGGCTGTTTTTTCTTTCCGCTGGAAACAACGCCGGGATCCCAAAGCCGCTTTCCCTGCCCTGCTGGAGGCCGGGCTGTGGCTGCCCTGCCCCGCTGCTGCTTCGAGCCTTCGCTGCGTTGTAGCCATGCTCACCCTGCCTGCCCAGACCTCAGGGGAGTTTCCCGTTTGGATACACCTCGTCTGCCATCTGGGATTTGTGCTTGTGCCTGCCGCTCCAGCCTGCCGTTCCAGCCTGCTGTTCCTGAGAGTCCGGGATCGGCTGCCCAGGGGTTTGTGAAGCCTTTGTTCCATCCTTCCCCGGGACCGCAGGGCACTGGTGCCGCGTGTTTCCCGAGCTCGCTCCGGAGCGCCCCCTGCAGCCGCGGGGGAACCATCGCACCTGCCCTGCTCACCGGGAGCCGCCAGCGCCCCTGCCGGCTGCGAGCGGAACTGCACCCGAGGGGAAAGGGTCCGACAGCCGAGAAGGCTGGCACTGGGTTTGTGATTGCTGTTACTGCCAGAGTTGTTGTTGTTTTGTTTGACTGGTTATATACATATATATATATATATATATATATATATATAGTAAAGAACTGTTATTCCTATTTCCCACATCTTCGCCTAAAGGCCCTTGATTTCAAAATATAATAACTCAGAGGGAAAAGGGGTTATATCTGCCACTTCAAGGGAGGCTTCTGCCTTCCTTAGCAGACACCTGTCTTTCAAAACCAAGACAGAGGCAGAGGAGGCTTTGGCCCCAGGGTGTAATGCCGCTGTACTGGGCAGCGAAAGAAAAGGCTGCTCCGGTCTCGCCCCTGGACCTTCCCGGACTGCACTGTGACAGTGCATCTGACCCACTACAACCGTTTCTGGGAGTCACTTAAGATGCAGGCTCTGGAGGAAGGCGATTGGGATTTATTGGAAACACTGGGGATGCCATGCAGAGTTGAAGATCCTGAGAGTAATCGGGAAGCTGTTACACTGCATCCACAGGCTGCACCAGTCGTTCAGGATGGTAGTGACACCCTGAAAGGGGAGATCCGAGCTTTCCCAGTGTATAAGGCTCTCCCAAATTCAGGCCAGCATGATAAGCATGAGGTAATTGCCTGGAAGGTTGCACAGGGTCTGCAATCCAAGGTTACACAACATGGGCTAGGTTCTGCTGAGGTTATGCAAATGATAAGGGTAATAAACACGGATTTGCTTGCTCCATTTGATATCAGGCACTTAGGTCAAATCCTATTTCAACCTGTACAATGTGCAGTTTTTGAGACTACCTGGAGAAAGCTGGCCGACAAGGCTGCATTAGGGAATATGCAGCTCTCTGCTGAGGAGCCTAGACGTGCAGTGGGGACAGATGCTCTTATGGGGACTGGTGCCTTCTCTGATCCCAATCTCCAGGGTACCTTGTCCTCTAGCGTCCTGCAGCAAGCTCAACAGGTTGGCATGACAGCCCTGTTCAAAACCATAGAGATGGCTGCTCCTAGAAAGCGATATACAGAAATAATTCGGGGCGATCCGAGTCATATCTCTCTTTCATGGAGAAGGTCACTGCTTCTCTCGAGAAGCAGGTTGATGATGACAGGTTAAGGCAGATGTTAAGGCAGTTAGTGAGAGATAATGTGAACGAGGAGCACAGAAAAATCATAGATGCATTACCAGGAGAACCTGAACTCACAGCAGGTCGAGGCCTGCTCTAAGGTGGGATCTGGGAACCAGAAAAGGTCTGCTTTGGCTGCGCTTTTGCAGCCTGTTCACGCATCTTCTGCTCGTGAACCAAAGCAACCCAAACACGTGAAAAAACAGAAACGGCCTAAGCCGAGCCAAAAAGAGAACACAGCGATGCCCCAGTGCAAGAGGTGTGGCTGGCCAGGGCATTGCTCGGACTATTGTAGATGCCAGACTCATGCCGATGGTCGGCCTTTGTTGGGAAACTTCCGCCGGGGTGCAAGGAAGGGGAATTACTCTCTGATGCAGTCGCTCCCCCAGAGGGTGGCACAGGTACAGGCACAAGCCTACTCAGCTACCCTACAGACAGCAGCCAGGGATCAGACAGTTTTGACACCCACACCTCAGCAGCAGTCTTCTTAGACTCTAGTGGTATTTATAAGGTTCCCTTGGATGCATATGGACCCCTAGCCCAGGGATCCAGTGCAATGCTGGTGGGAAAACCTGATGTTACCCATCAAGGAATCTTAGTGCACTCAAGAGTTATTGATGCTGACTTTACAGGTCAGATTCATGCTATGGTCTCCACGCAAAAACCCCTTGTCACTATTCCTGAAAAGACTTGCCTTGCTAAATTAGTGCCTTTTAAGTCTTGTGTCCCCAGCATAGAACAACAAACTCACAAAGATAATGGCAGTGGATCTACAGGACTTCCGCAGGCCTTCTGGACTGCAGACATCTCTGACCAAAGGCCAAAGATGACATGTACCCTGATCCCGCCGAACGCCCATCCACCCCGGATTCAGCTTCGAGGTTTGATTGATACAGATGCTGATGTAACTATCATCTCCTTCTCTGCATGGCCTCCCTCATGGCCTTTAGCTTCTGTGGGATCGGCCATCGCAGGAGTAGGAGGAACCACACAGAGCTATTTAAGCGAACGGCCTGTGAGGGTGAAGGACTCAGAGGGGCACACAGCTACAATTAGGCCTTATGTTGCTACCACTTCCCTTAACCTTTGGCGGCGGGATGTGTTGGCAGCTTGGGGGTATGGATTGGGACAAATTTTTGATAGGGGTCACTGTGCGTGAGGGCGCACAGCATCCTACACTGCCTTTGTGGTGGCTTGTCCCACAGCGGGGATTACTGCAACAAGCATATTTCAAACCAGGAGTCTCGTGGAAAGCGAAGTATATATGGACAGATTCACGGTAGACGTTTCAGAGATGTTTATTTCTCCAGCCACATGGCCGGGGCTCTGCTCAGGAACTCCGCAGTCATGGGACCCCAGGGTCCTTGGCCACACCGGGGAACCCAAACCAACCAATGGGGAACAAGGCTGAGCAGGGGCAGGGAAACCCCGTGTCTCCCCCCCAGGGCCCATCTCCCAGGGCTCCATGGCAGGGGAGGAGACCCCAACAGTGGCTGACTAACACACCAATCTTTGAGCTGCAGTAGCCCCTACCAAAGGAGAAGTTAGACGCCCTTCGTCATCTGGTTCGGGAACAGTTACAACAGGGGCACATGGTGTCTTCTACTAGTCCCTGGAATACTCCTGGTTTTGTAATTAAGAAGGAATCAGGAAAATGGAGATTATGGCAGGACCTCCGGAAAGTTAATGCAGTAATGGAAGGTATGGGGGCATTGCAGCCTGGCATGCTCTCTCCCACCATGATTCCTACGGGGTGGGACATCCTGATCATTGATTTGAAGGATTGCTTTTTCACAATTCCTTTGCATCCCGATGACAAACCAAAGTTTGCCTTTACTGTGCCTGCCGTTAACAATGCTGAACCTGCTAAGAGATACCAATTGAAGGTCCTCCCTCAAAGGTTGAGGAACAGCCCAATTATCTGTCAGTGGTACGTCACCCAAGCTTTATCCGGAGTCTGTGAGCAGTTTCCTGATGCACACTGCTACCATTACATGGATGATATCTGGGTGGCAGCGTCCACCTGGGATGAGCTGCTGAGAATACAGCTTCAGCTGCTCGCTGGTCTGCATGCCTATGAGTTAGAGGTAGCTCCAGAGAAAGTTCAACAGCATCCTCCTTGGAAATATTTAGGAGTAAAAATTTCGGACCAAACTATCCAACGCCAAGAGGTGCAATTCCCGGATTCAACTAAAAGTTTGAATGATGCTCAGAAACTGCTGGGTGTCATCAATTGGTTACGATCTTATTTAGGTCTAACTACGAAGTAACTTTCTCTGCTTTTTAATATTTTAAAGGAGGACCCTGATCTGAATTCACCTCGGGAGTTGACTCCGTAAGTGTGATGAGCGCTGCAGGAGGTCCAACGGGCTGTTTCCGCTCGTCAGGTTTATCAAGTGGATCCCTCCATTGCTATCACTGTTTTCATTACTATTCCAGACCTCTGTCCTACAGGTATCATTGGCCAGTGGAATGCACAATGGTCTGATCCTTTGCATATCCTAGAATGGGTCTTTTTGCCCCATCAGCCGAAAAGGACTGTGACCACAGTGTTTGAATTGGTCGCTTCTCTGATAATCAAATGCCGCCAACGGTGTTTGCAATTGATGGCTGCGGATCCTGCAGTAATTGTCATTCTGATCTCAAAGGAATACTTTGAGTGGAGCCTTATCCATAGTGCTCCTTTGCAAAGTGTGCTGCAAAACTTTTCAGGGCAGATCACTTACCATCTGCCCAGCCATAAATTACTGCAGTTGGCAAAATCGACCGTACTTTCCTTGTGGTTGAGAAATAGCTGAGTGCCAGTGCAAGGACCCAGCGTCTTTATGGATGGTTCTGGGAAAACTGGGAAAGCCATTGTTACCTGGAAGGAGGGATCTGAATGGCAGGTGCTGAAAGGCCACGAGTCAGGCTCTGCTTAGTTAGTTGAATTAAGGGCTGTTACCATGGCTTTTCAACGATTCTCACAGGAACCTTTGAATTTGGTTACTGACTCTGCTATGTAGCAGATATCTCCCAACACTCCGATTGTTCATTTCTGAAGGAGGTGAACAATGCGGCTCTGTTTTCGCTGTTGCAAACCTTGTGGTCTGCAATTCAGGCTCGTGTGCATCCGTGTTACATTCTGCACATTCGAAGCCACACCGATTTACCAGGCTTTTTAACAGAAGGCAATGCCAGGGCTGACATGCTGGCCAACCCTGCGTGGGTAGGGCCTCAGCCAGACAAAATTGCACAAGCCAAGGCATCGCACGGTTTCTTCCATCAAAGTGCACATACCCTGCAGAAGCAATTTCCTTTGATGCCAACCGAAGCACATGACATCGTCAGCGCTTGTGCTGACTATCACGGACTTGCTGTGCCTTTGCTACCAGGGCTAAACCCCAGAGGGCTAAAAGCCTTGCAGATTTGGCAAACGGATGTAACTCACATCCCTGAATTTGGTTGGCTAAAATATGTGCACTTGTCTATTGACACTTTCTCCTCAGCTATGTGGGCTTCTGCTCACACTGGAGAGAAGGGCCGTGATGTCATTGCCCATTGGAAATTGGCTTTCTCGGTCCTGGGCTACTGTGAAGACTGATAATGGTCCTGTCTATGCCTCGGAGAAGATGTGGCAGTTCTTGCACCTATGGGGTGTAGACCATACCTTCAGTATCCCACATTGTCCTACTGGCCAAGCCATTGTCGAACGTGCCCATGGTACTTTGAAGCATGTTTTGGAAAAACAAAAAGGGGAATGCATGGAGAAACCCCACAGAGCCGACTAGAAAAAGCTTTGTATACAATTAATCACCTTACAGTACCACAAAATTCAAATAACCCTGTTATTCTGAATCATTTTCTCTCATTGCAGTCTGCAGGCGACACACAACTGCCCCGGGCAAAAGTCTGGGTACAGAATTTACTCACTAACCAGTGGGAAGGCCCGCATGAGCTTATCGTTTGGGGTCGTGGGTATGCTTGCGTTTCCACAGATACTGGGCTACGGTGGCTACCTTCAACATGTGTTCGCCCTGACCTACGGCACCAGAGGCAGAACAGGCAACCTCCAAATGATGACCAGAATGCAGACCATCCAAATGGTGACCAGAACGTAGATCATCAGCCTAATGACTCTTCTGACGATGATCAGGATGTCAACCATCAGGCAGATGGTCCTTCCACAAGCAGAGACTGAACTTTAAATTTCTTGTTATGGAGTCAGATAGTTAAAGCCCTGTAGTGGCTTGGTCTAAAATACTCATTACTGTTTATCTTCTGTGAGATAAGAATTAGGAGAAATGCAAAGCAGGCACCAAACTTGAAAGAATATAAACAAGTTTATGAACAGACCTAAAAGAGGTGAAGAAAAAAATTATACCACCTTCAGAACTCTCCTCCTCCCCCACCTTTCTCCCTTCTCCCACTGACAATGTAAAAAGACAACCCTTAAGATGTTCAGTCTGTTTATCACTTCCATAATAACCTTGTTCAGTCCATTTAGAAAGAAAGTCTCTTGTTGCTCGTGCTATGAAAACAGTATCACAACGAGACAGCTGCCCACTTCCAAATATTGTTCAGTCCATTTAGGAAGAGGTCTCTCTGCTGGCATGTGAGTCCCTTCCCCCGACTTGCAGCTTTTAGAGGTCACACACAGATAGCAATTGGTTTTCCCACAACTGCTTTTGAGGGTCCACTCTTGAAGGTTTTTGGGGTATAATTTTAAGGTTGAGCCGTTCAGAAACAAAAACAGAGGCCCTTCTCCTTCCCCTGGAGCAAAGGGTCTTCCTCATCTTCATCGTTAAGACTATCTCTGGGAGCATCTCTAGGGACTGAGGTTTCTCCTTTCCCATTTGGAGCAAAAGTCATCTGGTCCATCTCTCCCTGTCCAAACTTCTCATGAAATTACAGCTGCATCAGCATCTGCCTATCTCAGCGCAGGTGCTTTCGCTTACAAGTTCAGCACTCCACCCCCCATATCTTTCTGAAATTACGACGGGATACTCTGATATATCAGAGCTTCACAACAGAATTTCAGCTTTAAACATCTCCTCTCTCTCTTCCCTCAGGTTTTCAGCTCTTCACAGCAATAAAAGTGTTAATCTCACCTCGGCCTTGCAGCTGGAATGTGGCTTATTGCTGTTGGTCACCTGACCTCTGCCGGACAGTGGTGCCGCTCTGCTGAAATCTTGGCCGCAGTGGAGGGGGGTGGTTCCAAGCCGCTCTGGCTGCCCACAGCCCTGCTGGGGGGGGTCATCCTGGAGCCGTGGCCCGGCCTGGCCTGGCCCAAGCAGGGCCTGGGCCTGGCCCACTGGGCCCCGCTCGGGCCCCGCAGCCACCTGCCCCAGAGCCAGAAATGAGAGAGAGCTTAGGGGGGAGTTTGTCTGTTCTTAAGTGCGGCTCACAGAGGCAGTCACAACTTTAAGTGGCTTAAAGAATTGTCCATATTCAAACTGGCCAGCTGATAGGTTGTATCAGGTCTCAGAGGAAACTGTAAGCACCCCTTAGCAAGGACATCCCTTCTGCGACTATGCTTGCTAACCTATGACAAGCCCTTAAGGCTATATTTAGAATCTATAACTGATGTAAATTTCTATTTAGGATTAATACCTTGTAGAATTGTTATCTTAAAAAACAAAAAAAGGGGAATTGTGGATAAAAATATGCAGCTAGCAAGATTTTTTCTTGCTTCTTTCCAGTCTCATGAGATATTTTTCTCTCTCATGGAAGATATTAGTAGAGGTCTATAAGCTATGAACTCCTACGACCTTGCAAAACTTTGTTTATAGTACAGTAGAAAAATATTTTGACAATGGATGTTTTAGGATTTTAGCTGATCACCCCAAGGGGTGGTTGATCCTTTGACCAATTAGACTATGAATAAAAAAGTCTATAAAAGAGTTTGTAAAATAATTAAATAAGGGACTCTTGCTGCACAATGCCTGCTTGCTGGATCTCTCCTCTCCTCCCTACCACTGTGGGACACCGTGATAAGCCATAGAGGTGACTGCTGCGAAAAGCTGCTGGAAGCTTTCACCGTGTCCGACAGAGCCAATCCCTGATGGCTCTGAAAATGGACATGCTGCTGGCCAAAACTGGGCCAATGAGAGAGGCTGGTGACACCTCTGTGATAACAGATTTAAGAAGAAAAACACAACAAAGTGGGCATGCACAGTTTTTTCCTAGCCAGAGAAGAGGAGGAGGTGAGAACATGTGAGGGAAACCACGTGGAGACACCAGAGTCAGTGGAGAAGGAGGGGCAGGAGGTGCTCCAAGTGCTGGAGCCGAGATTCTTCTGCAGGCTGTGGTGAAGACAATGGTGAAGAAGCTGTGCCCCTGCAGCCGATTGGGACCCATGGGGGATGCAGAGATCCACCTGCAGCCCATGGGAATCCAAGGGGGATGGAGAGATCCACCCACAGCCTCTGGAGATCCATGGGGGATGCAGAGATCCATCCACAGCCCATGGGGATCCACGGGGGATGCAGAGATCCATCCACAGCCCATGGAGGAGGTGCCAATGCCAGTGCACGTGGATGCCTGAAGGTGGCTGTGCTCCAGTGGGAGACCCAGTGAAGAGAGGGGGCCCTGCTCCCAGGCTGGAGCAGCCTGTCCTTGGAGGACTGAACCCCATGGAAGAGTGACCAACACCGCAGCAGTTTTGGGAGGAGCGTGTGCCCATGGGAGGGACTCACGCTGCAGCAGGTTTGGCAGGACTGCTGCCCGTTAGAGTGGACCCATGCTGAACAAGTTCATGGAGAACTGTTTCCTGTGGGAGGGACTCCGGGGTGCAGCCGGGGAAGGACTCCTCTCCCTGAGGAGAGGAAGGAAACCTCAGGTGACAAACTGAGCAAACCCCCAACGCCCTTTCCCCAGCGCTGTCGGTGGGAAGGAGGGAGGGCTTGGGGAAAAAAGGTGTTAATTTAAGGGCTCATTTTACTTCTCATTATCCTGCTCTGATTTTGTCAGTAATAAACTCACTTTGTACCTCTAAGCTGAGCTTGTTTTGCCCTTGGAGTGTTTTCTCCCAGCCCTTCATTACATTGTTCTCTCCTCTGCCCAGCTGTGGCAGGGGAGGGTCAGTGAGTGACTCTCATGGGTGCCTGGAGCAGGGCCAGTGCTCAACCATGACAGGCACTCATGGCCCTGCTGTGCCCAGAGACCTGCGTGGGGCCTCGATTGACTCCAGGTTTATTCCAAACCCAGGGAAAGGGGTTGTTTACCATGGCAAAATCCGGCCTGAAAACGTCCCACCGTGTGCAGTTCCCATTGCTCCAGGATCCCGTTAAAACTCATCCCTGGGCTGGAAAACCCTTTCCAGGCATTAATTGTTCCCAGTATCCAAGTTGACCCTGGCCTGGCACAGCTGGAGGCCGTTCCCTCTCATCCCATCCCTCATTCCCTGGGAGCAGAGCCCAATCCCAGCTGGCTCCAACCTTTCCAGGTTCCAGCCAGGAACTCTCCCGTGGGCGCTGGGGCTGAGCCGTCGCTGCTCCCAGGGCACATCCTGGGACTGAGGTGGAAAATACATCAATGGCTCAGAGAGAGGAGAAAGGAAATCTGGAGACTGTGCTCTTGTGCCTTACAAATTTATTGGAAAACGGAAAAATTCTTCAGGAATTTGAACTCTTTTCTATTCAACCTATTGTGTATTCATGTTTTTATATCCTATACTGCAATATAAATATACAATTTGTGTAGCAATGGGGAACAAAGACAACAGACTCCCTTGTATGTCCCAAGAAGAGCTGTTTATTGACAAAAATCACCCCCTCTTTACACCCTTAATCTCAACTGAACACAACCAAAATCAAACCAAACTTAACAGCAGAAGGGCACAGTCATGACACACATGGACAGTGCCTCTTTCAAGGGCCAAAAAGCCATTTATTAAACAAAGCAGCCCCTTTTATACACCTTTTGTATGTTCTCATTCGTGTTACAGATTCATTGGCTGCTAAACTATTACAATAGACACATTGGCTATTACTAACTACAACATACTACCATTGGCTACCAATGGCAAAAGCATTCAAGCATTCAGAAAAACAACAGGTGCAGATATGTTGCTGTTTTTCTCCTTCTATTGTTTAACTTTCATGCTTCTGTTGACACTACATTCTCATGGGTAAAAATTAATTGTTTTTCTTCTCACGGACTTTTCTCATGGTCCTTCTCTAGCACAAGTAATAGGCCTGAGAAATAATTTTAAAAAGGCAAAAAGGCCTTCAATTTATAAGGTTTTACTTAAATGCGACAGATCCAGTTGCTCCCAGGTGCCCCCAGCGTGGTCCCAGTTGTCCCCAGCATGGTCCCAGCTGTTCCCAGTGTGTTTCCAGTAAGCCCCAGTATGGTTACAGACACTCCCAGTATATCCCAGTTGGCCTCAGCATGCTTGTAGTCATTCCCAGGCACTCCCAGTTGCCCCAGTAAGGTTCCAGTTACCTCGGAATGATCCCAGTCTTTCCCAGTTGCTCCCTGTTGCTTCCAGCATGGTCCCAGTTTCTGGCAGTTTCCCAAAGTGTTGTCCCAGTTGCTCCCAGTATGAATCCAGTTGCCCCAGTTGTGGTCTCAGTCCCCTCAGCATGGTTCCTGCACCTTCCAGTTGATCCCAGCTGCTCCCAATGTGTCCACATTTTCCTCCCAACATGGGCCCAGTAGCTCCCAGTAAGCCCCAGTCAGGATCTGTTCACACGTGCTGTAATTCCAGTGGCTCCCAGCATGATCCCAATAGGACCTGTAGTCACTGCCAGTCTTGTTCCAGTCACTCCCAGTATGATCCCAGTTACCCCAAATGTGATCCCAACTGCTCCCTCTCAAAGCCAGTATGATCCCAGACACTTCCCGCCACTTCCAGTATGATCCCAGTTGCACCCAGTCCCCCTCCAGTATGGTTACAGTCACCCCCAGTATGACACCAGTCACTCCCAGATACTCCCAGTATTATTCCAGTCATGCCCAGAGTGACTCCCTCTCACTGCCAGTGTGGGCCCAGTTGTTCCCAGTATGAATCCAGTCACTCCCAGTTACTCCAAATATGATCCCATTTGTTCCCAGCATGGTCTCTGTTGCTCTCAGTCACCTCCAGTATGGTTCCAGTTATGGATGTCAGGGATGAGCTGGCTGCTATGGGCAGGCATGAGGGAGGGACCAAACCAACCCGGCCCCTGACTGGACAAATGTGTCCAGATACCCTGATTGACACTGGGAGGGGAGAACAGGCCTTGCACAAGCCCCGAGGGTTGTGCCTTTGGCTAACCCTCGTAGCCAAGTGCCCGGTACTTCCATCCCTTGTTTTGTAGGCAGGCAGCCTGCCACTTGGGGTCTGTAGTTGTCAATTATTAAATTTTTGTTAATAAAACCCTTTCAACTTTTGAATTGGCTCATTGTTTTTCACACAGGCAGCGGGCAGTAGCGAGGCCTCCCGAGCAAGCAGCAGTGAGCCCTGACGCGGTTGGGTTTTATACTCCCCCGGCCCCTCCCAAAGGCTGCCTGAGGACAGGGAACCATTGGCCCAGTCCAACTTTCCTGGGCCGTCCATTGGTGGAGACCTCTCCGCGACCTGACTGGAGAAGCCCCTCCACAGTGTCTCCTACTGCCTTCCTCGTGTGGGGTGTTGCCAGGCCAAGGCTCCCCAGAGATGAGGCTTCCCCCACTCGTGGCTGCCTCCTGCAAGTGGCAGGTGTACGCTCCCTGCCCCCGCATGCCTCTGAAAACCCTGACAGCCAGAGTTGAGGCAACCTAAAATGGCTGAACTCAAACTGAATTGGCTCCTCACAGAGGGCCCTGCGCCCAGGCTGGAGCAGCCTGGCCTTGGAGGACTGCAGCCTGGAACCTTACGGGAGCTTACTGGTGGCTGTGACTGGGAATGACTATGAGCAAGCTGAGGGCAACTGGGCTATACTGGGAGTGTCTGTAACCACACTGGGGATGACTGGGAACACACTGAGAGCGACTGAGAGTGACTAGGTCTACACTGGGGGCAAATGGAATAGACTGGGACCATGCTGAGGGAGACTGGGATCCTACCGGACACATACTGGGATCGTACACGGAATGACTGGCTCTGTGCTAGGGGCAACTGGGAGCAACTGAGATCAGACTGGGAGGAACTGGGAGCAACTAGGAGCATGCGGGTGACAACTGGGATCATCAGAGTAGGATCATGCTGGGAGTGACTGGGTCTATGCTAGGGGCAACTGAGAGCAACTGGGATCAGACTGGGAGGAAATGCTGGGGACAACTGGGATCATATTGGGAGCAACTGGGTCCACACTGAGGGTGACTGGGGTCATACTGGGATCATACTGGAAGTGACTAGGAGCATCCTGAGGGCAACTGGGAGTGACTGGAATTATGCTGGAAGCTACTGGGAGATACTGGGAGAGACGGGGAGTGACTGGGATCATAGAGGAACCATAAAGGAAGTTACTGGAATAATACTGGGAGATACTGGGATCATACTGGGAGTTACTGGGACTATGATGGGAGCAAATGGCATTGTACTGAGGGTGACTGGGTTCATACTGGAATCATACTGGGGAGGACTGGAGCCACAGTGGGAGTAACTGGGATCATACTGGGGAAAACTGGAACTGTACTGGGAGTGCCTAGAACTATACTAAGGGTGAATGGGAACACCTGGGACCATGCAGGGATCATAGTGGGAGTGACCAGGGTCATACTGGGATCATACTGAGTGTAACTGAAAGTGACTGGAATAATACTGGCGTGACTGGGAGCCACAGTATTGGGAATTATAAAGGAGAATTAGGTTGTGAGCTGTAAAACCTGCCTGCAAAGACACATGGCAGAACAAAGGAGCACAAGGCAGCACAGAGAGGCTTGTCTCCACTGGGCCCTGGGGGGAGGAGGTGTCACAGGGCAGATCCCGTGTGTTGCTGATGTGGCAACACGAGATAGGTCACGCCATATAAGGAACTACTGTGCCTTAGAAAAGTGTATAAAACCAACTCCTTTGAATAAACCATTCAGATTCCCTGCCGGTCTGGGTCCGAGATTCAGTTGCCGACAAATGGTGTCCCCGTGTGAGAATTTATTATACGCCTATCTGCGTGTCTGTCGGTGAGCCCCATGGGACTTGGAAGTGCTGCTGAGAGAAGTGGGAAAGGTGGCCAGCAATAATCCCTACAAATTGTAGCTGAGCCATGGGGGACGTAGGGGATGGAGTATCCCAAGAACAGAACATCCCAAACACGTCAAAACAGATTATAAAGAAACATGGCAGGAAAGTTGAGTCTACAGATTTGAACAGACTCTTGTTTTTGGTAAAAGACTGTGATTCAACTTTAGATAGGACCAATATTTTTAATCCTCAGACATGGGACGCTTTAGAGGACATGTTGTGGGATGATTTACACGTGGCAACGCAGTGCTGATAAAGCTTTTGTATCCATGGAGGACAGTGTGTAAGGCGCTCGTGGTGCATGCGGCACCTGGAGACCAGACAAAAAAAGCCGCTTGTGCCACCGCAGTAACTGTGCCAAGCCCTTCTGCACTGCCAGCAAGTGACCGTAAGTCTGTTGGGGCTGGGGGAGGAGAACCAGAAGATGGCCCCTCGTCCCCCGACCTGTTTGACCCTGGAGGGAAGCCGGATGGTACCGTAAAGCTCACGCTGCCCTGCGCCACGCGGCATCCGCTGGAGCCGGGTCGTGGCAAGTGTCTGGAGCTGGGAGGTCCCATCCTGGTAGCATGTTCCCTCTCTGTTTGCCTTCTGTTAGAGTGCACTGGCGGCGGCAGATGTGGCAGGGGGGAAAGCGAGCGCACGATGGCGGGGAGCACATGCTGGCAAGCGAGTGGCAGGGCCGTGCGGCGCCGGCGAACGCATGGCAGCGAGCCACAGTGGCAAGCACATAGAAAGCCACGGCCGCGCCCAGGGCCACCCTCGCGCTGCAGATGGGCGATGTTATGAACATATATTATAGTATTGGCTTCTCGCAAAGTATTAAAGTAGATAATAATGTTAGCTATAATATATAGTAGATATAATGTTAGAAATGCTTTTTGCTGTGTGGATGTAGTTTTCTCTCGTTTTAGCAAGAATGTTCGCAAGTGTGAGCAAGTAAGATAACCTCCAAGCGAGCAGAGGATGAGGCCCAAGGAGCTGCTAATCAACACTTTGTCCAGAGAACAAAAGGGCCCAAAGGCTACTGTGCCCGGAGAACGGGCGGCCAGGAGGGTCCAAGAGCCGCTATCACCGCTCTGCCTGGGGGGCAAAGAGGCCCAAAGCTGCAATCAGCCCTGACTGTCTGGAGAATTAAGAGATCCACCCTACCATCGACTCTTACCTAGCGGGCCCAACCCCAAGAATCAAAAGAAATAAAACCACAAGGCCAAAGACTACGCATGATCTAAAAAGGCGGACCCAAGGAGTGGCCATGCAGATCAATTCCTGGAAAAGTTTTAATATGAATAGAGAACAGACAGTAAAAATGGTATAAAAAGGACTCACCTCGGGCATCAGGTGTGCTCTTGGCAGAGCGCCAAGGCACCCGGCCGTTATCCCTTTGCTTTATTTTGTGTGTCTCTTATTGTCTTTATATTAAACTCTTTAAATTCTAGCAGGAGAGTGAACCTCGTTTTTCACAGCGAGATCGGCAGCACTGAAAGCTAGCGGGGCTGTGGCTCCGCTCAGCGCATGGCGGGGGCCACGGGTGGCTCTCTGCATGTGAGAGGTGAAGAGACGGGCTGGTGCACCTCTGCCGGCCGCCAGACCCGCGTGGCCGCCCAGGCCCGCATGGCCGGCGGGGCACGCGCGGGCGAGGAGACCCACGCGGGCGGGGAGACCCACGTGGCCGGCCAGGCTCGAGCCACTACAGCTGAGCTCCTGTCTCCTGCCCCTTCCTCGGGGCTGGGGGAGCTGCAGCATGCAGCATTTGCACCAGCTTGTGGGGGCACGGCTGCAGGCTAAGCATGTCGTTCCTGCAGCTGAAGCAGGAACTAGGCTTGTTACCTTTTAAAACCACGTAGAGAGTTAATGTTATTACAATTGTAATTTTCCAAGACCTGGATTTAGATGTATTATTCTACTGTTCATAGTAAGAAAACTGCATGTTATGTTAAAAATGTTCATGTTACATATTGTTAGAACAGAAAAGGGGGAATGCAGAGATGGGGTGTGCCCCCCGCGAAAGACTAAAAAAGTTTATATGTTCTTAATGTTTCAATCACATTCAGAATGATAGTAATAACGTTTCTAAGCAATTTTATAAGTATTTTAGGGAAACGTTCTCAGTCATGGCTTAAGGCTCTGGCCAAACCCTAGCCCTGGCTGACTAAGAATTTATACTATCAGACACAAGTGTTTCTGCCCTAAAAGTGTAATCATTTTGACTTGTTGATTTGATTTTACTAAAGTTGGACCCTCTTTCAAAGTAAACTTAGAAGTCTTGCCTAGGAAAGACTTTCTAAGTCTTCACTGTGAAACAGGACCTCCCAGCAGTTGCAGACGCTGAGTGATGGGGAAAGTTTTAGACAACTTTACATTGTTTCTCAAAGTTGTATCTGTTTAATCACTTGTCATAATTCTTAATTATATAAAACAGAAAAGGGGGAATTATGGGGAATTATAAAGGAGAATTAGGTTGTGAGCTGTAAAACCTGCCTGCAAAGGCACATGGCAGAACAAAGGAGCACAAGGCAGCACAGAGAGGCTTGTCTCCACCGGGCCCTGGGGGGAGGAGGTGTCACAGGGCAGATCCCGTGTGTTGCTGATGTGGCAACACGAGATAGGTCACGCCATATAAGGAACTACTGTGCCTTAGAAAAGTGTATAAAACCAACTCCTTTGAATAAACCATTCAGATTCCCTGCTGGCCTGAGTCCGATTTAATTGCCGACACCACTGGACCCATACTGGGAGTGACCTGGGCCCCCTGGGTGGAACTGGGGGAACTGGCCCCGCTGGGGCTCAGGGTTGTTCTCCCCCAGCGCTGCCCCAGGTCCTGCTGCCACCCCCGGCCCCACAGAGCCGAGGGAAATGGGACAGCCGAGGGACAGCCTGGGCAAGGGACATGGGACAGCCAAGGAAACATGGAATGGACAAGGGACATGAAATGGCCGAGGGACATGGGACAGCCCGGGAACACGGCCTGGCCCAGGGACACTGTGCTCCAGCACTCTGGGCTGTTGTGCCCGGGGTGTTGCCCTTGGGCTCCCAGGACAGGCAGAGGGGGCAGAATCCCCTCCAGGAGCTGTTGTTCACTTTAAGCTTTGGTGCCGGACATTCCCGCGGAGCCACCTGCAGTGGCCGGAGCCCGGGCGGTGCCCGGTGCCACCAAAGCTGCTCTGTCAGTGCCCTCCTGCCCCGGGCAGGGCAGAGAACACCAAAGGAAAGGCCCGAGCTCGGCTCGGAGCAGGGAGAGGGCACTCCCCTGGCGCTGCCACGGGCACCACAGACCCGGCCTGGGGAAAAGATTGGGATTTATGTCCCACTGAAGTGCAGCAGGGATTTGATTGGACATAAATTCCAGTCATTTCCCCATGGAATTCCCATGGCAGTGGTCTGGGGGGGAGATTCGTCCATGGAATTCTCACCTGACTGGGATGAGAGTGAGATCCATCCATGGAAATTCCATGGGAATCCCTGCATTCCCAAGTTCATCGTTCCTGAATCCCACATTCCCATAGGAATTTCCCCCCACACCCACCTTTGTGCTCCAGAGCATCCCGACCACATCCGATGTATTTTGGGAGCTCTTCCACACAGGTGTGTCCCAGGTAATGCTTCATCTGCTCTGGCAGGATCCCTTTGGATTCCCAGCACCTCTGGGGGATCCAGGTGGCACCATCAGACACTGCAAAGCTCCTGGATCCCAGCTGGAAGGAGATGAAATCCCACCCATCGTAGCCGTGCCAGTGGGATCCATGGACGCTCCATTGGACAAGAGGTCACAGCTGGAAACCACCTGCACTGTGGGGAGACCTGGGAACGAGGAGAGAACGGACCCATGGAGTCGTGTCCCAGCCCCACGGAGCCCCTTGCAGCTCCCTGGATTCCTATGCCAGGCCCACAGATCCCATCCCACTCCCACAGATCCCATCCCCAGAGATCCACCCCATTCCCACAGATCCCAGCCCAGCCCCCAGCTCCCCCCGCTCATGTTGTACTGGCTCTGTCTCCAGGTCACTGTCGGCCATGTGCCAGTTCCTCTCCTTGAGCCGGGTCTGGCTATCCCAGTATCCTGGGTCTGGCTATCCCAGTATCCCGGGTCTGGCTATCCCAGTATCCCAGGTGTGGCTATCCCAGTATCCCAGGTTTGGCTATCCCAATATCCTTACTCGAGTCCCGCTCCCATCCCCATGCCTGCAGCTCCATCCGGCCCCGCTCGCTGTGGCAGCGCTCGGAGGGGGTTCCGTCCACGTTCCCGTGATCAGGGACTGGGGGACCCCAGGCCAGGCTCTGACAGCGCCACTTCCAGGTACTGCAGGGAGTGGAGAACTGGGGGGACACAGAGATCTGGGGGGGTGGGAGTTTGGGGATCCAGGGGGTCCACAGGTCAAGGAGAGGAGGGACTTGAAGAGCTGGGAGAGCTGGGAAAGAGATTCAAGTGCTCAGAGTCAAGGAAAGGGAGTGCAGGGACTGGGAGAGGTGAGATGGGGTGTCCAGGGAATCCTGTGCTCAGGAAAGGGGGTGCCAGGGGCCCTCAGAATGGCGGTTCAGGGGTCCCATTCCCGGGAATGGGGGTTATGGGGGTCCCGTTCCCAGGAATGGCGGTTCAGGGGGGTCCCAGGGGGTGCCAAGGTCCCAGTCCCCCCTCGCCGCCCCAGGAGCCCCCAGCCCCAGCGCTGGAGCCATCGCGCTGCTCCGGGCAGATCCCGGCGGTGCAGGTTGGGAAATGCGGCAGTGCCCGAGGGAGGGTGGGGGAACGGGGGGATCACTTCCAGCTGTCCCCAGGAAAGGCTCTGTAAATCCCAGTTAATCCCAGTCGCTCCCAGTGTATCCTCAGCCACCCCCAGTATGGTTACACACACTCCCAGTATATCCCAGTTGCCCTCAGCATGTCCGTAGTCATTCCCAGATGCTCCCAGTGGTCCCAGTAAGGTGTTTCTTATCCCAGTATCATACCAGTCACACCCAGTATATCCCAGTTGCCTCCAGCATGCATCCAGTCCTTCCCACTTACTCCAGTTTGCTTGCAGCATCATCCCAGTTTCTCTCGGTTGCTCCCAGTAGCCCAAAGTGTGATCCCAGTTGCTCCTTTACAACACCAATATGATCCCAGTAACCTCCAGTATGATCCCAGTCGCATGCCAGCACTCCCAGTATGGTCCCAGTTGCCTCCACCATGGTTCCAGTTGCTTCCTAGATCAACCCAGTCAGTCCCAGTATGATGCCATTTGCTCCCAGTGTGCTCCCAGTCACCCCCAGTATGGGGGATGATATGCATGCTGTGTTTCCCAGTCACTCTCAGATACTCCCAGTATTAGTCCAGTCACACCCAATAGGATCCAAATATGACCCCAGTGTGCTCCCAGTCACTGCCAGTATGAACCAGTTGCCCCCCACAGATTCCAGTGGCTCTCTTTCACCCTCACTTTTTTCCAGTCACTCCAAATTCCTCCCAGTAACTTCCAGCATGATCCCATTTGCTCACAACCCCTCCCAGTCAGCCTCAGTGTAGTTGCACTCACTGCCAGTCTGATCCCAGTCACCTCCAGCATTATCCCAGTTCATCACAGTAGAAGCCCAGTTGCTTCCAATCACCCCCAGCATGCACCCAGTCACTCCCAGTTGCTCCTAGCATGATCCCAGTTGCTCCCAGCTGCTCCCAGTCACCCTCAGCATGATTCCAGTCACTCCCAGGGTATCCCATTTGCCCCCAACAAGGTCTCAATTGCCCCCCAAAGGCTCCTACTCACTCCCAGTATGATCCCAGTATGATTCTGGTGTCCCTCAGTGTGATTGCAGTCTCCCCTGGCATGGGCCCACCTGCTCCCACTATGATGTCAGTACGATCCCAGTACAGCCCAGTCACTGCCAGTATGATGTCAGTACGATCCCAGTACAAAGCAGTGACTGCCAGTGGTGCCACTCCTGGGATCCCCCAGCCCTCTCTGCGTTCCCCCTCCCGGCTCTCCAGGCTCCGAGAGGAGCCCCAAGGGCTGCAAGTCCCCACCCAGGGTCCCCAGCAAGGCCCAGTTTGGATGTGCAGCCCCCAATGTTCCCAGTTTCCCTCTCCTTTCCCCGGGCCGGGTTGCCCCGCCCCCAGCGGGTGGGAGCAGCCGAGAGCCCCGCGCTGCCCATCCCGACCTGTCCCGGCTCCATCCCCGCTGCTCCCGCGGGCTGCGAGGGGCTCGGCAACGGGGGAGGGGGAAGGGGAGGAGGAGGAGGCGGAGGTGGGATTGGGGAGAGGCGGGAGGAGGAGGAGGAGGAGGGAGGAAGAGGCGGAGCGGCAGCGGGAAGCTGGAGCAGAGGAGGAAGCGCTCGGCTCCAGCGCTCCCTGAACTCGCAGCCCCCCGGGACCATCGCCCCCCGTCCCGCAGGTGCCCGGGGAGGGGGAGCTCGCCCCAAATGTGCCGGGGGGTCCCTGGGTTTGGGGTTTTTTGGGGGGATGTTTGGAGCTTGCGGGACTCCAAAGGCGAGCCGCAGATGCCCTCGGGGGGACATCGTGGGGTCCCGGGAGGTGTTTTTGGGGGTGCCGGTGGCGGTGGCGGCAGAGCCCCGGCGGGGGCGGGGGGATGCGGGTCCCCCCGCGGTGGGGGTTGGGCTTCCCGGGCCGGGCCCTCCGAGCTCTGCCGGGGCCCCGTGGGGAGCGCGCGGGGGCGGGGGGACACCGGTTTTGGGGAGCCCCGGGAGCCCCGGCTTCCCTAAGCGGGACCCCGGAGAGAGGAGAGCCCCAGGAGCCCAAAGCGGGGAGCCCGAGAGGGGGGACCCCTGGGATTGGCGGGACCCCGGCGGGGGGGTCTGGGGGCTGCAGGGGCGGCACGGCCGGGAAAGGGGCTCGGGGGTCCCGGGGCTGGAAAGGGGCTCGGGGGTGCCGGGGCCGGGAAATGGCTGCTCCCAGTATGAGCCCAGTTCCCCCCCACGAGTGGTTCCAGTTTCCTCATCAGTCCCAGTATGAGCGCAGTCAGTCCCGGTATGATCCCGGTCACTTCCCCTCACTCCCTGTAGGATCTCTGTTGCTCCCAGTATGAACCCAGTCACTCCCAGTCATTCCCCATTATGATGCAATTTTTCCCCAGCATGGTCCCAGCATGGTCCCAGTTCCTCCCACTTTTGTCCAGTGTGTTCCCAGTTTTCCCAGTTACCCCTAGCATAGTCCCAGTCACTGCCAGTATGATGCCAGTCTCTCCCAGCAGGGCCCCAGTCACTCACACTTGCCCCCAGTATGGTCCCACTGTGGTCCCAGTTCCCCCCAGCACATTCCCAGTCACTCCCAGTGTGGTCCCAGTCACCACCCGCATGGTCTCAGAAACTCCCAGTATATCCCAGTTGCCCTGAACATTCTCGTGGTCATTCCCAGGCACTCCCAGTTACCTCAGCATGGTTCAGTTGCTCCCAGTTTTATCCCAGTCACTGCCAGTACATCCCAGTTGTCATCAGCATGTATCCTATCATTCCCAGTTGCTCCCAGTCTGATCCCAGTGTATCCCCAGTAGGTTCTCAGCATGGGCCTGGTAGCTCCCAGTAACACCCAGTCAGGGTCCATTGACATCCACTATAATCCCAGTATGATCCCAGTCACTTCCAGTATGATGCCAGTGGCCGCCAGCGTGCTCCCAGTTGTTGCCTGTCAGTGCCAGGATGAGCCCAGTAGCCTCCAGTAGAATCCCTGTGACTCCCAGTCTCTCCCAGTATATCCCAGTCACCCCCAGCATGCTCCCAGTCCTTCCTACTTCTTCCCAGTTGCTTTCAGCATGATTCCAGTTGCTCACAGCCATTTCCAGTCAATCCCAGGATGATTCCAGTCATGCTCAGTATGATCCCAGTCTCACCCAGCTGCTCCCACCATAATTCCAGTATGATCCCACTTGCCTCCAGCATAGTTCCAGGTGTTCCCGGTTCCTCCCAGTATGATCCCAGTTGCCCCTAGAATAGTCCCAGTCACGCCCAGTTGCCCCCAGCATAGATCCAGTTGCTCCCAGGTGCCTCCAGCGTGGTCCCAGTTATCCCCAGCATGGTCCCAGCTGTTCCCAGTGTGTTTCCAGTAAGCCCCAGTATGGTTACAGACACTCCCAGTATATCCCAGTTGGCCTCAGCATGCTTGTAGTCATTCCCAGGCACTCCCAGTTGCTCCAGTAAGGTTCTAGTTACCTCAGAATGATCCCAGTCTTTCCCAGTTACTCCCTGTTGCTTCCAGCATGATCCCAGTTTCTGGCAGTTGCCCAAAGTGTTGTCCCAGTTGCTCGCAGTATGATTCCAGCTGATCCCAGCTGCTCCCAATGTGTCCACATTTTCCTCCCAACATGGGCCCAGTAGCTCCCAGTAAGTCCCAGTCAGGATCTGTTCACACGTGCTGTAATTCCAGTGGCTCCCAGCGTGATCCCAGTAGGAACCGTAGTCTCTGCCAGTCTGGTTCCAGTCACTCCCAGTATGATCCCAGTTACCCCAAATGTGATCCCAACTGCTCCCTCTCAATGCCAGTATGATCCCAGACACTTCCCGCCACTTCCAGTATGATTCCAGTTGCACCCAGTCCCCCTCCAGTATGGTTACAGTCACCCCCAGTATGACACCAGTCACTCCCAGATACTCCCAGTATTATTCCAGTCATGCCCAGAGTGACTCCCTCTCACTGCCAGTGTGGGCCCAGTTGCTCCCAGTATGAATCCAGTCACTCCCAGTTACTCCAAATATGATCCCATTTGCTCCCAGCATGGTCTCTGTTGCTCTCAGTCACCTCCAGTATGGTTCCAGTCACGGCCAGCACCTTTCCAGTCACTCCCAGTCTGATTCCAGTATGATTGCAGTCACTCTCAGATACCCCCAGTACTATTCCAGTCACTGCCAGTATGATCCCAGCCAGTTCCAGTAGGATCCCAGTATGACTGCGGCATGGGCACAGCTGCTCCCATGATCTTCCAGTGTGGTTCCAGTTGAACCCAGTTGCCCCTAGTATAGTCCCAGTCACTCCCCATATGATCCCAGTGTCTCCCAGCATGGTCCCAGTCGTGCCCAGTTGCCCCCAGTTCAGACCCAGTTGCTCCCACTTGCTCCCAGTAGCCCCCAGCATGGTCCCATTTCTCCCCAGCATGGTCCTGGTTGCTCCCAGTGTGGTCCCAGTCAATCCCAGTATGGTTACGGATACTCCCAGTATATCCCACTTGGCCTCAGCATGCTTGTAGTCATTCCCAGTCCCACCCAGTTGCCCCAGTAAGGTTCCAGTTACCCCAGTACAAAGCAGTCACTGCCAGCGATGCCACTCCTGGGATCCCCCAGCCCTCTCTGCGTTCCCCCTCCCGGCTCTCCAGGCTCCGAGAGGAGCCCCAAGGGCTGCAAGTCCCCACCCAGGGTCCCCAGTAAGGCCCAGTTTGGATGTGCAGCCCCCAGTGTTCCCAGTTTCCCTCTCCTTTCCCCGGGCTGGGTTCCCCCGCCCCCAGCGGGTGGGAGCAGCCGAGAGCCCCGCGCTGCCCATCCCGACCTGTCCCGGCTCCATCCCCGCTGCTCCCGCGGGCTGCGAGGGGCTCAGGGACGGGGGACCCAGGATGTGGCTGGTCCTGGGGTGAGGAGGAGGAGGGATTGGGGAGGAGGAATGAAGAAGGAGAGCAAGAAGGGATGGGAGTGGGAGAAGGAGGTGGGAGGAGGAAGAGGAGGGACAAGGGAGGATCAAGTAAAGGGGAAGGAAGAACGAGGTTGAGCGCTCCCTGAATTTGCAGCCCCCCACCCGTGGGAGCATTGCCCCCCCATCTCGCAGGTGCCCGGGAAGGGGGAGCTTGGCCCAGATATCCTGGGGGGTCCCTGGATTGGGTTTTTTTTGGGAGGAGCGGATGTTTGGAGTATGAAGATCTCCAAAGCTGAGCTGCAAATGCCCCTTGCAGGGACATTGGGGGTCCCCAGGAGGTGTTTTTGAGTGGTCTTGGTGGTGGTGCCAGCAGAGCCCTGGCAGCGGGCAGGGGGTTGGGTCTGCCCCGGGTCAGGCACGGCCAATTCCCGTTCAGCGCCAGGGGGCTGCGGGACCCCCCAGGAGGGGCAGAGGGGGGAACTTGGGGACCCCCAGAGATGGGAGAGCAGAGAGGGGCAGTACCTGGACCAGAGGAGCCCCGGCAGTCTGGAGGAGCGAACCCCTGTGACCCCCAGGACCCCAAAGTGGGGAGCCCAGAGAGGGGGGAGCGCCGCCATTTGCGGGACCTTCAACAGCCTGGAGAGGGGGAGGGGGGACTCCTTGGACCCCCTGCACCCCGAAGCAGAGAATAAGGGGAGAAGGATCCCTTGGACCCCATAACCCCCAGCATCCCTAAGTGGGGAGCCCACGGTGGAGCTTTTTGGATTCCTGGACTCCCAGCAGCCTGGGGAGGGCGGGGACCAAGTAGATGGGGGACCCCAATACAAGCGTGACCCCTGGCAGCTGGGACAGGGGGGAATCCCCAAATATCAGAGTGGTGGGACTAGGGAGAGGTGGAATTCCTGTGAGGCTTTTTCAGGGCTGAATCTTGGTGTTTGGGAGGTTTTTCTGGACCCCAGATGCCCGGTGACTTGTAGAGATGGACTTGGGCAGGGGGACATTCAAACTTAACATGCTCATCCCGTGTTTTTCCCCAAACCAGGATTTCCCATTCCCAAACCTTTGCCAAATGGAGAAGGGGACTGTGAGGAAGAGGAAGATGCCCCGGAACACCCAGGCAGGTGAGGAGGAAGTCACTGTCCCTTTCCCCCTCTGTCCTGCTCCATCTCCCAGCCCAGCATTGCCCCCGGCTGCAGGACAACCCCGATGCCGACGCCGTCCTGCTGGGGACGGACTGGGGGGATCTCCTTCCCCTTCCCTGTGGCACAGAGGCAAATGCCATCCTCTCCTTGTCCTTCCTCTCCCAGACAAGGAGCTGAGGACAGAGCCCAGGGAGGACAAATCCCCACGGCAGAACCTGGTGGAAGAGGCCGTTTTGAGGGGCTCCACGGCGCAGGAATCCAACGGGGAGGAAAAGCCCCAGAGATCCCTTAGGAGGAGGGGCTGCAAACGCAGCCCAGGGAGCTGTGAGGAGGAAAGACCCACCCTGTGCCAGGAAGGCGGCCAGACATCCAGCCAGAGATCAGACCTGGTGGTCCATGAGCAGCTTCAAACTGAGGAGAAGCCCCATAAGTGTGAGGAATGTGGGAAGAGCTTCAGCCGGAGCTCCCACCTGATCCTCCACCAGAGGATCCATACTGGGGAACGTCCCTATGAGTGTGGTGAATGTGGGAAGAGCTTCAGCACGAGCTCCAGCCTGATCCGCCACCAGATGATCCACACCGGGGAACGGCCCTACGAGTGTGGGGAATGTGGGAAAAGCTTCAGCCACAGCTCCAGCCTGATCATCCACCAGAGAACCCACACTGAGGAGAGGCCCTACAAGTGCCTGGAGTGTGGGAAGAGCTTCAGGCACAGATACAGCCTGACTCTCCACCAGAGGTTCCACACTGGGGAGAGGCTCTATGAGTGTGGGGAATGTGGGCAGAGCTTCAGACAGAGCTCTGAGCTGATCATCCACCAGAGGAGCCACACCGGGGAGAGGCCCTACGAGTGTCCTGAGTGTGGGAAGAGGTTTCATACCAGCTCCCATCTCCTCCTGCACCAGCGGACGCACACAGATGAGAGGCCCTTCCGCTGCCCTGACTGCAGCAAGGGCTTCAAACGCAACTCCCACCTCATCAGGCACCGGCGCATCCACACCGGGGAACGGCCCTATGAGTGTCCTGCGTGTGGGAAGGGCTTCAGAGACAGCTCTGACCTTATCTACCACCAGAAGATCCACACTGGGCAGAGGCCTTATGAGTGTCCCGAATGTGGGAAGAGGTTTCAGATGAGCTCCGAGCTCCTCAAGCACCAGCGGATTCACACAGAGGAGCGACTGTTCCACTGCCCCGACTGTGGGCAGGGATTCAACACCAATGCCCACCTCATCAGGCACCAGCGCATCCATACCGGGGAGAGGCCCTACGAGTGTCCTGAGTGTGGGAAGAGCTTCACCGAGAGATACAAACTTATCTACCACCAGAAGATCCACACCGGGGAGGGGCCCTACAAGTGTCCTGAGTGTGGGAAGAGCTTCATCCAGAGCTCTCACTTGAACAGACACCAATGGAGCCACCGGTAAGTGAAGCCCTGCGAGTGCCCCGAGTGTGGGAAGAGCTTCGTCCGCTGGTCCAACTTCATCCCCCACCGAAGGACTCACATTCCCTGTATCCATGTTGGGAAGACACCTGGCTGGTTGTCTCCATATCCTTCTGAATCTCCACAGTCACCAGGGAGGATGATATTTTGGAGGTTCTGAGGGGAGATGGTGTTGGAGAGGATGAAAGTTTGGTAAGAAAGTTTCACAGATATGTAGGCTTGGCAGAAAGATCTCTGAATGTAGAAACTGGGGATGAGATAGAAATGAAAGCAAGTTTTGCTATAGAGTAAAAGATGTTTTGCTGAAACACTAACCACTGAATAACTGAGAAGGCAAAGGTTGGAGATGAGTTGGAAGGAGATTTTTATGATTAGGACAAAGGTATGTGACTACAAACAAAGACATGTTTTTCACCAAGTAAATGAGCCCCAAGAAGAGCATAAGTAAATAGAAAACATATCTTTACCAAAAAGAGAGATATGGCAGGCAAACAAGAAATGTCGATTTAGCAAGAAGAGAGGTCAGAGAATTTCCCATTGTAAGCTTAAATTGTTACTTACTTACTCTTGTGATTGGATAATAATGACTATAATATGGTGATGGTAGTAGCTATGATAGGCTATAGGCAAATGTAAAGGTATTGTGTGTGGTGCTTATTGGTTGGTATGTATTAAGCTACTCAGCAAAGAAAAGTATCTGATGCTTTCTAACTTGAACAGAAAGTGGCTTCAGGTATGCCTACAGCTGGAGCTGGCAGCTGTAGGGCTGGCTCTGGATACCCACTCCCTGAAACGCTGTAATTTTGCCTATGCAATAAACAGCTTTCAAGAGAGCCACCTGAAATCCAGACATCCTTCATGAACCTTTCTTGAATAAGATGGAAGAGTTTTCTCCATCTCTTTGCACTCCAGAAGATGAGAGGCCTCGATCTGTCACCTCAAAACCAGTGAATCCCACTAAAAAATGTTAAGCTCCCACTCCAAATGGCTCAGTCACATTCCAAAAGCACTTGACCCTACAGCCCCCTCAAAATCCTCAGGAGGGGCTGGATGGGCATTCAGAGGGTCTGGACGGAGTGGGAGGTACATTGGGGGGGTGGCCAGTGGGAGGGGGGCAGGGGTTTGGAATGAAGAGCTGAAGGCTGGGGATGATGAGGCCAGGGGGAATCTCCTTTCTGGGTATCCCCCACATCTGAGGGCATTTGGGTTATCCCCTGTTCCTGAGGATGGGATACAGGGAGACAAGGGATGACACGTGGCTCTGGCACTTGGAGTGGACACCACAGGGAGGGACACAGGGAGCCCATTTTGGGGAAGATCCTGCTGCTTTCTGCCAATTTTGGGGGCTAGAAATGGCTTTTGGAGTTTTTCTGCTAATTTCAGGAAGCTGAGGTGACACCCCCTCCTCATTCTGTGACTGAGAGGAGACACCATTTTGGGGAGGATCCTGCTGCTTTCCCCCAACCTGGGGCAGGGATATAAATGGCTTGTGGGCTCCGTGCCTCATTTTGGGGGTTGGGGTGACCCCACGGTTCCACCGGTGTCTGAGGGAGGGTTATAACTCTCAGTTTTGGTGGTTATAAGCAGCTTGTGGGGGTCCCACGTTTGACGGAGGCCCCCAGCCCCCACCCCAAAGCAGCCTTTGGCCAATCAGGGCATGCGGCGGTGATGACTGAGCAGTTGCCATGGAGATGTGCAGGTGCCAGAGACCACAACACTTTTAAGCCAATCAGAAAATGCACAAAACAATTTTTACTCAGTCAGAGCTTTTCTCACCGATGACTCCTGCATTGGTTTGGCACAGCCTGGTTTTTGGTGGTGAGGGGGCCACAGAGGTGGCTCCTGTGAGATGCTGCTGGAAGCTTCCACCATGTCCAGCAGTGCCAATCCCCAATGGCTCTGAAGATGGACATGCTGCTGGCCAAAACTGGGCCAATGAGAGAGGCTGGTAACGCCTCTGGGATAACAGATTTAAGAAGAAAACCAAAACAAAGTCACAGTTTTGGCTTCTGGTCAGAGAAGAGGAGGAGGTGAGAATGTGTGAGGGAAACAACGTGGAGACACCAAGGTCAGTGAAGGAGGGGAAGGAGGTGCTCCTGATATGCAGAAAAGACTCCACTACTGGAATTAGAAGTAAAGTAGGTATGTTTATTCCAGCGCTGGGACGCATGGGGGATAGTTCCTCCAAAGTCACGCATGCCGACAGCTGCATTCAGCTTGGTATATATCGGGTTACAAGTTCCATATTCATTGAGTTTCCCAATACACCGATACATATTCATTACCTAGCCCCGCCTAGCCTCACCTCATATTACAGTGATCCCAAAAGCCATTTACATCCGCGTTGTGCTTGCGCAGTGTTGTCTGGTGGTCGTGGGCAGGGGTCTCTGGGTTGAAATAAGAGTCTTCCTCAGATGAAGTAAAGGGTCTTCCTCATCCTGAACTTTTCACCTTGCTTCCCTGCGCCTGCTCTTTATGTGCCTGGCCCACGTCTAAACTTCAAGACTGGTTTGAGTTAGTTTTAGGTTAAAAACAGGATCTTTGGTCAAGATTCCTTCCCTCTATCAATAGTCTTATATCTTCTCATCCTGTTTTGGTAGGCACAATAAGTGTTGAGCAAGCTGTATGCATTGCTTCTAACAAACAACTTCTTAGCAAATCATTTAACCTCTGCTTCCCCATCCCCCCTGATTCAGTTCCCCCTTTGCTATATAGTAAATTCTTTTACTAATACATGAATTCTTTTGCTAATAATGATTTTTTTTTTATGATAAGCATCCCTCAATGCCTTTCCATGTGCATTTGACAAAGTAGTTAAAACTGATAACCTTTTTAGTACTCTATAGTTCCAAACAAGCAACATAATAGACAACACAAGGCAGGCACTAACCAAAAGTAATAAGACAATTATGGGGTGACATTACATATTTAGAATGCCAGTTGCGGTAGGTGACCACCCAAAAAGCGAGTCCCACCAGTTATGACTTGTATCTTGTTTTACTCTTTGCAAGATTCTGCTTATTTCTTGTGCTTCATGATGGATGGTGACTAAGGTCTTTTTCCTGTTTCTTTGGATTTCTCTTAAAATCTCAATTAGGTCTTGATGTTTCATTAATTGCTTTATTAATGTGAGGTCCATCCCAATAGGTGTCGGTAGCAATTTATGGTATATGGTGTAGTTAGACCTTATCAATTGATGAGACACAACCAGTGCTAAATACAAAAAGTCACACCTAACAATCTTGGTAAAATCACAAATACAAAAATTAGAGTGATTCCTGGCAGCTACATTTATATTATTGTCATTTATCATCATAAAAGTGTGGATAGTTCTTAAGCACACACAACCTTGACCAATATATACAAGTATGGGGTATGCCCAGCCACTGCCCTGGAGGGACGTCTGCTGAGATAAGGAGATCGCCTAAACCTCCCAGCAGAACTTCCCTGGAAAGGGAGCTACTCTTCAGTTATGGCGAGAAGAAGACAAACCCAGAATCCTCTGGGAGACCCTATGCAGATCCTTTGTAGCCCATTGGCCTTTACCCTCTGACACCCACCCCTGTACCCCTATAAAGCTAGCCCCTGCCCCTGCAAGGGCAGAGAGAGAGCCCGTCCCTGGCCTCCCCTTCGCTGGAGTACAGATCAATAAAGCTACCTTCGTGCGGAACAGCTACACGGGCCTCTTGTCTCTCTCCCTGGTCTGGCTGCCTGGGAGGCTGCCCTGCAGAGCTGAGCTGAAATCACGAGCTGACAATCACTAAAGAGCTGATAGCTTCTGCACGGGCCCTCCTAGCTAGCAGCTGAGGGAAGACACTGGGCCTCGGGAAGGCAATTCCTTTTGGGACCATCTCTCTGGACTGGTCACAGCTTCCTCAGTCAGAGCTACTGACCCCACACCAGCTGTCATAACTGGTGCCCGAGCAGCCATCGTACCCCAGACCTCCAAGGGACTCCTGGCCTGAGCTGCGTCTTGACCACGCCAAGACAGAACCAGCCATTCATGTGCTGATCCTCTGAAAAAAGGACCTATATTGTAGCAGGGCCTTTTGGAGGTGGACAGTTTGAGACCCTCGCCTCTCTCATCTGGGACAGAAATCCCTGAGGATCGAACTGGCCGGACCACACCCCCAGCAGACTTTTTTTTGGACTTCAACAGGAGACAGCCCCACCAGAAGACGGGATTTGTAAGTTTAAAATTGGGCTCTCCTCTCTTTCTTGCGCGCAATACTTTTAAGTTTTTTTTTTCTCTTTTTCTGCTGAGGGAGGAACTTAAATGGGAAATAGGCAAGCTAAACCCAGCCTTTCCCAATCTGAGAGAGACCTATACCCCTTTCTTCTAACCCTTCTCTTAAAATCCAACTTTAAATTCTCTAAAGGTGTTCTTTCTAAGAAAAATCTCAAATCTTTCACTAATTGGATATCTTGAAATTTTCCTGATGCCACCACAGACTCTGTCCTTTCTGATCCGTTCTGGGCCAAAGTGGGGAAGAAACTCTATTCCTCTCAAGCCACGGGAAACCTCTCTGTTTCCAAATTCATTCCTTTATTTCATTTAATGGTTAAAACGTGTCGTGCGACTAACCCACCTCAGCCAAACCCGTTCTCTGCCCTTCCCCCCTCCCACCCTGTGGATAATTTAGGATAGAGGGGGGGGGAAATGTAGGAGATTAGGGTGGAGATTTGTGAGCAGAACGATCCCCGATCCCTAAGCGACTGATTTGTGTGAGTAAACCCTGGAAACTTTGGATTCCTCTTCTTGGTTTTGTTTTGCTATTCCATATCTAAACTATGGAGGAACTGTGGGAAGACTCTTGGCTCTCAGAGCCGCATATGGACATTTATCTTAAACTGAAAATGATTCTTGAACAACGATTTGTAAATTTTAGCTTGATTCAAGCTCAAAAAGAACTGAAACACTTCCTGGCATGGTTGTTTAAGAACTTTTTCTATGTTTCTTGGGATTTAATTCTTACGAAGGACTTTTGGAAGGCCGTTTGGACCCAGTTAAATTTTGAGTCAAAATATATGCCGATGGAAGAATATTTTCATGAATATTATTTAGTTACCGAGACTGTTGAGCAATGTCAGCTGTGTCCTGGCGAAGGGAAGCCTGGCTCAGGGACCGTGCGGCCCAGGCCACGTGCACCGAGCGCTCTCCGAGCAGCAGTGAGGCAGTTCCCGCGCGCGGGCGGAGCCACGCGAGCCGCAGTGTCGGCAGCGGAGCGAGGCGTGGCGGGACCCGGCGGTGCCCGCACGGCCGCGTGCAGCGCGTGGTGGAGCGAGCCCCGGGAACGTCCGACCGAGAGGGGCGGCACATGGGCGGCGGCTGGCGGCGGTGGCGGTGGAGTGGAGCCGCGCCCAGCCGAAACGCACGCTGGAGCAGGGCGCGGGGGGGTCGTTGCTTGGGGGCCCGGCCGAGACGTGGGTGCAGCGCCCGGCATCGGCAGCGAAGCTGTGACCAGAGGAGGTGACCCGCAGAGAACTGAGCGGCGCGGCCCGGCCCGGCCCACGCAGCCCCGAACGCGACCCCGGGAAGAGCGCGCAGGCACCAGCAGCTCTGACAATTCCAACTCGGGAGCGACCGAAAGAGAGAGCAAAGATGCAGCGAGACAGAAAACAGCAGCCACTCGAAAAAAGGAAAAAATCATAGTAGCTAAGATCTTAGGGATAGTAAAATGGTATAATGTTAAGCAAAATTATGGTTTTATAACAAGGTGTGACAACCAGCAAGACATATTCGTGCATAGAACTGCTATTAAAAAGAATAACCCTGAAAAATGCATCCCAAGCTTGGGAGATGGAGAGGTGGTGGAATTCAAAATTGTACTAGGGAGAAAAGGGTTACAAGCATCGCAGGTCACTGGGCCTGATGGTGTTTCTGTAAAAGGCAGTATATATGCAAAAAATCGTAGTCATGTTAGACAATATCTCCCTTGTAAACCCCCCCTACAGTCTCCCTTTCCTAATCCCACCTTTCCCTTTTACCCTATGTCCTATTACCCCCAGTGTATTCCCAATCCGTTTTTTCATCCATGGTTTCCCTCACAAAACCATGCTTTTGCCAATTGTTTCCCCAAAAATCCCTTTCCAATGCTGAGGGGGGGATGAAAAGGGGGAGGGAAGAAATTAAACCCTCTCCTGCCTCAGTTTCCCCACAAAGCATGCCTGGAGAGTTCTGTCTCCCTTCTGTCAGCCCTAAGATGTTCCACAGAAACTGTTTAGACATTTAAAGGCTCAGGAGGGTGGCTTGTTTTGTTTTGAAACTGTTCTTGTTATGTTTATCCAGTTGTTTTCATTCTCCTTTTATTAAAATAAAACGGGTGAGATGTTGGGGTCTCCTCCCCCGCCGTGTAGCCCTGGGAGAGGGGCCCTGAGGGCACAGACACGGGGTTTCCCTGCCCCTGCTCAGCCTCGTTCCCACTGGTTGGTTTGTGTTCCCTGCGCGGGCAGAAGGACCCTTCCTTGGTCCCGTGACTGGAACAGTTCCTCAGCAGAGCCCCGGCCATGCGGCTGGAGAAATAAACGTCTCTGAAACAGCTATCAAGAATCTGTCTGTCCACATATATTTCCTTTCCATGGGACTCCTGGTTTGATATATGCATGTTGCAGTATCCCCACTGCAACATCTGGCCGGACCCTCGGGAACAGCAGGCTGGAATGGCAGCAGGCTGGAATGGCAGGGATGAGCACAAATCCCAGATGGCAGAGGATGTGTATCCAAACGGGAAACTCCCCCGAGGTCTGGGCAGGCAGGGTGAGCACGGCTACAACGTAGCGAAGGCTTGAAGCAACAGCAGGGCAGGGCGCCCACAGCCCAGCTCCCAGCTGGGCAGGGAAGGTGGGCTTTGGGATCCCGGGGCTTCTCCAGCAGAAGGAAAAGCGGCTGAAGAAAGCAGCCTCCCTCTCTGTCCGAACGCCTAGACCGATTGCCCCCACACACTCGGGTGAAAACAAAAGAGTAGCCAGATGTGCCCCATTCTGTAGCCAGCTCTTTTGTTTTTCTTAAGTACCCAGCCATTTTCTCCCCCAGCAACAGGTATGGGCAAAATTCCTTTAACAGAAGAAAAACCAGGAGAGCTCCTAAAACCCCAACACTGGCAGAAGAACAGTGCCATCTCCTCTTACAAATTTTACACTGTATTAGTACCTACGCAACATGCCACCCTCTTGCTGAACAAAAAATTCTAATGCATCCACAAAAACAAGTTATTCCATTGTTGCAATGACTGCCACTGACCACTGCCCAGGCTAGCCCCTGCAGTGTGCAACAGGAGTGGGGAGCAGCTGGAGGCTCTTGGCTTTAAAGCTGCTCCTCAGGAGTTCAGCTCTGCCCAGGGGAGCTGAAGCTCCAGGCACAGTGGCTGTCAGCAGTCCGGATGAGGGAGAGGATAAAAAGTAGCAGGGAGGCTTGCCACAGGGGGTAATCCAAGTTTATTGGAGGCAACTCACAGGAGACAAGCCCAGAACAGCTCCGGGGAACATCTTATAAAGGGAGGTGTTACAATGGGGATGGCTTAACAGGGGACCAATAGAAATCTCTAAGGGAGGGATATGAACGAGGATAGACATTTCCCTGGGCCAATAGCCTCAAGGGGAGGAGGGAAAGGGATCACATGCCCCAATGGGGCCTCAAGGTTTAGGGGATTTCCAAAGGGGGAGGTAACCAAAGGGGTAGGGTCCCGGGGGATTGATGAGGACCATATAAGGGTAAACTGGGAGGTTTCAGGTGATGGACACTGAACCTTCGGGAACAACAGGAGGGGTTTGGGTGATTGATAGGGAAAGAGCTAGAACAAGGGGAGGAGAACAACCATGTAGGGAGCACCGGGGGAGCGGCTTGGGTCTGGGGCAAACCAACTGGGAATAGGAGTGGGGAAGGTAGGGATGAACCATCGGGGTACAGAAAACATATATAAAAATACAATAAAGGTATCGCATCACCACATTCCATGTATTCTTTCAAAACCTAAATCCTCTGCCACTGGTTGTTCTCAGTCTAAAGTTACTAATCTTCCTGCTGAGGTTCTGTATATTCCCTCTAAAGGAACTCGTTTGCCTCTCCTCTCCATCCAATGTTTTATCGGATTTACAAATTCCCAAGAATCAAGACCAAACCACTGAGGGAGAGGGGTTCTTCTAACCTCTTGCCTAGCAACAATTCTAATTCTATTAGCACAAAAATCAATAATCTAGCATCGCTCCAAACAAATGTTTCAATACAACATGCTCAAACAACACACGGCAACATACACATCTCCGATCTACAAACAAATAGGCGAGCTAATATAAAAGCACTCCAATAACAACCAATATCCAAAAGACATATAAGCAACACAACACTCAAACCAGCTACTAGTAGCCAAAATATTCATAACACTCACTTGTAATAACTTCAGGGTCCTGCTTATATTTTCCCCAATACAGTCATCAACAAGTTCTGGCGGAATCACCCGATCTGCTCTCAGGATCGCTAGCAGCCGCTGTATCAGTTGGCGATTCTTCTTGCCGGCTCCCATAGCCGGGTGCCTTTCCCAGCTCCCGTAGCTGGCTGCTTGCAAGCCTCACCTTTACCCACACAGGGACTACGCTGTGCACGGGACGTCTCCTCGCATCTTACCAGCAGCCCTGGCCACGCGTACGACTTACAGGCATCCTAAATCCAGAACATACTGTTTATCCGCAGTCCCAGCAGGTTGTTTGCCCCACAGTGAGCGAGCCGAGGGGCGGAGTTCCTCCAGGAAAGCCCTGGGGCACGCCTCGGACGTTCACTCCTCAGCCAATCCTGCAGCCGGACAGAGTTCCTCCCGCCGGCTTGCCAAAATGATGAGCGGAGAAGACTCCACTACTGGAATAAGTAGTAAAGTAGGTATGTTTATTCCAGCGCTGGGACACATGGGGAAAATTCCTCTAAAGTCACGCATGCCGACAGCTGCATTCAGCTTGGTATATATCGGGTTACAAGTTCCATATTCATTGAGTTTCCCAATACACCGATACATATTCATTACCTAGCCCCGCCTAGCCTCGCCTCATATTACAGTGATCCCAAAAGCCATTTACATCCGCGTTGTGCTTGCGCAGTGTTGTCTGGTGGTCGTGGGCAGGGGTCTCTGGGTTGAAATAAGAGTCTTCCTCAGATGAAGTAAAGGGTCTTCCTCATCCTGAACTTTTCACCTTGCTTCCCTGCGCCTGCTCTTTATGTCCCTGGCCCAAGTCTAAACTTCAAGACTGGTTTGAGTTAGTTTTAGGTTAAAAACAGGATCTTTGGTCAAGATTCCTTCGCCTTATCAATAGTCTCATATCTTCTCATCCTGTTTTGGTAGGCACAATAAGTGTTGGGCAAGCGGTATGCATTGCTTCTAACAAACAACTTCTTAGCAAATCATTTAACCTCTGCCTCCCCATCCCCCCTGATTTCCTCCAGGCTCCGGCGCTGAGATTCCTCTGCAGGCCGTGGTGATGAGCATGGTGAAGCAGCCCCTGGGGATCCACGGGGGATGCAGTAATCAACCCACAGCCCAGGGCGGAGGTGCTCACACCGGAGTAGGTGGATACCTGGAGGAGGCTGTGATCCAGCGAAAGACCCAGTGGAGAGAGGGGGTGTCGTGTTCCACTGTGGGGAACTGTGAGGAGTTCTTTTAAAAATGGATGGTCGGGAAGGGAATGGAACCAAACAAGGCAAATATTGTCACTGAGAACCGTTTATAGACAACAAAAGGAGAAGGAAAAGGAGCTGCCTGAGCAGAAGATGGCTAAAAGAGACAGAAAAGAAGAAAGGAAAATGGAAAAAGAGTGGGGGAGAGGGGAGAGAGGGGACAGAGAGAAAAAGAGGGCGTTAGCAGCAGCAAGTCAGGGCAGTGCTGTTGGTGCCCAGGTGGGGGGCCGTGCACGCTGCCTGCCTGTGGCTGGGCCGGGTCCGACCGAGCCCGCGCAGCTCCTGGAGGGGGGCAGCTGGACAGGCACGGCTCCCGCGGCAACAGCCCTGGACACGCGGTGAGCGGGTGCTCGGACAGGAGGACCAGGAGCCTGGACAGGGTCGCAGTGAGTGCCGGGATTGGCGCGGCAGGGGGGGCAGTGATGGCTGGATCAGGGCGGCAGGGCAGGATTCAGGCAGCCCAGGGAGGAAGGCAGGGCGAAGCAGCGAGGCAGCGCTCAGGGGCACAGGAAGGCAGGACAGGTGCGAGGGCAGCAGAGCCAGAAGGCAGGCTCGGGCCAGAATGTTATAAACAGTGAAGGGAGATGTTGGTTTTTGTATTTGGAGTTACTGATTCAAGGGGTTAAAGAGTTAATTACCAAGTTTAATACTGTTAAAGTTCTCTGATTTCAGGCTGGAAAATGACTGGGAGTTGAGAGTGATGGTTAGAGTTAGATTGTATGTTAGGATGCTTTAGTGCTCAGTATGTTTTTACTGTTGAATTGTCAATGATTAATGTAAAACAAAATGGCTGACGGGAATAACTTTCCGGAATCTTCTTGGGGGTGGGAAGTGTGCAAGTGCCAGTCAAAACCACCAGAATGTGTCACTCAGGCTGGGGCCCCTCCTTTAGGCAACAACTGGGCATGCTCCAGAGGGATGAGCTGGCCCCTATGGGCAGGCATGAGGGAGGGACCAAACCAACTCGGCCCCTGACTGGACAAATGTGTCCAGATACCCTGATTGACACTGGGAGGGGAGAACAGGCCTTGCACAAGCCCGGAGGGTTGTGCCCTAGGCTAACCCACATAGCCAAACGCCAAGTACTGCCGTCCCGTGTTTTGTAGGTGTTGGGGAGGATGAAACAGGAAAACCTTGGAAATATGATTGCCTGACAAAAGATTTTGGGAATATGAAAACTACAGGCAACATTGAAATGAAAGCCACTTTTGAAATACCAGGTCTTAGTTACTGAACAACTAGAAAACAATGGTATGGCCACTGAAGATAATCCCCTCTTGATGGAACAATACCCTCTGCTTGCAAACAGGTCCAAAGGTCAGAGCAGACCCTACTAGCTCAGCAGAAGGGGTCCAAAGAGTAGTTTTTAGAAGTTAAGATGTAACACTCTATGGTAATATAAGAACTCTTATAGGCTGTATGTAAATGCTATAGGATTTGTATCTTGTATTAGATTGGTTAGTGACAATTAGAATATTCAGTACAGAAGATGATTTATTGTATTGTAACCAGGACTTCAGACACTTCTATTCATTCTCACTTCCATTCTCTCTTCTATTCATTCTCTATTCCTCTCTTCCACTTCTACTCTTACTTCCATTCTTGCTCTTACACCCTCTCTCTTTCTCTCACCTGCTTACTCTCTTGGGCCTGCTCAGAGCTGAGTCAGGCAGCTCTGAGCAGTGCCCCTATACCCACGCCTTTACAATAAACCGACTGTGTCCCAAGACCTGCCTATAGAGATCTCTCCATCCGTCTCCGTCCAGACCGAACCCACCCAGAAACCTACAGTCTGGCGCCCACCGTGATTGCCGAGCCCACACCCAGCACCTGCAGTCTGGCGCACAACGTGATTGAACGCCCGGTTCAGCTTTCTCCATCTGTAGGACTTTTCTCCATGGATGGTAACTAAAAGACCAGTTATAGCCACCTAGAACTTGTCATGAGCACAGCATACCGATGCTGCGCATCGTAATAGCTGGAGCTCTGTAATTCTGCTGAGGCAGCCTTCGAGCACAGGGATTACCTGGAGCTCTTGGAGGGACTTGCCTGGCAGTCCTCGAGCACGGGCCGCCACTGCTGCGCAGCGGCCCCCTGGAGCTCTTAGAGGAGGTCTGCCGTATCACCCCTCGAGCACGGACACGCTGCTAAGCAGTGCTGACTGGAGCTCTGCGGAGGGAAATCTGCCGCACGCCCCGAGCACAGGCGAGTAGTGCTGAGCACCGCCTGCACTGGAGCTCGCAGTGCGGACCCACCCATGAGGTCCTGAGCACGGAAAGCCGTTGCCAAGCGACGCCTGAAACCGGAGCTCTGGGAAAGGACCGAAAAGCAGCATCCTGACTGCCGAGTGGAGTGCCTGCCAGCCCCGCACGACAGTCATCTGAGTAAGGACGCTGCTCCTGCGACATCATCTAAGTGAGTATCATACTGGTCTAAAAAATGGGACAAACCCACTCTGCCCATGACAGAGATCTCTATAAGCAACTTAAGCATTTACTTATAAGTTCTGGTCCAAGTCAGTTGCCTAAACATGAGCTAAAAAATCTTCTAGAATGGACCCGACTTAATTTCCCAAATGCTGACCGTTCAGCCGTCTTTACAAGAGACTTTTGGGACACAGTTGGAGTTAAACTCTTTAATAATATCTCCTACCGGGATATGGCCGCCGCACAGCTGCTCCCAGCTTGCAGAGCGCTGGTAGAGCTGTTTGCTGCGGTGGCGCCGCCGGCAGCAGTCACCCCGCCGGGCCCGGCTCCGGCTGCGAGTCCGCCCCTTGCCGTCGCGAGCCCGCAGCGGAGCATGGCCCCCGCCCCTCCGCCGGACCCCGTGGCTCCGGTACCCGCGGTCCGGCTGACGCGCGCCGCCCCGCCCCCCGCGCTCGCGGCCCCCGCGCCCGTTACCCCGGCCCCAGCCACCCCACCGAACCCTACAGCCCCTCCCGCCATCCCGTTCCTCCCCGCGGCCCCCGCGGCCCCCGCCCTCAGTGCCAGCGTCTCCGCGGCCCCGCCCCTTGCCCCTGCCCCCCCGTGCCCCCCCCCCCGGTTCCGTCACCGCGGCTCCACCCCCCCCTGCTGCCGTCACTTCTACCCCACCCCCCGCTGCTGACATCATGATGGCCCCGCCCCCCGGCGGTACCCCGGCGCGGCCAGCGCCTACCCCCCTGCTACCTACGGGTGTTACCCCTCCCCCAGCCGCGCCGGTTACGGCCATGGCTGCCATCATAACCGGCCCCCCCCAAAGCCAAGCGGCGACCCTCCTTCCAGCCCCCCAGGTCCCCCCCCCCCACACGGCGCCGATGATAGCCATTGTTCCATCCGCGTCCGCCGCTGCTGCGTCTTCACAGTCCCCTGCCGCTCCCGAAACACTGGTGCCCAGAGCGCCGGCCACGGCCGCGCTGCTGTCTCCGGCACCCCCTGTTACTGCAGAAACCCTACCCCCCCACCCTGCCGTTCAAGCGCACACAGCACGCCCCGAGCGGTCGCCCAGCCCCGTGGCAGCACAGACGCCTGTATCTACTCCCGCCCCTGCCGCCGTTTCTGTGCCGTTCCCCGATCCCGGCACACCACCGCTTGCGCTGGGAGCGCCCCAGCTCCACGAGCCACTTGGTCCCGGTGCCGCGCTGCCTGCACGGAGGTCTGCAGTCTCCTCCGTGCCTGCCCCTGCTCCAGCTCCGCCTCCCGGCACCGCCGCTCCGCCACCACCCACCCCAGCCCAGCCTACAAGCTTCCAGCAGCAGCACGCCGCGACCGCAGCCCCAGCCCCTGGTTCTGCAGTCCTGCCATCTCCCGCTCCGCCTGAACCATCCGCCACGCGGGCTGCGGCCATTACATCCTGCCGCGCGGACCTGATGACGCAACACGCGCATGCGCAATCGTTGCAACATACGCATGCGCAATTGCTGCAACTCCCGGACCAGTGGTATCAGTCCGCTCGAACTTCTCCAACCACAGCACCGCTTCCCAGAACCAACCCAAACAGCTCTGGTGTCCCCCCTGTGTTTGGGACAGACTTCCCAACTCAGAAAGAGACACTAAACCCTGAAGATTCGCCTGCATTAATCCCAAAAGCAGACAACCCCCAAAAATGTTTCAATAATTTTCAATTTACAGACTGGCATGAAATCAGACGCCAAATTTGCAAAGAGGAAAATCTAAATCCTTTAGCTATGCCTGTACTATTCAGCCAGCAAGCTGGTGGTCCCAGAACATGGCAAGCTATCCCACACCATGAGATTAAAGAATTGCGGAAAGCAATAAAGGACAGTGGTATCTGCTCTCCATACTTTAAGCAACTGCTGAAAAGTACCCTAGAAGGACATACACTTATACCAAATGACTGTAAAAATCTTGCTAGTATAATTCTCACAGACTCACAATATATGCTATGGGAACTCAAATGGAAGAGACTGCTTGCAGGGGTACTAGCCACTTAAAAACAAAGTACTGACGCAGACCTTCGTACCCTTGTCATATCTAAGCTGACTGGTGACCATCCTGATGATCAAAATGACAATCAAATAAATTTACCCAAAACAGCATTAGATGACATCAAAAAGATGGCTCGCAAAGCCTTCTTGCAAATTCAGCCTGCAGGAAGTTTTGAGAAAGCCTATAATCTCATTAGCCAAGAGTTGTCTGAACCATTCACCACATTTGTGGACCGGGTCATCCAAGCAGCAGAACGGCAATGCAACGACGACATAGCTCGCCCAATAATGATACGGGACATTATTGAAAATAATGCCAATGCGGAATGTAAAAAAGTTATCAAAACTTTGGGAAAAGAAAGACCCACAGTGCCTGAGATGATTGATGCCTGTAACAAAATAGGAGGTCCACAGCAGGTGGCAACTATACAAGCAAATGAACTTGGAAAAGCTCTAGGAGAAAAAATTGAGAGGGCTCTGACAGCTCAAACAGTACAAACAGCTGCACAGGCAGCACAAGCAGAAGCACGAGACCAAAAACTTACTGAAATCCTGGCTGCCTTGCATCTAAACCTCCAGCAACAAGGCAACACCATGACTGTTATGCAAGCTGCTGTAACTTCAGGACCTTGCTATTTCTGTAAAAAACCCGGCCATATCATGAAGAACTGCCCAGAACTCAAAAAGGGTGCACAAGCACCAGATCGCTGCCCTATCTGCAAGAAGGGAAAGCATTTTGCCTGGCAGTGTCGATCCAGACAAGATACAAGTGGAAAACACAGTCCAAAAAACTCCAATACGAGCGCGCAATGCCATCGCGTGACGAAACAAGTAGTGGCACCCCAAACACCCAAGGTAAAATTTATGAATACCCCGACTCAGAACCACTTCGCTTCACCATCAGCGCAATCCCAAGTAATGACCCAGGCCTGCTACCCCCAGGGTCCCAGTGCACCTTGGCAACCTCCAAGCCAACAGCCTTTTTAAAGGATAATGGTTATGACTATATTTCAACAAGAATTACAGGTGCTTCACAAACTAGACAAGACTTTTTGGTTGTTGGTAAAGAGAGAAATAACATCCTGGGACTGCTAGTTTTGCCTTGCGTAATATCTGCTAGCTGCAATGAAGAACTGCTAGTGCTAGCAAATGCCTGCCATCCCCCATTGTATATCCCACCTAGAACCCCTATAGCCATTGCCATAGCACTGCCCATGGGAACTGCGGAACAAATACCACCGCGCCGTTTCTCAGTTGCTCCTGAAAGTCCTGAGGTTCTATGGGTTCAACACATAAGTCAACAACGACCAGTGCTAACTTGTGAATTGTCAAATGGTGGGATTCAAGTTAACATCAAGGGGATGATTGATACGGGGGTAGATGTTTCTGTTATCTCTTATTATCATTGGCCGACAGATTGGAAATTAATAACCCCCCCAGGCGCTCTCACAGGCGTTGGAGGTGTCACTCCATGCCTGCGGAGCGAATCTGTCATCAGTATTACAGGACCACAAGGGAAAAAGGCATTGATCCGTCCCTATGTAGTGCAAAAACCCATCACAGTGTGGGGAAGAGATTTGCTCTCTGAATGGGGAGCCAAAATTGAACTGGATTTTTCATAGGGGTCACTAAAGCACTCAGTACTTTAAAACTGACCTGGAAAACTGACACCCCTCTCTGGGTCGACCAGTGGTCCCTGCCAGATCATAAGCTGAGTGCCCTCAAAAAACTAGTGGCTGAACAACTGCAAAAAGGCCACATTAAACCTACTAACAGTCCCTGGAACTCACCTGTGTTTGTAATCCATAAGAAAACTTCTGACACGTGGCGATTGCTACATGATCTCAGAAAAATCAATGCAGTAATTGAAGACATGGGCCCTCTCCAACCTGGCCTGCCCAACCTTTCCATGATCCCAAGAAATTGGCCGCTTGTAATTATCGATCTAAAAGACTGTTTCTTCAACATCCCACTGCATCCAGACGATGCTCCTCGTTTTGCCTTTTCCGTTCCAAGTACAAACCTGCAAGAGCCGCTTCAAAGGTATCATTGGCTAGTCTTGCCTCAAGGCATGAAGAACTCACCGACTATTTGCCAACATTTTGTAGCCCGTACTTTGTCCCCAGTCCGTGAGCAATTCCCTCAATCAGTTATTCTCCACTACATGGATGATTTGCTCATCGCAGCGTCAACACAAAAACAAATGGAAGAAACTCGTAACAGTGTTGTTGCTGAAATCAGAAAGGCTGGGCTGGTGATCTCTGAATCAAAAATACAAGAGACTGCTCCCTGGAAATATCTAGGATGGAAACTAACAGAACAGTCTATTACACCTCAAAAAATACAAATTCGAACTGATGTTCGTACCTTGCAGGACTTGCATCGGCTCTTAGGAGAAATCAATTGGGTCAGGCCTGTGCTAGGAATCACTAATGATGAACTTGCTCCACTCTTCAATTTATTGAGAGGAGACAGTGACATTAGATCCCCTAAATCTCTCACTCCTGAAGCCTGCAAGGCCCTGGAAAAAATTACTAATGCTCTACAAAACAGGCAGGCACATCGCTGTATTCCTAACAAACCCTTTTTCCTTGCAGTTTTAGGAGAAAAGTTGAGACTATACGGCCTCATTTTTCAATGGGATGCCTCTCAAATAGAACCGCTGTTGATAATTGAATGGGTTTTTTCTCCCTTACAGGTCGCCAAAGACAATCCTCACACCTTTAGAAATGATGTCTCAAATCATCATCAAAGGCAGAGCAAGGCTTCTTTCAATAGCAGGTTGCGAATTTGCAATTATTTATTTGCCCATGATTAAATCTTATTTCGATTGGGCAATGCAAAAATCAGAAGACTTGATGTATGCCTTGCTCGATTTTCCAGGCGTTTGCTCTATTCATTACCCAGCACACGGATTAATCAAAGCTAAATTGTGCTACAAAGAAAAACCCCTAATCAGTGAAGAGCCTCTAGATGCGGTCACTATCTTCACTGATGGGTCAGGGCGGACACACAATTCTGTGGTCATATGGCAAAATAAAGATACTCAAGTCTGGGAGCAAGATGTTCAAAAAGTTGAAGGTTCTCCTCAAATTGTTGAATTGGCGGCTGTTGTAAGAGCTTTTCAGCTCTTTCCAGAACCTTTCAACCTAATCACTGACTCAGCATATGTTGCTGGTATTATTAAGAGGATTGAAGGATCAGTTTTAAAGGATGTGAACAACGACAAATTATGTCTTTGGCTCACCTGTCTCTACCAAATTTTATCACACAGAACTAACCCTTATTTCGTTTGCCACATTAGAGCTCATTCTGGTCTTCCAGGATTTATGGCAGAAGGAAACGCACGAGCTGATGCATTGGCATCAGCAGCATCTGATGGAGAAGTTGCAGCAGACATCGAAAATCCTACCTCGGTGTTTGCTACAACTACGTTGCCTAACACTATTGAACAAGCCAAATTAAGTCATGCGTTCTTTCACCAAAATGGACAGGCAATCAAACGAGATTTTCACATTACCCTAGAGCAAGCTCAAAATATTGTACGAGCATGCCCAAACTGCCAGCTTGTTCAACCTATCCCCTCCTCAGGAGCCACCAACCCACGGGGGTTGGAGAGCTTACAGAAATGGCAAACAGATGTCACTAAGTACCCCTCTTTTGGAAAACTTAAAAATATCCATGTCTCTGTCGATACATTCTCAAATGCAGTCTTCGCTTCTGTGCATACAGGAGAGACAGCTAAGCATGTTTGCCATCATTTTTCACAAGCTTTTTCCTATTTGGGTATCCCACAAGAAATTAAAACTGATAACGGTCCTTCGTATGTTTCACAAGAATTGGCTGCATTCTTAAATGACTGGGGTGTCCGCCATACATTTGGCATTCCCTACTCCCCCACAAGTCAAGGAATAATAGAAAGAACACATCAAACTCTAAAACGCATTTTAGATCAACAGAAAGGGGAAGAAGCCCAGGATACACCTCAAAGGAGGTTGAATAAGGCTTTGTATGTTTATAATTTTTTGAATAGCTCTGCAGAAGAGCCTGACCCCCCCATCTATAGACACTTCTTAAACAACAAAAAAGCAAAACTGAAAGAGCACCCCCTAGTTTTAATCAAGAATCTGGAATCAGGAAAAATAGAAGGACCATACAATCTTATAACATGGGGGAAGGGGTTTGCATGTGTTTCCACAGGTGGAGAGCTCAAGTGGGTTCCAGCAAAAAACGTGAAGCCATACCACACATCAAAACCTGCCGACGCCTCCACACCAGCCAGTGACCCTGCAAGTGGAAGCCAGGAAGCAAGCACCCAAACCTGAAGTGCGCAGAATCACCAGAAGAAAGCGATCTGCCAAAAACAGCTCAAGAAAATAATGGAGTTTTCTCATTTGCGTGCGTGCATGTTGCTTTTATTCTTATGTTTTAGTTTTTATAGTGAAGCTTTACCCGTAAATCAACCAAAGACAAATGTCTGGGTTGCTCTAGCCAAATCTGCAGGCTCCGATACCATCTGTCTATCTGACACAAGCCCTGACAAACCTTTTTCAACCTGTTTAGTTGGAATACCTCTACCAGAAGGTTTTGATAATGTTACTTTTGATAAATATTGGCCATATGATGATCACATTTCTCCAACTACCAGCCATAAACACCAAACTTATATTGATAATTCTAAAATTGATAAATCTGACCTTCAAGAGCTAGAAATCCTAGGCTCATTAACTATGGATACCTGCTATTTCTTTCACTTTCTAGGAGAAAACGGTCCTCATTTAAATGTTACCCCATATCACCCAGCTTATAGCAATGTAACTTCTTGGTGCAACCAAGCTAAGCTTCTTATATATGATGAACCTCATGCAGATCGTTTCAACAAACTTCCTATTCGATTCCCTAGAGGAATTTGGCTCATCTGTGGAGACAGAGCCTGGCAAGGTATACCTTCAAAAACAGATGGTGGCCCTTGTGCTCTGGGACAGCTTACAATTATTGCTCCCAGTGTCAAAGAAGTAATCAAAAAGAAAAACAGAAAGATTAGATCTTCCTGGGGACATCAATATGAGAGCGACTGTGATAGTGAATTTCATCCTTGAAACTCTGAAAAATCAATTGTTGCGAGCATTTTTCTTCCTCATTTAAGTTCCTCAATTGCACTAAAACAGTTAAACAAGTTGGGATGTTGGCTCAGCAAGGAGGTAAATGCCACCTCTACTATGATCAGTGATTTGTTAACCGATGAAGAGGCAGTCAGACATGCCACTTTACAAAATAGAGCTGCCATTGATTATCTTTTATTAGCACATGGACATGGCTGTGAAGATTTTGAAGGATTATGCTGTATGAACTTATCCGATCATTCTGTTTCCATTCACAAACAGTTACAAAACCTAAGGGACCTAGCTAACCAAATTACAACAGATAACTCGTCCTGGCTAGACAGTTTGTTTGATGGTTGGAGCTTTGCTTCTACTCTTACTTCCATTCTTGCTCTTACACCCTCTCTCTTTCTCTCACCTGCTTACTCTCTTGGGCCTGCTCAGAGCTGAGTCAGGCAGCTCTGAGCAGTGCCCCTATACCCACGCCTTTACAATAAACCGACTGTGTCCCAAGACCTGCCTATAGAGATCTCTCCATCCGTCTCCGTCCAGACCGAACCCACCCAGAAACCTACAGTCGGCAGGCGGCTTGCCGCTTGGGGTCTGTAGTTGTCAATTATTAAATTTTTGTTAATAAAACCCTTTCAACTTTTGAATTGGCTCATTGTTTTTCACACAGGCAGCGGGCAGTAGCGAGGCCTCCCGAGCAAGCAGCAGTGAGCCCTGACGCGGTTGGGTTTTATACTCCCCCGGCCCCTCCCAAAGGCTGCCTGAGGACAGGGAACCATTGGCCCAGTCCAACTTTCCTGGGCCGTCCATTGGTGGAGACCTCTCCGCGACCTGACTGGAGAAGCCCCTCCACAGTGTCTCCTACTGCCTTCCTCGTGTGGGGTGTTGCCAGGCCAAGGCTCCCCAGAGATGAGGCTTCCCCCACTCGTGGCTGCCTCCTGCAAGTGGCAGGTGTACGCTCCCTGCCCCCGCATGCCTCTGAAAACCCTGACAGCCAGAGTTGAGGCAACCTAAAATGGCTGAACTCAAACTGAATTGGCTCCTCACAGAGGGCCCTGCGCCCAGGCTGGAGCAGCCTGGCCTTGGAGGACTGCAGCCTGGAACCTTACGGGAGCTTACTGGTGGCTGTGACTGGGAATGACTATGAGCAAGCTGAGGGCAACTGGGCTATACTGGGAGTGTCTGTAACCACACTGGGGATGACTGGGAACACACTGAGAGCGACTGAGAGTGACTAGGTCTACACTGGGGGCAACTGGAATAGACTGGGACCATGCTGAGGGAGACTGGGATCCTACCGGACACATACTGGGATCGTACACGGAATGACTGGCTCTGTGCTAGGGGCAACTGGGAGCAACTGGGATCAGACTGGGAGGAACTGGGTCCACACTGAGGGTGACTGGGGTCATACTGGGATCATACTGAAAGTGACTAGGAGCATCCTGAAGGCAACTGCGATATATAGGGAGTGACTGGAATCATGCTGGAAGCTACTGGGAGTGACTGGGATCATACTGGGAGTTACTGGGACTATGCTGGGAGCAAATGGCATCATACTGAGGGTGACTGGGTTCATACTGGAATCATACTGGGGAGGACTGGAGCCACAGTGGGAATGACTGGGATCATTCTGGGAGAAACTGGGACTTTACTGGGAGTGCCTAGAACTATACTAAGGGTGAATGGGAACACCTGGGACCATGCAGGGATCATAGTGGGAGTGACCAGGGTCATACTGGGATCATACTGAGTGTAACTGAAAATGACTGGGATCATACTGGGGAGTGAGCTGGGACCATACTGGGGTGACTGGGAGCCACAGGGCCCATGCTGGGAGTGACCTGGGCCCCCTGGGTGGAACTGGGGGAACTGGCCCAGCTGGGGTTCAGGGTTGTTCCACCCCAGGGCTGCCCTGGGTCCTGCTTGCCACCCCCGGCCCCAGGGAGCCGAGGGACACGGGACAGCCGAGGGACAGGGAACAGCCAAGGGACACGGGACAGCCCGGGAACACGGCCTGGCCCAGGGACACTGTGCTCCAGCACTCTGGGCTGTTGTGCCCGGGGTGTTGCCCTTGGGCTCCCAGGACAGGCAGAGGGGGCAGAATCCCCTCCAGGAGCTGTTGTTCACTTTAAGCTTTGGTGTTGGACATTCCCGCGGAGCCACCTGCAGTGGCCGGAGCCCGGGCGGTGCCCGGTGCCACCAAAGCCGCTCTGTCAGTGCCCTCCTGCCCCGGGCAGGGCAGAGAACACCAAAGGAAAGGCCCGAGCTCGCCTCGGGGCAGGGAGAGGGCACTCCCCGGCCTGGGGAAAGGATTGGGATTTATGTCCCATTGAATTGCAGCAGGGATTTGATTGGACATAAATTCCAGTCATTTCCCCATGGAATTCCCATGGCAGTGGGCTGGGGGGGAGATCCGTCCATGGAATTCTCACCTGACTGGGATGAGAGTGAGATCCATCCATGGAAATTCCATGGGAATTCCTGCATTCCCAGGTCCACCCTTCCTGAATCCCACATTCCCATAGGAATTCCCCCCCACACCCACCTTTGTGCTCCAGAGCATCCCGACCACATCCGATGTATTTTGGGAGCTCTTCCACACAGGTGTGTCCCAGGTAATGCTTCATCTGCTCTGGCAGGATCCCTTTGGATTCCCAGCACCTCTGGGGGATCCAGGTGGCACCATCAGACACTGCAAAGCTCCTGGATCCCAGCTGGAAGGAGATGAAATCCCACCCATCGTAGCCGTGCCAGTGGGATCCATGGATGCTCCGTGGGACAGGAGGTCACAGCTGGAAACCACCTGCACCGTGGGGAGACCTGGGAACGAGGAGAGAACGGACCCATGGAGTCGTGTCCCAGCCCCACGGAGCCCCTTGCAGCTCCCTGGATTCCTATGCCAAGCACACAGATCCCATCCCACTCCCACAGATCCCATCCCACTCCCACAGATCCCATCCCTAGAGATCCAGTCCATTCCCACAGATCCCAGCCCAGCCCCCAGCTCCCCCCGCTCATGTTGTACTGGCCCCGTCTCCAGGTCACTGTCAGCCACGTGCCAGTTCCTCTCCTTGAGCCGGGTCTGGCTATCCCAATATCCTGGGTCTGGCTATCCCAGTATCCTGGGTCTGGCTATCCCAGTATCCCGGGTCTGGCTATCCCAGTATCCCGGGTCTGGCTATCCCAATATCCTTGCTCGGCTCCCCCTCCCATCCCCGTGCCTGCAGCTCCATCCGGCCCCGCTCGCTGTGGCAGCGCTCGGAGGGGGTCCCATCCACGTTCCCGTGATCAGGGACTGGGGGACCCCCGGGCCGGGCTCTGACAGCGCCACTTCCAGGTACTGCAGGGAGTGGAGAACTGGGGGGACACAGAGATCTGGGGGGGTGGGAGTTTGGGGATCCAGGGGGGTCCACAGGTCAAGGAGAGGAGGGACTTGAAGAGCTGGGAGAGCTGGGAAAGAGGGTCAAGTGCTCAGAGTCAAGGAAAGGGGATGCAGGGACTGGGAGAGGTGGGATGGGGTGTCCAGGGAATTCTGTGCCCAGGAAAGGGGATGCCAGGGGCCCTCAGTGTGAGGGAAGGAGGGTCTGGGGACTGGGAAATGCAGGAATGGGGGCCCAGGGGTCCCAGGGTCAGGGAAAAGGGTGAGTCTAGGGCCTGGGAGAGGTGGGGTGTCCAGGAAAAGGTTGTGTTGGTGCTGGATAAGGGGGCGCAGGGAGGTCCCAGCGCCAGGGAAATGGGTAAAAGGGCATCCTGGTTCTCAGGCATGGGGGTCCAGGGCAGTCTCAGGGTCAAGGAAAGGGGAGTGCAGGGACTGGGAGAGGGACAAGGGAGTTCCAGGGGGTCCCTGTGCCCAGGAAAGGGGAGTCCGCAGTTTCCCAGAAAAGGGGGGTGACAGGGTGGGGACACCCGGCATGTCCGGGAAGGGGAGTTCAGGCGGTCTCCGGTTTTGCAGAAAGGTGGGGCTGGTGGCTGGGAAAGGCAGGAATGGGGGTCCAAGGAGCTCCACGGTGTCCCAGCACCAAGAACACGGGAGTTTGGGATGGTGGGAGACATGGGATGGCCGTAAAAAGGGGAGCACGGGGGTCCTGATGTCCGGCAATAGGGGATTCAGGGTGGTCCCTATGGAGGATAAGGCAGTTAAGGGGGGTCCCATTCCCGGGAATGGGGGTTATGGGGGTCCCATTCCCGGGAATGGCAGCTCAGAGGAGTCCCAGGGGGTGCCAAGGTCCCAGTCCCCCCTCGCCGCCCCAGGAGCCCCCAGCCCCAGCACTGGAGCCATCGCGCTGCTCCGGGCAGATCCCGGCGGTGCAGGTTGGGAGATGCGGCAGTGCCCGAGGGAGGGCAGGAGAACGGGGGGATCACTTCCAGCTGTCCCAGGGAAGGCTCTGTAAATCCCAGTTAATCCCAGTCGCTCCCAGTGTGTTCCCAGCCACCCCCAGTATGGTTACACACATTCCCAGTATATCTCAGCATGTTTGCAGCCATTCCCAGATGCTCCCAGTGGCCCCAGTAAGGTGTTTATTATCCCAGTATCATACCAGTCACACCCAGTATATCCCAGTTGCCTCCAGCATGCATCCAGTCCTTCCCAGTTACTCCAGTTTGCTTGCAGCATGATCCCAGTTGCTCTCAGTTGCTCCCAGTAGCCAAAAGTGTGATCCCAGTTGCTCTATTTCAAAATGATCCCAGTCACCTCCAGTATGATCCCAGTCACATGCCAGCACTCCCAGTATGGTCCCAGTTTCATCCCAGTTATTTCCAATCACTCCCAGTATGGGCCCAGTTGCCTCCAGCATGGTTCCAGTTGCTTCTTAGATCAACCCAGTCAGTCCCAGTATGATGCAATATGCTCCCAGTTGCCTCCACCATGGTTCCAGTTGCTTCCTAGATCAACCCAGTCAGTCCCAGTATGATGCCATATGCTCCCAGTTGCTCCCAGTCACCCCCATATGGGGGATGATATGCATGCTGTGTTTCCCAGTCACTCTCAGATACTCCCAGTATTAGTCCAGTCACTCCCAATAGGATCCAAATATGACCCCAGTGTGCTCCCAGTCACTGCCAGTATGAACCAGTTGCACCCCACAGATTCCAGTGGCTCTCTTTCACCCTCACTTTTTTTCCAGTCACTCCCAGTCACTCCAAATTCCTCCCAGTAACTTCCAGCATGATCCCATTTGCTCACAACCCCTCCCAGTCAGCCTCAGTGTAGTTGCACTCACTGCCAGTCTGATCCCAGTCACCTCCAGCATCATCCCAGTTCATCACAGTAGAAGCCCAGTTGCTTCCAATCACCCCCAGCATGCACCCAGTCACTCCCAGTTGCTCCTAGCATGATCCCAGTTGCTCCCAGCTGCTCCCAGTCACCCTCAGCATGATTCCAGTCACTCCCACTGTATCCCATTTGCTCCCAGCATGGTCTCAATTGTCCCCCGCAGGTGTCCCAGTATGATCCCAGTATGATTCCAGTCTCCCTCAGTGTGATTGCAGACTCCCCCGGAATGGGCCCACCTGCTCCCAGTATGATGTCAGTACGATCCCAGTACAGCCCAGTCACTGCCAGTATGATCTCAGTACGATCCCAGTACAAAGCAGTCACTGCCAGTGATGCCACTCCTGGGATCCCCCAGCCCTCTCTGCGTTCCCCCTCCCGGCTCTCCAGGCTCCGAGAGGAGCCCCAAGGGCTGCAAGTCCCCACCCAGGGTCCCCAGCAAGGCCCAGTTTGGATGTGCAGCCCCCAATGTTCCCAGTTTCCCTCTCCTTTCCCCGGGCCGGGTTGCCCCGCCCCCAGCGGGTGGGAGCAGCCGAGAGCCCCGCGCTGCCCATCCCGACCTGTCCCGGCTCCATCCCCGCTGCTCCCGCGGGCTGCGAGGGGCTCGGCAACGGGGGAGGGGGAAGGGGAGGAGGAGGAGGCGGAGGTGGGATTGGGGAGAGGCGGGAGGAGGAGGAGGAGGAGGAGGGAGGAAGAGGCGGAGCGGCAGCGGGAAGCTGGAGCAGAGGAGGAAGCGCTCGGCTCCAGCGCTCCCTGAACTCGCAGCCCCCCGGGACCATCGCCCCCCGTCCCGCAGGTGCCCGGGGAGGGGGAGCTCGCCCCAAATGTCCCGGGGGGTCCCTGGGTTTGGGGTTTTTTGGGGGGATGTTTGGAGCTTGCGGGACTCCAAAGGCGAGCCGCAGATGCCCTCGGGGGGACATCGTGGGGTCCCGGGAGGTGTTTTTGGGGGTGCCGGTGGCGGTGGCGGCAGAGCCCCGGCGGGGGCGGGGGGATGCGGGTCCCCCCGCGGTGGGGGTTGGGCTTCCCGGGCCGGGCCCTCCGAGCTCTGCCGGGGCCCCGTGGGGAGCGCGCGGGGGCGGGGGGACACCGGTTTTGGGGAGCCCCGGGAGCCCCGGCTTCCCTAAGCGGGACCCCGGAGAGAGGAGAGCCCCAGGAGCCCAAAGCGGGGAGCCCGAGAGGGGGGACCCCTGGGATTGGCGGGACCCCGGCGGGGGGGTCTGGGGGCTGCAGGGGCGGCACGGCCGGGAAAGGGGCTCGGGGGTCCCGGGGTTGGAAAGGGGCTCGGGGGTCCTGGGGCCGGGAAATGGCTGCTCCCAGTATGAGCCCAGTTCCTCCTCCGAGTGGTTCCAGTTTCCTCATCAGTCCCAGTATGAGCGCAGTCAGTCCCGGTATGATCCCGGTCACTTCCCCTCACTCCCTGTAGGATCTCTGTTGCTCCCAGTATGAACCCAGTCACTCCCAGTCATTCCCTATTATGATGCAATTTGCCCCCAGCATGGTCCCAGTTGCTCCCAGTTCATCCCACTTTTGTCCAGTGTGTTCCCAGTTCCCTATTTGCCCTTAGCGTAGTCCCAGTCACTGCCAGTATGATGCCAGTCTCTCCCAGCAGGGCCCCAGTCACTCACGCTTGCCCCCAGTGTGGCCCCAGTGTGGTCCCAGTTCCCCCCAGCACATTCCCAGTTGCTCCCAGTGTGGTCCCAGTCACCACCCGCATGGTCTCAGACACTCCCAGTATATCCCAGTTGCCCTGAACATTCTCGTGGTCATTCCCAGGCACTCCCAGTTACCTCAGCATGGTTCAGCTGCTCCCAGTATTATCCCAGTCACTGCCAGTACATCCCAGTTGTCACCAGCATGCATCCTATCATTCCCAGTTGCTCCCAGTCTGATCTCAGTGTATCCCCCATAGGCTCTCAGTATGGGCCTGGTAGCTCCCAGTAACACCCAGTCAGGGTCCATTGACACCCACTATAATCCCAGTATGATCCCAGTCACTTCCAGTATGATGCCAGTGGCCCCCAGTGTGCTCCCAGTTGTTGCCTGTCTGTGCCAGGATGAGCCCAGTAGCCTCCTCTATGATCCCCATGACTCCCAGTCTCTCCCAGTATATCCCAGTCACCCCCAGCATGCTCCCAGTCCTTCCTACTTCTTCCCAGTTGCTTTCAGCATGATTCCAGTTGCTCACAGCCATTCCCAGTCAATCCCAGGATGATTCCAGTCATGCTCAGTATGATCCCAGTCTCACCCAGCTGCTCCCACCATAATTCCAGTATGATCCCACTTGCCTCCAGCATAGTTCCAGGTGTTCCTGGTTCCTCCCAGTATGATCCCAGTTGCCCCTAGAATAGTCCCAGTCACGCCCAGTTGCCCCCAGCATAGATCCAGTTGCTCCCAGGTGCCTCCAGCATAGTCCCAGTTGTCCCCAGCATGGTCCCAGCTGTTCCCAGTGTGTTTCCAGTAAGCCCCAGTATGGTTACAGACACTCCCAGTATATCCCAGTTGGCCTCAGCATGCTTGTAGTCATTCCCAGGCACTCCCAGTTGCTCCAGTAAGGTTCCAGTTACCTCGGAATGATCCCAGTCTTTCCCAGTTACTCCCAGTTGTGTCCAGCATGATCCCAGTTTCTGGCAGTTTCCCAAAGTGTTGTCCCAGTTGCTCCCAGTATGAATCCAGTTGCTCCAGTTGTGGTCTCAGTCCCCTCAGCATGGTTCCAGTACCTTCCAGCTGATCCCAGCTGCTCCCAATGTGTCCACATTTTCCTCCCAACATGGGCCCAGTAGCTCCCAATAAGCCCCAGTCAGGATCTGTTCACACGTGCTGTAATTCCAGTGGCTCCCAGCATGATCCCAATAGGACCTGTAGTCACTGTCAGTCTGGTTCCAGTCTTTCCCAGTATGATCCCAGTTGCCCCAAACATGATCCCAACTGCTCCCTCTCAATGCCAGTATGATCCCAGACACTTCCCGCCACTTCCAGTATGATCCCAGTTGCACCCAGTGACCCCCAGTATGATCCCAGTTGCACTCAGTCCCCCTCCAGTATGGTTACAGTCACCCCCAGTATGACACCAGTCACTCCCAGATACTCCCAGTATTATTTTAGTCATGCCCAGAGTGACTCCCTCTCACTGCCAGTGTGGGCCCAGTTGTTCCCAGCATGGTCTCTGTTGCTCCCAGTCACCTCCAGTATGGTTCCAGTCACGGCCAGCACCTTTCCGGTCACTCCCAGTCTGATTCCAGTATGATTGCAGTCACTCTCAGATACCCCCAGTACTATTCCAGTCACTGCCAGTATGATCCCAGCCAGTTCCAGTAGGATCCCAGTATGACTGCGGCATGGGCACAGCTGCTCCCATGATCCTCCAGTGTGGTTCCAGTTGAACCCAGTTGCCCCTAGTATAGTCCCAGTCACTCCCCATATGATCCCAGTCCCTCCCAGCATTGTCCCAGTCGTGCCCAGTTGCCCCCAGTTCAGACCCAGTCACTCCCACTTGCTCCCAGTAGCCCCCAGCATGGTCCATTTCTCCCCAGCATAGCCCTGGTTGTTCCCATTGTGGTTCCAGACAATCCCCGTATGGTTCCAGACGATCCCATTATATCCCAGTTGGCCTCAGCATGCTTGTAGTCATTCCCAGTCCCATCCAGTTTCCCCAGTAAGGTTCCAGTTACTCCAGTACAAAGCGGTCACTGCCAGTGATGCCACTCCTGGGATCCCCCAGCCCTCTCTGCGTTCCGCCTCCCGGCTCTCCAGGCTCCGAGAGGAGCCCCAAGGGCTGCAAGTCCCCACCCAGGGTCCCCAGCAAGGCCCAGTTTGGATGTGCAGCCCCCAATGTTCCCAGTTTCCCTCTCCTTTCCCCGGGCCGGGTTGCCCCGCCCCCAGCGGGTGGGAGCAGCCGAGAGCCCCGCGCTGCCCATCCCGACCTGTCCCGGCTCCATCCCCGCTGCTCCCGCGGGCTGCGAGGGGCTCGGCAACGGGGGACCCAGTGTGTCGCTGGTCCTGGGGGAAAGAGAAGGAGGGATGGCAGAGGAGGAGCAGGAGGAGGAAGAAGAGCAGGGACAAGGGAGGATCAAGAAAAGGAGAAGGAAGAATGAAGTTTAGCGCTCTCAGAATTTGCAGCCCCCGACCTGTGGGAGCATCACCCCCCCATCCCGCAGGTTCCCGGGGAGGGGGAGCTCAGCCCAGATATCCTGGGGGTTCCCTGGGTTGGGTTTTTTTGGGGGGGGGGGATGTTTGGAGAATGAAGAACTCCAAAGCTGAGCACAAAATGCCCCTTGCAGGGACATTGGGGGGTCCCCAGGACGTGTTTTTGGGGGGTCCTGGTGGTGGTGCCAGCAGAGCCCTGGCAGCGGGCAGGGGGATGTGGGGTCCTCCGTGCAGTGGGGGTTGGTTCTGCCCCGGGTCAGGCACGGCCACCTCCAGCCCGGAGCCAGGGGGCTGCGGGACCTCCTGGGAGAGCCGGAGCGGGCAACCTGGGGACCCCCAGAGATGGGAGAGCAGAGAGGGGCAGTACCGGGACCAGGGGAGCCCCGACAGTCTGGAGGAGCGAACCCCTGTGACCCCCAGGACCCCAAAGTGGGGAGCCCAGAGAGGGGGGAGCGCCGCCATTCGCGGGACCCTCAACAGCCTGGAGAGGGGGAGGGGGGACTCCTTGGACCCCCTGCACCCTGAAGCAGAGAATAAGGGGAGAAGGATCCCATGGACCCCATAACCCGCAGCATCCCTAAGTGGGGAGCCCACGGTGGAGCTTTTTGGATTCCTGGACTCCCAGCAGCCTGGGGAGGGCAGGGACCAAGTAGATGGGGGACCCCCAAGACAAGTGTGACCCCTGGCAGCTGGGACAGGGGGGATCCCCTGAACATCAGAGTGGGGAGACTAGAGAGAGGGAACTCCTGTGAGGCTTTTTCAGGGCTGAATCTTGGTGTTTGGGAGGTTTTTCTGGACCCCAGATGCCCGTGACTTGTAGAGATGGACTTGGGCAGGGGGACATTCAAACTTAACATGCTCATCCCGTGTTTTTCCCCAAACCAGGATTTCCCATTCCCAACCCTTGGCCAGATGGAGGAGGAGGCTGTGAGGAAGAGGAAGATCCCATGGGACCGCCAGGCAGGTGAGGAGGAAGTCCCTGCCCGTTTCCCCCTCTCTCCTGCTCCATCTCCCAGCCCAGCATCGCCCCCGGCTGCAGGACAACCCCGCTGCCGACGCCGTCCTGCCGGGCACGGACTGGGGGGATCTCCTTCCCCTTCCGTGTGGCACACAGGCAAATGCCATCCTCTCCTTGTCCTTCCTCCCCCAGACAAGGAGCTGAGGACAGAGCCCAGGGAGGACAAATCCCCGCGGCAGAACCTGGTGGAAGAGGCCGTTTTGAGCGGCTCCACAGCGCAGGAATCCAGCTGGGAGGAAAACCACCGGAGATCCCACAGGAGGAGGGGCTGCAAACGCAGCCCAGGGAGCTGTGAGGAGGAAAGACCCACCCTGTGCCGGGATGGCGGCCGGAGATCCAGCCAGAGCTCAAACCTGGTGGTCCATGAGCAGCATCAAACTGGGGAGAAGCCGCACAAGTGCTTGGAATGTGGGAAGAGCTTCAGCTGGAGATCTCACCTGATCCGCCACCAGATGATCCACACTGGGGAACAGCCCTATGAGTGTGGGGAATGTGGGAAGAGCTTCAGCCAGAGCTCCAACCTGATCCGCCACCATATAATCCACACTGGGGAATGGCCCTATGAGTGTGGGGAGTGTGGGAAGGGCTTCAGGCACAATTCCAACCTGATCCGCCACCAGATGATCCACACCGGGGAGAGGCCCTACGAGTGTGGGGAATGTGGGAAGAGCTTCAGAGACAGCTCCCACCTGATCCTCCACCAGATGATCCACACTGGGGAATGGCCCTACGAGTGTGGGGAATGTGGGAAGGGCTTCGGACAGAGCTCTGAGCTGATCATCCACCAGAGAAGCCACACCGGGGAGAGGCCCTACAAGTGTCCCGAGTGTGGGAAGAGGTTTCAGACCACCTCCGAGCTCCTCAAGCACCAGCGGATTCACACAGATGAGAGGCCCTTCCGCTGCCCTGACTGCGGGAAGGGCTTCAACCGCAACTCCCACCTCATCAGGCACCGGCACATCCACACTGGGAAGAGGCTCTACAAGTGTCCTGAGTGTGGCAAGAGCTTCACACAGAGCTCAGCCTTGACCAGACACCAACAGAGGCACCGGTAAGTGAAGCCCTGCGAATGCCCTGACTGCAGAAGAGCTTCGTGCACTGCTCCAACTTCATCCCCCACTGAAGGACCCACATTCCCTGTATCCATGTTGGGAAGACACCTGGCTGGTTGTCTTCTCCATATCCTTCTGGATCCCCATAGGCACCAGGGATGATGATGTTTGGGAGGATTTGGGGGTTCTGAGGGGAGATGGAAGAGTTTTCTCCATCACTTTGTACTCCAGAAGATGAGAGGCCCTGATCTGTCACCTCAAAACCCCTGAATCCCAGTGAAAAATGTTCAGTTCCCACTCCAAATGGCTCAGTCACATTCCAAAAGTACTTGACCCTACAGCCCCCTCAAAATCCCCAGGAGGGGCTGGATGGGCATTCAGAGGGTCTGGACGGAGTGGGAGGTACGTTGTGGAGGGGTGGGCAATGGGAGGGGGGCAGGGGTTTGGAATGAAGAGGTGAAGGCTGGGGATGATGAGGCTGGGGGGAATCTCCTTTCTGGGTATCCCCCACATCTGAGGGCATTTGGGTTATCCCCTGTTCCTGAGGGGTTTTTTGGGTACCCCCTGATCCTGAGGAGGGGATACAGGGAGACAAGGGAGGACACGTGGCTCTGGCACTTGGAGTGGGCACCACAGGGAGGGACACAGGGAGCCCATTTTAGGGAAGATCCTGCTGCTTTCTGCCAATTTTGGGGGCTAGAAATGCCTTTTGGAGTTTTTCTGCTAATTTCAGGAAGCTGAGGTGACACCCCTTCCTCATTCTGTGACTGTGAGGAGACACCATTTTGGGGAGGATCCTGCTGCTTTCCCCCAACCTGGGGCAGGGATATAAATGGCTTGTGGGCCCCGTGCCTCATTTTGGGGGTTGGGGTGACCCCACGGTTCCACCGGTGTCTGAGGGAGGGTTATAACTATCAGTTTTGGTGGTTATAAGCAGCTTGTGGGGGTCCCACATTTGTCAGAGGCTCCCAGCCCCCACCCCAAAGCAGCCTTTGGCCAATCAGGGCATGCGGCGGTGATGACTGAGCAGTTGCCATGGAGATGTGCAGGTGCCAGAGACCACAACACTTTTAAACCAATCAGAAAATGCACAAAACAATTTTTACTCAGTCAGAGCTTTTCTCACCGATGACTCCTGTACTGGTTTGGCACAGCCTGGTTTTTGGTGGTGAGGGGGCCACAGAGGTGGCTCCTGTGAGATGCTGCTGGAAGCTTCCACCATGTCCAGCAGTGCCAGTCCCCGATGGCTCTGAAGATGGACATGCTGCTGGCCAAAACTGGGCCAATGAGAGAGGCTGGTAACGCCTCTGGGATAACAGATTTAAGAAGAAAATCAAAACAAAGTCACAGTTTTGGCTTCTGGTCAGAGAAGAGGAGGAGGTGAGTATGTGTGAGGGAAACAACATGGAGACACCAAGGTCAGTGGAGAAGGTGGGGGAGGAGGTGCTCCAGGCGCCAGAGCCGAGATTCCTCTGCAGGCTGTGGTGAAGAGCATGGGGAAGCAGTCCCTGGGCATCCACGGGGGATGCAGAGATCCATCCACAGCCTGGGGGGAAGGTGCTCACACCGGAGCAGGTGGATGCCTGGAGGAGGCTGTGATCCAGTGAAAGACCCAGTGGAGAGAGGGCCCTGCTCCCAGGCTGGAGCAGCCTGGCCTTGGAGGACTGCACCCTGTGGAAGACAGACCCACGGCGCAGCAGTTTTGGGAGGACTGTGTGCCCGTGGGAGGGGCTCACGCTGCAGCAGGTACAGTGTGGCTGCTGCTCGTGACAGTGGGCCCATGCTGGAGAAGTTCACGGAGAACTGTCTCCCATGGGAGGGACCCCACGGCCTCACAGGGGAAGGAGTCCTCTCCCGGAGCAGCAGAAGGAAGTCTCGGTGATGAACTGACCAAACCCCCGTGCCCTGTCTCCCTGCGCTGTCAGTGGGAAGGAGGGAGGGGCTGGGGGAAAAGGTGTTTTAAGGGCTTATTTTACTTCTCATTATCCTACTCTGATTCTGTTAGTAATCAATTCACTTTGCAACTTTAAATTGAGCCTGTTTCACCCTTGAAGTGTTTTCACCCAGTCCTCACCTCACTCATGAACCCTTCATTAATTTTTTTTCCCTTTTTCCTCCTCTGCCCAGCTGTGGCAAGGGGGGTGGTGAGCGAGCGACTCTTTTGGGTTCCTGGCGTTGGGCCAGTGTCAAACCAGGACACCATTGTGACACTTCAAGGCATCATGGAACCAAGGGGCCATTGTGACACTGTGGAGCCCCATGGAAGCAAGGGTCCCTTTTGACACAGTTACCAAAAATCAGTTAAAATATAAACCCCCTCCTTAACACCAAGGTAGCATTTAGAAGCAGCATTCTTTATTTGGCTGGATGCACAAGGGGATAGTTCTTCCAGAATACCGTGCATGGTGAGTACTGGAGAGTTCCTGTTTATAGACTGTATTTTGCATACATATTCAGTGATTGTCCCAGAATAAACATTCATATGATAATCATTTCCCTGAAATCCTTAACATATTTTCCTTCCCCTTTAAGCATCTGTTCTTCTGCCCTGGGGGTCTCTTTGGGGGTCCCTGGTGATCGGTGACCCCAAAGCCAGCCCTGACTGCCCGGTGAACTGGTGGAAGTTGGCACACCTGGGCTGGTTGCTGCCTACAGAATCAGCCTTGGGCGGTTCCATGGCCAGTGGCTTTTGGAGAAGAAGCATTGTATGAACCCACCAGGTGCAAACGGTTTTTCATCTGGCAAATTTCCCCCCTTGGAGGGTTGGGAAGCTTCACTTCCCTTCAAGCCTTCGTAAGCCTCACTCTGCTCCTTTACTCACAGCCCACGAGTTCCTCAGTTGCTTTCACAACCATGTTCTTTACACAGCTCAAAGCAAGTGTCATACTCACAATTATTGCTATGATCCCAAATATACCTTGCAAAAGTGAGGCAAACCAAGCATATAGAATCCAAGTCCTTTAAATATTTTATTCAACCTGTTACTTTCTAATCCTGCCCTTAATTCCCTGCTGGATGATTTTATCCTCTCTACCCGATCATCCAACCCAGCATCAAATTTGGAATGTGCTCACAAGTGTTGTTTCAGTTCAAGAATCCACATATTCTCTATTCATGTAACATCAATAGGGCTAAAGCCAATCTGCTCTGTAAGGTCATTTTAGCTGTGGCTGGCAATTGTTCCTTTAGTTCACCAAACCCCAAAGGAGCTGCATTCACTAAAGTTTCCATCTGCAGAGCCCAATGGTGTGTGGCTGCTCTGTTCCTAAAGGCAGATCTTTGCGGAGCAGAGATGGATTCTAAAATCCATCCCGCTGGAGTTCCCGCACTGGGATGTTTCCAAGTTCCATCCCCTTTAACCTTTCCCCACAGTCGGGTTCCCAGTGGTGACTCCTTGCACGAGGGACGGAACGTTCATACCCCCAGTGTCCATGGTGCTCCTGATTCTCCCAGGGGCAAACGTGTGCTCCAAATTCCATCACTTCCCACCCATCCTGGGGCTCCTGAGGATCTGACCGTGTCCTGCTGACACTCTGTGCCTCTCCAAGGCTCGTTGTTTGTTGGCTCAGCCCAGGTGTCCCTGAGAAAGGCAGAATCATTTCTACAAACACAGCCCAGCCTCAGAGCCTGGGCCACAGCCAGGAGCCGCTGGACCTCAGCATTCCAAACAGCTCAAGTGTCTGTCCCAGGGCAATCCCACTTTTCCTTGGTCCTGGGATCCTTTGGCCTTGACCTTGTTAAATCAGGATATTTTATATCCACCTATAAGGGGTCCTGTGGGAGGCCTGGGCTCCCTTCCCAGCCCAGACACCCCTGAACTGGCTGGAAACATTCCCATTGTCCTGTCTGAGGGCGATTCCATACTGCTGGAATTTGACAGCCCCAGAGGGTATCAGTGCAATCTGTCAGATGATAAATATTTCCAGCGATTATTTCCAGATCCAGTTTTGAGATATTACAATTCTCAAGAGTACCATTCTTATGTGTCCATGGTAAGGAATATTCTCCTTCCATCCCTGTCCAGGTGCCCTGGGTGTTATTTCCTTCCCACCCATGTTCCCAGATTTTTGTCAAATTGCTGACTGAAACTCCCCACAGAACTGGATTTTCTGCAGAAGTTGGTGTTGGCAAACAAGCTGTTAGAGAAGTTATATTCGCTAATCTGTCAAAATCTTGCAGTAATTTGAAAACCACATTTCCCTTCCCAGAGATTAACAACATAGTTTCTGTTATTATTATAATAAATATGCATTAATCATAATCTTCACTGATATCTGGCAAATAGTATCACTCTAGAAAATCATATTCTATACCCAAAACAATCAATAGGATTTATGTCTCGTAGCAGTAAAACAGCAACACAAATTACCCCCCAAGAACTAAAAATAAAAACCTAAGGGGTATCAGTCAGTTTTCTTTCCGCTGTGTTTAATGTGTGGGTGCTGGTTTTACCCACGTGTGATGAATCCAGGGTTCGATTCCTGCCACCCTGAGTGCAGTGTAGGTTACCAAGAGGACTTGGAAAGGTCCTTTCCACTTTTCCTTCAAGGGTTCAGGGTTCCAAGTCTTCACATACAGAAAAACCCCAGGCTGGAATGGATGAACAGGGCATCCAAAGCAACTGGTCCTGACAGGGTTATAAACAGAGCCCAGCAAGAGTTTTTCCTAAAGCAACTAAGTATAGATTTAAATCTGTTTCTCCCTTTGAATGGGTTTCTCCTGGAACTGATGGTGTTTGGTACAACTGTCCCTACAGCAATTCATGGGGACTTACTTTTGTTTTTGATTGGCTGAATTCTGACTCACAAAAGAGCCAGAGGAAGGGTCTGTGCCCATTTTAAAGAGGTTTCTTGGCACATTTTACTCGTTTGTCTCTTCAAAGTCTGATTCATCCTTTCCACTTTCCCACTCACCTCTGGTCACCAAGGGCTGTGTCAGTCCCGTTTTATACCCAGGGTTTTGCTCAGCTGGGGCACCAAGTCTGCTATAAAATGGGGGCCTCTCTCTGAAGATAGCCCAAGTGGCCCCCAAATCTCAGTATGATTTCTTTAAGCATAATTTGTACCACTTCCCTGGATTTATTGGTGTGGCAGGGAAAGGCCTCTGGCCATCCCGAAAATGGATCTGCCAATAGCAAAAGATACCGATCCCCATTTTGTCTGGCTAACACAGAGAAATCGATTTGCCAATGACCTCCAAGAGAATTTCCCCGTTTAACTATTCCAGAAGGTGGTGATGCCTTAGGTTTTAACTTTTATATTTTTCAAATCCTGCACTGCCTAGTGTGTAACTCTGAAGTTTCATGTGGCCTGTTAGCTGCTGTTCACTCATGCTGGTTAGACATAACAAACCTCTCTAGGTTTCCACCTCAAGGACACCAGCCCCCAAAATGTGTAAACTAAAAAGCCTCTGAAAGGGGACAAACCTATGGTAATTACATAATGAACTGAGGTTATAATTGGACAATTAACCCTTATATGCACATGAACCAAACTTGTAAAAGTGTGAAGAACTCATGACCTCTGGGGTCCATCTTGGGTGTGGCCTTTTGACTCCCCAGCGGGTACCTTGAAGGCCCTTCAAATAAATACCGACCTTTATTCCCTTATTCTTGTCTGGTCTCTGTTTATAGGTGGCCACCCCAGGCAGCAGTGGCCTTTTCTTATTTTTGGGATTGTTTTTTAAACAAATTAAACATTTCACTGTTACCAGCAATTTCAGTCATTCCCACTCTAAGCACAGAATTTCAGAGATTAGATATCATGGCCTCAGTTCCTCAACGGGTTTTGTTGTGGGTTTTTTCCTTTCTTCTCTTCATTACAAAAGGTAATCCCTCCATCCCTCTTGATTCTTAGTGGCTTTTAATATATTTGCTAAACTTTGATTTTTGCAGGGTTCCACTCCCCTCCCACTCAGTTTGGGGGGTCTCACCCCATCTTTTACCCCCCCTTCTCCCCTTTCCCATCTACCAGCCCCACCCCCTGCACCCCCTACTCACTCTGGAGCTCTGCGCCCATGGCTGGGGGTGCTCCCAGCACCACCAGTGCCACCAGTGCAGCCCCAGCTGCCTGCACGCGCCCCATCCCCAGCGCCAGGTGGTGCCGACAGACCCAAAGCATCCACGCTGTGCCCTGAGGAGGTCCCCAAAGTGGCCCCGCGCCGCAAGGCATTGGGAGCACCAGTCTGCCTGGAAACTGGGGAGCTGTCGGGATTTGACAGTGGCCCAATGCCAGGCACCCACCAGAGCTGCTCGCTCACCCTCCCCTGCCACAGCTGGGCAGAGGAGGGAAAAAAATTAACGAAGGGTTCATGCACTGAGATAAGGACTGGGAGAAACACTTCAAAGGCTAAACAGGCTCAATTTAAAGTTGCAAAGTGAATTGATTACTAACAGAATCAGAGTAGGATAATGAGAAGTAAAATAAGCCCTTAGAACACCTTCCCCCCCATCCCCTCCCTCCTTCCCACCAACAGAGCAGGGAGACAGGACCAGGGGGTTTGGTCAGTTCATCACCGAGACTTCCTTCTGCTGCTCTGGGAGAGGAGTCCATCCCCTGTGAGGCCGTGGGGTCCCAAGATTTGTCTTGATTTGAAAGACAGATGTCTGGCAAGGAAGGCAGGAGCATCCCTTGAAATAAAAAAAAAATGCAACCCCCCTACCCTCCGAATTACTATAATTGTGAAATTAAGGGGCTTTCAGGTAAAGGTATGAGGAACAGGAATAACAGTTCTTTACTATTATATATGTATATAACCAGTCAAACAAACAACAATAACTATGGCAGTAACAGCAATCACAAACCCAGTGCCAGCCTTCTCGGCTGTCGGGCCCTTTCCCCTCGGGTGCAGTTCCGCTCGCAGCCGGCAGGGGCGCTGGCGGCTCCCGGTGAGCAGGGCAGGTGCGATGGTTCCCCCGCGGCTGCAGGGGGCGCTCCGGAGCGAGCTCGGGGAGCACGCGGCACCGGTGCCCCGGGATCCCGGGAAGGGATGGAACAAAGGCTTCACAAACCCCTGGGCAGCCGATCCTGGTGTCCGGCCGGACCCTCGGGAACAGCAGGCTGGAACGGCAGGGACGAGCACAAATCCCAGGTGGCAGACGAGATGGATCAAACTCTGGAGCTGCAGTGGACCCCCCGGAGGTCTTGGCAGGCAGGGCATGCGTGGCTACAGAATAGCGAAGGCTCCAACGCAACGGTGGGGACAGGGCGGCTGCAGCCCGGCTCCCAGCAGGGCAGGGAAAGGTGGGCTTGGGATCCCGGGGTTTCTCCGGTAGAAGGAAGGCAGCCAAAAAAAGCAGAAGCTGGCAGTGCTTCTGCAGAATTCCTTCCAGCCTCTCCGTCAGAACGCCAAGAAAGCAAACAGCTCACAAGCCCAGGTGAAAAGAGAGTAGCCTGTTGGACCCCTTCCCTCAGTTGCCAGGTCTTTTGTTTCTCCCAAGCACCCAGCAATTTGTCACCCTGGCAACATATATGGGAAAAATTTCTCAAGAGAAAAAAGAAAACAGAAGGGGAACTCCCCAAAACCCCAACATTATCCACCCGGAATTTTTCCCATACTAACATGTTACATCAAACTTAACCGTTTTAACCATATAAATACATGCATCACCCAAATTATATACATATACATATATACATGCAGATACTGATAGGAGTACAAAGCCATGGGTAGTTCACCCTAAAACAAGGTCCCCTTGAGGTAAGCATCGGGTCTCTCCATCCTTTTGCATCACTCACCAGGTGCAACCTGGTCCCTGAGCAAAAACAACCCCACGGATGGATTTGTCTTTGCTCGAGGCAGAATTAACCCAAACAGTTTTTCCAAAGCATACCACTCGTGTGCCACTGGAACCTTATCCCTGTTTGTTTGTAGGGGTTCAGATTGGGCAGGGCCTGCTCGGCTGGTGGAGCCTCAGGTGTTAATTAACCAGGGGGCTCTTGCTAAACGCACCTCCCAGTTTTTGAAAGTCCCCCCACCCAGTGCCTTCAAGGTGGTTTTAAGCAGTCCATTACACCGCTCAACCTTCCCAGCTGCTGGTGCATGGTAAGGGATGTGGTACACCCACTCAATGCCATGTTCTCTAGCCCAGGTGTTGATAAGGCTGTTCTTAAAATGAGTCCTGTTGTTGGTCTCGATTCTCTCAGGGGTGCCATGCCTCCAAAGGACTTGCTTTTCCAGGCCCAGGATGGTGTGTTCCGGGCAGTAGCGTGAGGCACAGGGTAGGTCTCCAGCCATCCAGTGGTGGCTTCTACCATTGTGAGCACACAGCGCTTGCCTTGGCGGGTTTGAGGCAGTGTGATGTAATCAACCTGCCAGGCCTCCCCATACTTGTATTTGGACCATCGCCCACCGTACCACAGGGGCTTCACCCGCTTGGCCTGCTTGATCGCAGCGCATGTCTCAGAGTCATGGATCACCTGGGAGATACTGCCCATGGTTAGATCCACCCCTCGATCTCGTGCCCACTTATAGGTGGCATCTCTGCCTTGATGGCCTGAGGCATCATGGGCCCATAGAGCTAGGAACAGTTCTCCTTTATGTTGCCAATCTAAGTCTATCTGGGACACCTCTATTTTTGCAGCCTGATCTACCTGTTTGTTGTAACGATGTTCTTCATCAGCCCAACTCTTGGGAACATGGGCATCTACATGACGGACTTTCGCAGGTAGCTTCTCTACCCGAGTGGCAATGCCTTTCCACTCCTCAGCAGCCCAGACTGGTTTTCCTCTATGCTGCCAGTGGGCCTTCTTCCACATAGTGCTGCCTAACAAGGTTCCTATATCCAGCACAAAAAAATTAAGTTACCCAGGAACTGTTATTCCTTTTTCACCCCTTTCTCTTAATGCCCTCAGGCCCCAAATTGGGCACTATGATCTGTCTGGGTTTCAAAGACAGGTGTCTGCCAAGAAAGGCAGGAGTCTCCTTTGAAATGAAAAAATGCAACTCCCTTCCCTCCGAATTATTATAATTTTGAAATTAAGGGGCTTTCAGGCAAAGATATGAGGAACAGCAATAACAGTTCTTTAATATTATATATATATGTTATAAATGTATTGTGATGTTGGCTTTTCGCATGTTAAATAATTGTTATGAATGTATTGTGATGTTGGCTTTTTGTATGTTCCTTAATGTTAGAAAAACTTTTCCTAGGTTCTGTAATGTAATACATGATATAGAATGTCTATTGTTTATGTAGTCAATTTAGAAAAGATAGGCAGAGAAAGTCTTCACATTTCTGGAGTATCTTATCAGAGAAGAAAAACCAGAAACCAGAGAGAGAAGAATTTATGGAGGGAGCAGAGATGGAATGGAGCCAAGGAGGAAGATAAGGCTGATGGGATGATACACAGAAACTCCAAAGACTTTATGAATCATGCATGATTGTGATGAATATGCAATAAGAGATGTACTTTTAAAGACGATCTTTTGGATGTAGAGGTGTGCCTTTGGATCTCTGCCAAAGCACCCGGCTGTAATGCCCTTTTTGCTGTTGTCTCCTAATTGTCCCTTTTATTAAACTTTTCTTAAAATTTTACTAAGAGTGAACCTCGTTTTTCACATATATAACAAGGCAAACAAACAACATCTATGGCAGTAACAGTAAACAGAACCACAAACCCAGTGCCAGCCTTCTCAGCTGTCTGGCCCTTTCCCCTTTGGTGCAGTTACGGCTGCAGCCCAGCTCCCAGCGGGGCAGGGAAAGGCGGGCTTGGGATCTTGGGGTTTCTCCAGTAGAAGGAAGGCAGCCGAAAAAACCCAGCAGCCTGCAGTGCTCATGAATTCTTTCCAGCCTCTCTCTCTGTCCAAATGCGGAGAACTAGCTTCCCGCAAGCCCAGGTGAAAAAGAGTAGCCCCTGGGACCCCTCCCTCAATGGCCAAGTCTTTTGTTTCTCCCAAGCACCCAGCAATTTGTCAGCTCGGAAACATATATGGGGAAAATTCCTCAAGAGAAAAAAGAAAACAGAAGGGGAGCTCCCAAAACCCCAACAAAGAGTGAAACAGGCTCAACATAAATCAGAGGAGGATAATGAGAAATAAAATAAGCCCTTAGAACACCTTCCTCCTCCCCCCCCAACTCCTCCCTCCTTCCCACCGACAGCGCAGGGAAACAGGGTACAGGGGTTTGGTCCTTCCTCTGTGAGGCCGTGGGCTCCCTCCCACGGGAGACAGTTCTCCGTGAACTTCTCCAGCATGGGCCCACTGTCACAAGCAGCAGCCACACCGCACCTGCTGCAGTGTGAGCCCCTCCCACGGGCACACAGTCCTCCCAAAACTGCTGCACCATGGGTCTGTCTTCCACAGGGTGCAGTCCGCCAAGTCTGGGAGCAGGGCCCTCTCTCTCTCCACTGGGTGTTTCGCTGGATCACAGCCAGGCATCCACCTGCTCTGGCACGGGCACCTCCCCTCACGGGTGAGGGTGGATCTCTGCATCCCCTGTGGATCCCCAGGGGCTCCTTCACCACAGCCTGCAGAGGAATCTCAGCTCTGGCGCCTGGAGCACCTCCTCCCCCACCTTCTCCACTGACCTTGGTGTCTCCATGTTGTTTCCCTCACATACTCACCTCCTCCTCTTCTCTGACCAGAAGCCAAAACTGTGACTTTGTTTTGATTTTCTTCTTAAATCTGTTATCCCAGAGGCGTTACCAGCCTCTCTCATTGGCCCAGTTTTGGCCAGCAGCATGTCCATCTTCAGAGCCATCGGGGATTGGCGCTGCTGGACATGGTGGAAGCTTCCAGCAGCATCTCACAGGAGCCACCTCTGTGGCCCCCTCACCACCAAAAACAAGGCTGTGCCAAACCAATGCAGGAGTCATCGGTGAGAAAAGCTCTGACTGAGCAAAAATTGTTTTGTGCATTTTCTGATTGGTTTAAAAGTGTTGTGGTCTCTGGCACCTGCACATCTCCACATGTCTTGAGGTGACCTTATGATGTGTATGCCCCATCAGAGGATATATTTCTAAATTTGGCCAAACCAGAACACCATAGCAACTGCTGAGTCATCACCGCCGCATGCCCTGATTGGCCAAAGGCTGCTTTGGGGTGGGAGCTGGTGGCCTCCCTCAAACGTGGGACCCCCACAAGCTGCTTATAACCACCAAAACTGGGAGTTATAGCCCTCCCTCAGACACCGGTGGAACCATGGGGTCACCCCAACCCCCCAAAATGAGGCATGGGGCCCACAAGCCATTTATATCCCTGCCCCAGGTTGGTGGAAAGCAGCAGGATCCTCCCCAAAACGGCGTCTCCTCACTGTCAGAAAATGAGGAGGAAGTGTCACCTCAGCTTCCTGAATTAGCGGTGTGATAAACGAGATAGTTCAATCAAAATTAATAAAGAAATAAAATTTATTATGCGGCCGAAATATCAGTCTCAAAAGCCAAGATCAAGAAAAGTAGCACCGAGCCCAGGATCAGAGCTGGGTGAACATGCATAGATCTGACCTCTATCACATCAGACCTCCCAAGTTCATGCCAGCTGCCTTGTCCGGGTTATTTTTATACGATTTTTGGGGAGTGTTCAAGTCCAGTCCATTCTTCTCGTTCTTTAACATATTCATTAAGTTCTTCTTTCACAGTGCAAGGCTGGACAAAGGGTCTTCTAGATGTGATGAATTTCCACTCTTCGGTGATGAATTTGTCTGTCTTCGATTCCTGGAACCCTCAATGGAGTTCCCGGAATGTCCAATTCCTTATCGGCTGAGGTGTAGATACCAGAAGATAGTGATCAAGTCATCATAGTGTTAATGTCCCGGTGATAAGATCCTACCCCACCTGGGGTGGAATCCTCACTTATTGATTACTTCTGTGGTGAAAGAACTTCCTTTTCAACTGCTCCAGTGTTGTAAAATTTTCCTCTCAGCCAGGCTGGTGGGGGGCTTTGAAGCTCTGGCTCTGTATAGTTTTATTACAGTTCATTTTTATACATAACAGCACGAATTACAGACTTCATTTATAACAGCGGGAAAACTCCAAAAGCCATTTCTAGCGCCCAAAATTGTCAGAAAGGAGCAGGACCTTCCCCTAAATGGGCTCCCCGTGTCTCTCCCTGTGGTGCCCACTGCAAGTGTCGGAGCCACGTGTCATCCCTTGTCTCCCTGTATCCCCTCCTCAGGATCGGGGGGTACCCAAAAAACCCCTCAGGAACTGGGGATAACCCAAATACCCTCAGATGTGGGGGATACCCAGAAAGGAGATTCCCCCCAGCCTCATCATCCCCAGCCTTCACCTCTTCATTCCAAACCCCTGCCCCCCTCCCATTGCCCATCTCCCACCATGTACCTCCCACTCTGTCCAGACCCTCTGAATGCCCATCCAGCCCCTCCTGGGGATTTTGAGGGGGCTGTAGGGTCAAGTACTTTTGGAATGTGACTGAGCCATTTGGAGTGGGAACTGAACAGTTTTCAGTGGAATTCGGTGGTTGTGAGGTGACAGGTCGAGGCCTCTCATCTTCTGGAGTGCAAAGTGATGGAGAAAACTCCTCCATCTCCCCTCAGAACCCCCAAATCCTCCCAAATATCATCATCCCTGATGCCTATGGGGATTCAGAAGGATATGGAGACATCCAGCCAGGTGTCTTCCCAACATGGATACAGGGAATGTGGGTCCTTCAGTGAAGGATGAAGTTGGAGCAGCGGACGAAGCTCTTCTGCAGTTGGGGCACTCGCAGGGCTTCACTTACTGGTGCTTCTGTTGGTGTCTGGTCAAGTTAGAGCTCTGTGTGAAGCTCTTGCCACACTTGGGACACTCATAGGGCCTCTCCCCGGTGTGGATGCGCTGGTGGCTGACAAGAATGGAGTTGTATTTGAAGCCCTTCCTGCAGTCGGGACAGCGGAAGGGTCTCTCCTCTGTGTGAATCCGCTGGTGCAGGAGGAGATGGCCGCTGGTCGTAAACCTCTTCCCACACTCAGTACACTCGTAGGGCCTCTCCCCAGTGTGGCTCCTCTGGTGGCGGATCAGGCTGGAGCCGTGGCTGAAGCTTTTCCCACATTCCCGACACTCATAGGGCCTCTCCCCAGTGTGGATCATCTGGTGGAGGATCAGGTTGGAGCTCCGGCTGAAGCACTTCCCACACTCCCCGCACTTGTAGGGCCTCTCCCCAGTGTGGATCATCTGGTGGCGGATCAGCTCAGAGCTGTCTCTGAAGCTCTTCCCACATTCGGGACACTCGTAGGGCCGTTCCCCAGTGTGGATCATCTGGTGGCGGATCAGGTGAGATCTCCAGCTGAAGCTCTTCCCACATTCCAAGCACTTGTGGGGCTTCTCCCTGGTTTGAAGATGCTCATGAACCACCAGGTCTGACCTCTGGCTGGATCTCCAGCCGCCTTCCGGGCACAGGGTGGGTCTTTCCTCCTCACAGCTCCCTGGGCTGCGTTTGCAGCCCCTCCTCCCGCCGGATCTCTGGGGCTTTTCCTCCCCGTTGGATTCCTGCGCCATGGAGCCGCTCAAAACGGCCTCTTCCACCAGGTTCTGCCGCGGGGATTTGTCCTCCCTGGGCTCTGTCCTCAGCTCCTTGTCTGGGGGAGGAAGGACAAGGAGAGGATGGCATTTGCCTCCGTGCCAGAAGGAAGGGGAAGGAGATCCCCCCAGTCCGTCCCCGGCAGGACGGCGTCGGCAGCGGGGTTGTCCTGCAGCCGGGGGCGATGCTGGGCTGGGAGATGGAGCAGGACAGAGGGGGAAATGGGCAGGGACTTCCTCCTCACCTGCCTGGGGGTCCTGGGGCATCTTCCTCTTCCTCACAGCCTCCTCCTCCATCTGGCCAAGGGTCGGGAATGGGAAATCCTGGTTTGGGGAAAAACAAGGGAGAAGCACGTTGAGTCTGAATGTCCCCCTGCCCAAGTCCATCTCTACAAGTCACGGGCATCTGGGGTCCAGAAAAACCTCCCAAACACCAACATTCAGCCCTGAAAAAGCCTCACAGGAGTTCCCTCTCTCTAGTCCCACCACTCTGATGTTGGGGGGTTCCCCCCTGTCCCAGCTGCTGGGGATCACGCTTGTATTGGGGTCCCCCATCTACTTGGTCCCTGCCCTCCCCAGGCTGCTGGGAGTCCAGGAATCCAAAAAGCTCCCATCTTTGGTCTCCCCACTTAGGGATGCTGGGGATTATGGGGTCCAAGGGGTCCTTCTCCCCTTATTCTCTGCTTCGGGGTGCAGAGGGGGTCCAAGGAGTCCCCCCTCCCCCTCTCCAGGCTGTTGAGGGTCCTGCGAATGGCGGCGCTCCCCCCGCTCTGGGCTCCCCACTTTGGGGTCCTGGGGGTCACAGGGGTTCGCTCCTCCAGACTGCCGGGGCTCCTCTGGTCCAGGTACTGCCCCTCTCTGCTCTCCCATCTCTGGGGGTCCTCAAGTTCCCCCCTTCGGCTCTCCCGGGGGGTCCCGCAGCCCCCTGGCTCCGGGCTGGAGTTGGCCGTGCCTGACCCGGGGCAGAACCAACCCCCACTGCAGGGGAGACCCCACATCCCCCTGCCCGCTGCCAGGGCTCTGCTGGCACCACCACCAGGACCCCCCAAAAACACCTCCTGGGGACCCCCCAATGTCCCTGCAAGGGGCATTTGCTGCTCAGCTTTGGAGTTCTCCATACTCCAAACTTCTCCCCCAGAAAACCCAATCCAGGGACCACCAGGATATCCGGGCCGAGCTCCCTCTCCCCGGGCACCTGCGGGATGGGGGGGCGATGCTCCCACGGGTCGGGGGCTGTGAATTCAGGGAGTGCTCGACCTCGTGCTTCCTTCTCCTTTTCTTCATCCTCCCTTGTCCCACCTCTTCCTCCTCCTCCTGCTCCTCCTCTCCCATCCCTCCTCCTCCTCTCCGCCCCAGGACCAGCCACACCCTGGGTCCCCCGTTGCCGAGCCCCTCGCAGCCCGCGGGAGCAGCGGGGATGGAGCCGGGACAGGTCGGGATGGGCAGCGCGGGGCTCTCGGCTGCTCCCACCCGCTGGGGGCGGGGCAACCCGGCCCGGGGAAAGGAGAGGGAAACTGGGAACATTGGGGGCTGCACATCCAAACTGGGCCTTGCTGGGGACCCTGGGTGGGGACTTGCAGCCCTTGGGGCTCCTCTCGGAGCCTGGAGAGCCGGGAGGGGGAACGCAGAGAGGGCTGGGGGATCCCAGGAGTGGCATCACTGGCAGTGACTGCTTTGTACTGGGGTAACTGGAACCTTACTGGGGACACTGGGTAGGACTGGGAATGACTACAAGCATGCTGAGGCCAACTGGGATATACTGGAAGTGCCTGTAACCATACTGGGATTGACTTGAACCACAATGGGAACAACCAGGACCATGCTGGGGAGAAATGGGACCATGCTGGGGGCTACTGGGAGCAAGTGGGAGCAACTGGGTCTGAACTGGGGGCAACTGGGCACGACTGGGACCATGCTGGGAGGGACTGGGATCATATGGGGAGAGACAGGGACTATACTAGGGGCAACTGGGTTCATCTGGAACCACACTGGAAGATCATGGGAGGAGCTGTGCCCATGCCGCAGTCATACTGGGATCCTACTGGAACTGGCTGGGATCATACTGGCAGTGACTGGAATAATACTGAGGTATCGGAGAGTGACTGTGATCATACTGGAATCAGACTGGGAGTGACTGGAAAGGTGCTGGCCGTGACTGGAACCATACTGGAGGTGACTGGGAGCAACAGAGACCATGCTGGGAGCAAATGGGATCATACTTGGAGTAACTGGGAGCAATTGGGCCCACACTGGCAGTGAGAGGGAGTCACTCTGGGCATGACTAAAATAATACTGGGAGTATCTGGGAGTGACTGGGGACATACTGGGGGTGACTGGGTGCAACTGGGATCATACTGGAAGTGGCAGGAAGTGACTGGGATCATACTGGCATTGAGAGGGAGCAGTTGGGATCACATTTGGGGCAACTGGGATCATACTGGGAGAGACTGGAACCAGACTGACAGTGACTATGGGTCCTACTAGGATCCTTCTGAGGTAACTAGAACCTTACTGGGCAACTGGGAGTGCCTGGGAATGACTACAAGCATGCTGAGGCCAACTGGGTTATACTGGGAGTGTCTGTAACCATACTGGGGCTTACTGGAAACACACTGGGAACAGCTGGGACCATGCTGGGGATAACTGGGACCATGCTGGAGACACCTGGGAGCAACTGGATCTATGCTGGGGGCAACTGGGCGTGACTGGGACTATTCTAGGGGCAACTGGGATCATACTGGGAGGAACCAGGAACACCTGGAACTATGCTGGAGGCAAGTGGGATCATACTGGAATTATGGTGGGAGCAGCTGGGTGAGACTGGGATCATACTGAGCGTGACTGGAATCATCCTGGGATTGACTGGGAATGGCTGTGAGCAACTGGAATCATGCTGAAAGCAACTGGGAAGAAGTGGGAAGGACTGGGAGCATGCTGGGGGTGAATGGGATATACTGGGAAAGACAGGGAGTCACGGGGATCATACTGGAGGCTACTGGCACTGGCAGGCAACAACTGGGAGCACACTGGGGGCCACTGGCATCATACTGGAAGTGACTGGGATCATACTGGGATTATAGTGGGTGTCAATGGACCCTGACTGGGTGTTACTGGGAGCTACCAGGCCCATACTGAGAGCCTATGGGGGATACACTGAGATCAGACTGGGAGCAACTGGGAATGATAGGATGCATGCTGGTGACAACTGGGATGTACTGGCAGTGACTGGGATAATACTGGGAGCAGCTGAACCATGCTGAGGTAACTGGGAGTGCCTGGGAATGACCACGAGAATGTTCAGGGCAACTGGGATATACTGGGAGTGTCTGAGACCATGCGGGTGGTGACTGGGACCACACTGGGAGCAACTGGGAATGTGCTGGGGGGAACTGGGACCACACTGGGGGCAAGCGTGAGTGACTGGGGCCCTGCTGGGAGAGACTGGCGTCATACTGGCAGTGACTGGGACTACGCTAAGTGCAAATAGAGAACTGGGAACACACTGGACAAAAGTGGGACGAACTGGGAGCAACTGGGACCATGCTGGGGGCAAATTGCATCATAATAGGGAATGACTGGGAGTGACTGGGCTCATACTGGGAGCAACAGAGATCCTACAGGGAGTGAGGGGAAGTGACCGGGATCATACCGGGACTGACTGCGCTCATACTGGGACTGATGAGGAAACTGGAACCACTCGTGGGGGGGAACTGGGCTCATACTGGGAGCAGCCATTTCCCGGCCCCGGCACCCCCGAGCCCCTTTCCAGCCCCGGGACCCCCGAGCCCCTTTCCCGGCCGTGCCGCCCCTGCAGCCCCCAGACCCCCCCGCCGGGGTCCCGCCAATCCCAGGGGTCCCCCCTCTCGGGCTCCCCGCTTTGGGCTTCTGGGGCTCTCCTCTCTCCGGGGTCCCGCTTACGGAAGCCGGGGCTCCCGGGGCTCCCCAAAACCGGTGTCCCCCCGCCCCCGCGCGCTCCCCACGGGGCCCCGGCAGAGCTCGGAGGGCCCGGCCCGGGAAGCCCAACCCCCACCGCGGGGGGACCCGCATCCCCCCGCCCCCGCCGGGGCTCTGCCGCCACCGCCACCGGCACCCCCAAAAACACCTCCCGGGACCCCACGATGTCCCCCCGAGGGCATCTGCGGCTCGCCTTTGGAGTCCCGCAAGCTCCAAACATCCCCCCAAAAAACCCCAAACCCAGGGACCCCCCGGCACATTTGGGGCGAGCTCCCCCTCCCCGGGCACCTGCGGGACGGGGGGCGATGGTCCCGGGGGGCTGCGAGTTCAGGGAGCGCTGGAGCCGAGCGCTTCCTCCTCTGCTCCAGCTTCCCGCTGCCGCTCCGCCTCTTCCTCCCTCCTCCTCCTCCTCCTCCTCCCGCCTCTCCCCAATCCCACCTCCGCCTCCTCCTCCTCCCCTTCCCCCTCCCCCGTTGCCGAGCCCCTCGCAGCCCGCGGGAGCAGCGGGGATGGAGCCGGGACAGGTCGGGATGGGCAGCGCGGGGCTCTCGGCTGCTCCCACCCGCTGGGGGCGGGGCAACCCGGCCCGGGGAAAGGAGAGGGAAACTGGGAACATTGGGGGCTGCACATCCAAACTGGGCCTTGCTGGGGACCCTGGGTGGGGACTTGCAGCCCTTGGGGCTCCTCTCGGAGCCTGGAGAGCCGGGAGGGGGAACGCAGAGAGGGCTGGGGGATCCCAGGAGTGGCATCACTGGCAGTCACTGCTTTGTACTGGGATCGTACTGGCAGTGACTGGGCTGTACTGGGATCGTACTGACATCATAGTGGGAGCAGGTGGGCCCATGCCAGGGGAGTCTGCAATCACACTGAGGGAGACTGGAATCATACTGGGATCATACTGGGACCATACTGGGACACCTGCGGGGGACAATTGAGACCATGCTGGGAGCAAATGGGATACAGTGGGAGTGACTGGGATCATGCTGAGGGTGACTGGGAGCAACTGGGAGCAACTGGGATCATGCTAGGAGCAACTGGGAGTGACTGGGTGCATGCTGGGGGTGATTGGAAACAACTGGGCTTCTACTGTGATGAACTGGGATAATGCTGGAGGTGACTGGGATCAGACTGGCAGTGAGTGCGACTACACTGAGGCTGACTGGGAGGGGTTGTGAGCAAATGGGATCATGCTGGAAGTTACTGGGAGGAATTTGGAGTGACTGGGAGTGACTGGAAAAAAAGTGAGGGTGAAAGAGAGCCACTGGAACCTGTGGGGTGCAACTGGTTCATACTGGCAGTGACTGGGAGCACACTGGGGTCATATTTGGATCCTATTGGGAGTGACTGGACTAATACTGGGAGTATCTGAGAGTGACTGGGAAACACAGCATGCATATCATCCCCCATATGGGGGTGACTGGGAGCAACTGGGAGCATATGGCATCATACTGGGACTGACTGGGTTGATCTAAGAAACAACTGGAACCATGGTGGAGGCAACTGGGCCCATACTGGGAGTGATTGGAAATAACTGGGATTATACTGGGACCATACTGGGACCATACTGGGAGTGCTGGCATATGACTGGGATCATACTGGAGGTTACTGGGATCGTTTTGGTGTTGAAATGGAGCAACTGGGATCACACTTTGGGCTACTGGGAGTAACTGAGAGAAATTGGGATCATGCTGCAAGCAAACTGGAGTAAGTGGGAAGGACTGGATGCATGCTGGAGGCAATTGGGATATACAGGGCGTGACTGGTATGATACTGGGATGACAAACACCTTACTGGGGCCACTGGGAGCATCTGGGAATGACTATGGACATGTTGAGGGCAACTGGGATATACTGGGAGTGTGTGTAACCATACTGGGGGTGGCTGGGGACACACTGGGAGCGACTGGGATTAACTGGGATTTACAGAGCCTTCCCGGGGACAGCTGGAAGTGATCCCCCCGTTCCCGCTGCCCTCCCTCGGGCACTGCCGCATTTCCCAACCTGCACCGCTGGGATCTGCCCGGAGCAGCGCGATGGCTCCAGCGCTGGGGCTGGGGGCTCCTGGGGCGGCGAGGGGGGACTGGGACCTTGGCACCCCCTGGGACCCCCCTGAACCGCCATTCCTGGGAACGGGACCCCCATAACCCCCATTCCCGGGAATGGGACCCCTGAACCGCCATTCTGAGGGCCCCTGGCACCCCCTTTCCTGGGCACAGGATTCCCTGGACACCCCATCCCACCTCTCCCAGTCCCTGCACTCCCTTTCCTTGACTCTGAGCCCCTGAACCTCCTTCCCAGCTCTCCCAGTTCTTCAAGTCTCTCCTCTCCTTGACCTGTGGCCCCTCCTGGATCCCCAAACTCCCACCCCCCCAGATCTCTGTGTCCCCCCAGTTCTCCACTCCCTGCAGTACCTGGAAGTGGCGCTGTCAGAGCCTGGCCTGGGGTCCCCCAGTCCCTGATCACGGGAACGTGGATGGGACCCCCTCCGAGCGCTGCCACAGCGAGCGGGACCGGATGGAGCTGCAGGCATGGGGATGGGAGCGGGAGCCGAGCAAGGATATTGGGATAGCCAGACCTGGGATACTGGGATAGCCAGACCCGGGATACTGGGATAGCCAGACCCAGGATACTGGGATAGCCAGACCCAGGATATTGGGATAGCCAGACCCGGCTCAAGGAGAGGAACTGGCACGTGGCTGACAGTGACCTGGAGACAGGGCCGGTACAACCAGAGTGGGGGGACGGGGGGGGGAGCCGGGGGCTGGGCTGGGATCTGTGGGAATGGGGTGGATCTCTGGGGATGGGATCTGTGGGAGTGGGATGGGATCTGTGTGCTTGGCATAGGAATCCAGGGAGCTGCAAGGGGCTCCGTGGGGCTGGGACACGACTCCATGGGTCCGTTCTCTCCTCGTTCCCAGGTCTCCCCACAGTGCAGGTGGTTTCCAGCTGTGACCTCTTGTCCAATGGAGCGTCCATGGATCCCACCGGCACGGCTACGACGGGTGGGATTTCATCTCCTTCCAGCTGGGATCCAGGAGCTTTGCAGTGTCCGACGGTGCCACCCGGATCCCCCAGAGGTGCTGGGAATCCAAAGGGATCCTGCCAGAGCAGATGAAGCATTACCTGGGACACACCTGTGTGGAAGAGCTCCCAAAATACATCGGATGTGGTCGGGAGGCTCTGGAGCACAAAGGTGGGTGTGGGGGGGAATTCCTATGGGAATGTGGGATTCAGGAAGGGTGGACCTGGGAATGCAGGAATTCCCATGGAATTTCCATGGATGGATCTCACTCTCATCCCAGTCAGGTGGGAATTCCATGGACGAATCTCCCCCCCAGCCCACTGCCATGGCAATTCCATGGGGAAATGACTGGAATTCATGTCCAATCAAATCCCTGCTGCAATTCAATGGGACATAAATCCCAATCCTTTCCCCAGGCCGGGTCTGTGGTGCACCTGGCAGCGCCAGGGGAGTGCCCTCTCCCTGCCCCGAGCCGAGCTCGGGCCTTTCCTTTGGTGTTCTCTGCCCTGCCCGGGGCAGGAGGGCACTGACAGAGCAGCTTTGGTGGCACCGGGCACCGCCCGGGCTCCGGCCACTGCAGGTGGCTCCGTGGGAATGTCCGGCACCAAAGCTTCAAGCGAACAACAGCTCCTGGAGGGGATTCTGCCCCCTCTGCCTGTCCTGGGAGCCCAGGGCAACACCCCGGGCACAACAGCCCAGAGTGCTGGAGCACAGTGTCCCTGGGCCAGGCCGTGTTCCCTGGCTGTCCCGTGTCCCTTGGCTGTCCCCTGTCCCTCGGCTGTTCCGTGTCCCTCGGCTCCCTGGGGCCGGGGGTGGCAGCAGGACCTGGGGCAGCCCTGGGGTGGAACAACCCTGAGCCCCAGCTGGGCCAGTGTCGCTGTTATTCCCAGAGAGACAGTGAAAATCACGACATAAGTCCAGGTCAGATTCGTGGGGCCAAAGTGGCCTCGTTTAATCACCCATACCTTTTATAGCATGGTTCGCAAAGAGAAATTACATGATTGGCCCATTGACCCGCCACCTCTCAAGGTGATCGGTTGAGCAGTAATGCACCCATTTCCAAATATTATCTTAAAGAAGGAAAATAATTTTCACAGTTCTCAAAACAACCTGCAGGTGTAGAAATGGTTTACATTCTCTCAAACTGTTGTCCATCCAGTTCACATGAGAACGAAAGCTTTCACAGAGAAGCTGTGAGAAGCTGGATTTCTCTAACCGCTTTCTTATGAGAAAGAAAAGTTTCACAGGAAAATTCCTCTGTCAGCCCTTGCTAGCATCCACAAAACAGTTCCCCCAGTTCCCCCCAGGGGGGCCCAGGTCACTCCCAGCATGGGCCCTGTGGCTCCCAGTCACCCCAGTATGGTCCCAGCTCACTCCCCAGTATGATCCCAGTCATTTTCAGTTACACTCAGTATGATCCCAGTATGACCCTGGTCACTCCCACTATGATCCCAGCATGGTCCCAGGTGTTCCCATTCACCCTTAGTATAGTTCCCAGCACTCCCAGTACAGTTCCAGTTTCTCCCAGTATGATCCCAGTCATTCCCACTGTGGCTCCAGTCCTCCCCAGTATGATTCCAGTATGAACCCAGTCACCCTCAGTACGATGCTATTTACTCCCAGCATAGTCCCAGTAATTCCCAGTATGATCCCAGTCACTCCCAGATACTCCCAGTATTATTCCAGTAACTTCCTTTATAGTTCCTCTATGATCCCAGTCACTCCCCGTCTCTCCCAGTATCTCCCAGTAGCTTCCAGCATGATTCCAGTCACTCCCTGTATATCCCAGTTGCCCTCAGGATGCTCCTAGTCACTTCCAGTATGATCCCAGTATGACCCCAGTCACCCTCAGTGTAGACTCAATTGCTCCCAATATGATCCCAGTTGTCCCCAGCATGGTCCCATTTCCTCCCAGTGTGATCCCAGTCTCTCCCAGTTGCCTCTAGCATAGACCCAGCATGATCCTACTCTGATGTCACAATGATCCCAGTACGACCCCAGCATGGTCCTATGTAGTGGTTTGGTCCAAAATACTCATTACTGTTTATCTGCTGAGAGATAAGAATTAGGAGAAATGCAAAGCAGGCACCAAACTTGAAAGAATATAAAGAAGTTTATGAACAGACCTAAAAGAAGGAAAAAAAAAAATTATACCATACCTTCAGAACTCTCCTCCTCTGCCCACCTTCCTCCCTTCTCCCACTGACAATGTGAAAAGACAACCCTTAAGATGTTCAGTCTGTTTACCACTGCCATAATAAGCTTGTTCAGTCCATTTAGAAAGAGAAGTCCCTTCTTGCTCGTGCTATGAAAACAGTATCACAACGAGACAGCCGCCCACTTGCAAATATTGTTCAGTCCATTTAGGAAGAGGAGTCTCTCTGCCTGCATGTGAGCCCCTTCCCCCGACTTGCAGCTTGTTCACACACAGATAGCAATTGGTTTTCCCGCGTTCGAGGGTCCACTCTTGAAGTTTTTTGGGGTACAATTTTAAGGTTGAGCCGTTCAGAAACAAAAAACAGAGGCCCTTCTCCTTCCCTGGGAGCAAAGGGTCTTCCTCATCTTCATTGTTAAGACTATCTCTGGGAGCATCTCTAGGGACTGAGGTTTTCTCCTTTCCCATTTGGAGCAAAAGTCCTCATCAGGTTCATCTCTAGGGACTGAGGTCTTCTCCTTTCCCATTTGGAGCAAAAGCCCTCATCGCTTCCATCTCTCCCTGTCCAAACTTCTCATGAAATTACAGCGGCGTCAGCATCTGCCTACCTCAGCACAGGTGCTTTTGCTTACGAGCTGAACACTCCACCCCCCATATCTTCATGGAATTACAACGGGATACTCTGATATATCATAGCTTCACAACAGAATTTTAGCTTTAAGCATCTCCTCTCTCTCTTCCCTCAGGTTTTCAGCTCTTCACAGCAATAAAAAGGGTTAATCTCACCTCGGCCTTGCAGCTTTGCAGCTGGAATGTTGAATTTTTCTTATCGCAGTGGAGAGGGGGGAGAGCCAAGCCGCTCTGGCTGCCCACGGCAAGGCAGTAGGGGGGGGTTCCACGGCTGGAACAGGTCCATCGACTCCAGGATGGCCGTGGCCCAGCCCGGCCTGGCCCAAGCAGGGCCGGGCCGGGCCCGCTGGCCCCCACAACGGGGCCTGCAGCCACCTGCCCCAGCACTGGAATCAAGAGAGAGCTTGGGGGGGAGTTTGTCTATTCTTTAGTGTGTATCACAGAGGCGATCACAACTTTAAGTGGCTTAAAGAATTGTCCATATTCAAACTGGCTAGCTGATAGGTTCTATCAGGTCCCAGAGGAAACTGTAAGCACCCCTTAGCAAGGACATCCCTTCCGGGACTATGCTTGCTAACCTATGACATCCTAGTTGCTCCCAGTTCCTCCCAGTCTGATCCCAGTTGCTCTCAGTTGCCCCTAGCACAGAGCCAGTCATTCCACATATTCCCCAGTATGTGTCCAGTAGGATCCCAGTCTCCCCCAGCATGGTCCCAGTCAATCCCAGTTGCTCCCAGTGTAGACCCAGTCACTCCCAGTCGCTCTCAGTGTAGACCCAGTCACCCCCAGTGTGGTTACAGACACTCCCAGTATAGCCCAGTTGCCCTCAGCTTGCTCATAGTCATTCCCAGTCACAGCCACTTGCCCCAGTAAGGTTCCAGTTCCCTCCAGCATGATCCCAGTCACTTCCAGTCTCTCCCAATATATCCCGGTTGCCTCCAGCATGCACCCCATCACTCCCATGTACTGCCAGTTGCTTCCAGCATGCTCCCAATTGCTCCCAGTAGCCCTCAGTGTGGTCCCACTTACTCCCAGTATGACCCCTGTTGCCCCAGTTCTAGTCACACTTCGTCCTGGTCCTGCTGTATCCCAGTGTCCCAGCCTCTCCCAGTCCATCCCAGCCTGTCCCACTTCATCCCAGTCCCTTCCTGGCAGCCGCACACGTTTCCTGGATCCTGCCAACCTGCCCCCGGAGCTGCCACCGGACACCCCCCAGAATGCTGATGGGGGTCGGGGGCTTCGTGTTGGGCTTCATCCTCCTGGGCTGGGGCTCGGCCTCCACCTGTGGGAGGAGGTGACAGGGGTCCCCAGGAGTCATGTCCCCCCTTGAGCGTGTGAGCCCCTCCCGGGATTCCCCCCATCCTGGGGTCACCCCCTTTTCTCTCCCCTAGAGCTCCTGACCCAGCTCCTGCTCCCCCCTGGGAGGGGGTTTTGGGGAGCCTCCCTTTTCCTTGGGGCCCCCCTTGAATCCCTATTCCTGGGCATTGGGACCCCTCTGCACCCCCTTTCCCAGGTATCCTCCTCTCCCAGCCCCTGGATCCCCTGTTTCCTTGACCCCGGGGACCCCTGGACCCCCATTCCCGGCCATCCCGTGGCACCTCAGCCCCAGGCCTCCCTTTCCTGGGAAACCCGAACTGGGCACGGGGCTCTGCAGCCGCTCTGGGATTTATGATCACCCAAAGGAAAGGCACAGGAGAGGAGAGAGAGAGAAGAAGATTGGGAGTCAGGGATCGGGGTCACAGCGCCCAGTCCTGCTCCGCCGGGGCTGGGGCCCCACAGCCGCAGGACAAAATGGATCCGCGGCTCCCGGTGCTTGCCCCACTTCGGGCCGAACCCAGCGGGCTCCAGGCAGAATTTGGCCACAGGGCCCAGGAGTTCAGCCCAGCCCGGCCCAGGGGTCCCACAGTGCACAGCCAAGAAGGGTCCCAAAGGGGCCACAGGAAGATCCAGGCAGGTCCCAGGAGGGGATCCAGGTGAATTCCCTGGAATTCCTGAGCACCAGACCCCCCTGAACTTCCATTTCCCATCACTAGAACACCATGCACCCTCATTCTCATGAAGCCCCTTGAGCCCCCCATTCCTGGGTACTGGGACCCCTCTGCACCTCCCTCCCCAGCACTAGGACCCAACTGTACTCCTGTATCTGGCACTGCAACCCCCCTGAACCTCTATTTTGAGGCGCCCAGACCCCCTTTAACCCAGATTCCCAGGAACTTCCCTGAACCTATTCCCTGCCATGGGAAACCCCCTGATCCACCATTCCTGGGCCTCGAAACCCTCTTGAAACTCCAATTCCTGGCCAGCAGTGAGACCACCTGACCCCCCATTACCCTGTGCAGCCCATGGGTCCAAACCCCCCATTCTCAGGCATGAGGAACCCCCTGCACCTCCATTCCCAGCTCCAGGACGCTCCTGAACCCCCTTATCCTGCACCAGTAACCCCCTGCACCCCCTTTCCTGGCCATCTCGCCTCTCTCAGCCCACAGACCCCCCCTTTTCCTTGACCCAGGGACCCCCTAGAGTCCCATTCCTGCCTTTCCAGCACCCAGACCCCGCTTTGCTCAACACCGAGGGCCCCTGGACATCCCTTTGCTGGGCACAAGGACACCCTGGATCTCCCATCCCGCCTCTCAGAGCCTTTGCAACATCCCCATTCCGTGACCCTTCCCGGCTCTCCCAGTTCCGCTTCCTTGACCCTTGGACACCGCCAGACTCCGCCAATCTCAGTCATCCCAGTTCTCCACTCCCTGCGCTTCCTGCAGGGGGGTACCAGGGGGTTCGTAAGGTTCCCTGCGGGGGTCCCAGGAGAGATCATGGGGAATTCCCAGGAAATGTCCCCTGTCCCTGCCTCCCGCGGTCCCTCGGTCACTTTCCCGTTTCCCAGCCTGCACCACCGGGATCTGCCCGGAGACCGGTGATTGCCCCCGGCACCGGGACCCTGCTGAATCGCAGTTCCTGGGCACCGGCACCTGTCTGAGCCCCCATTCCTCAGTACCGGGACCCCCCTGCACCCCCTTATCCAGCACCGGGACACCCCTGCAAACCCTTTTCCCGGCCATCCCGTCTCTCCCGGCCCACAGACGTCCTTTTCCTTGACTTTGAGCCTCCCGGGACCCCCCATTCCTGGCTTTTCCAGCTCCCAGCCTCCTACTTCCTCAACACTGGAGACCCGTGTACCCCCCTTTCCTGGTCAGAGGAACCGCCTGGACCCCCATCCCGCCGCTCCACGTGCCTTCACTCCCTTTTCCTTGACTCTGTGACTCCCCTGAACCCTCATTCCTGGGAATGCGGACCCCCTGCATCCCGTTATCCGGGACTGGGACCCCCGCCTGCACCCCCTTCACGTGCTCTGGGACTCACATGCAACCCCTTATTCGGCACCGGGACGCCACTACACCCGCATTCCTGTGCACAGAGAGCCCCCTACACCCCCTTATCGTGCACCAACACACCCTTGCATCCCCTTTTCAGGCATCCCGCTTTTCCCAGCTCCCAGACCCAGTTTTCCTTGACCGTTGGATCCCTCAGACCTCCGAAATTTCCGTGTGCCCCCAGTTCTCCACTTCCGGCGCTTCCTGAAGGGGGATCCCAGGGGCTCCCGGAAAGCCCCAGGGGTCCCAGAGGGGTTTAGAGGGGTCGCAGCGGGGATCCAGCGGGATCCAGACGAATTCCCAGGAACTACGCTTCTCCCCAGCCCCCGCGCCCCCTCGGTCTTTCGCTTCTCCGTCTCCCGACCTGCGCTTCTGGGGTCCGCCCGGCGGCCGGTGACGTCACGAGCGCTCCGCGCTGCCATTGGCGGGCAGGAAAGAGCGGCGCCAATGGCGGGGCCGGAGGGGGCGGGGCCCAGCGGAGCCGCGCGATGGCTCCAGCGCTGGGGCCGGAGGCGCTCCTGGGGGATTCGGGGGGGGCGACGAGAGGTGAGGGGGACCCCCGGCACTGGGACCCCCTGAACCGCAATTGCCGGGCACCGGGACGCCCCTGAATCTCCATTTCCGGGCACTAAAACACCCTGCACCCTCATTCCCTGGCACAGGAAACCCCCCTGAATCCCCATTCCTGGGTACTGTGACCCCCCTGCAACCCTTTCCCCGCACCGGGAGCCCCCTGTCCCCCTTATCGGGCATCGAGATCCCCCTGAACATCCATTCCTGGGCACGGAGACCCCGCTGAATCGCCACTCCCGGGCACTGGCATTCACAGAACCCCATTCCTGGGCACGGGGACTCCCCTGCCCCCGTTCTCCTGCACCGGGACCCTCTGAATCACCATTCCTCTGCACCAGTATCCCCCTGAACCCCCATATCCAGCACTGGGACACCCCTGCGCCCCATTATCCTGCATCAATACCCCCCTACACCCCCTTTCCCGGCCATCACACCTCTCCCAGCCCACAGACCCCCCCTTTTCCTCGACTTTGAAACTCCCTGGACCCCCATTCCTGCCTTTCCCAGCACCCAGACCCCACTTTCCTCAACACCGGGGACCCTTGGAACCCCCTTTCCTGGGCATAGGGACCCCCTGGACCCCCCCACCCCGCCTTTCTTAGTCCCTGCACTCCCCTTTCCTTGAGACTTAGACCCTTCCCTTCTCCCAGTTCCTCTTCCTGACCCTTGGACCTCCAAGACCCTGGCAGTCTCTGCGTCCCCCCAGTTCTCCACTCCCTGCGCTTCCTGCAGGGGGTCCCAGGGGGTCCAGAATGCTACCTGCAGGGGGTCACAGAGTGTCCCAGGGGGGATCCAGGGAAATTCCCAGGAGTTCCCCCTGTCCCTGCCCCCCACCCTCTGTGCTCCCTCAGTCATTTTCGTGTCTCTCAACCTGCACCACTGGGATCTGCCCGGCGATTGGTCACTGCTCCCGGCACCGGGGCCCTGCTGAACTGCAATTCCTGGGCACCAGGATCCCCCTTTATTTCCATTTCTGTTTCCTTTCAGCCCTTATCCGGTCTTGTCACCCTTGTGAACCCCCTTCCCTGGCATGGGGACCTCCCTGGGCTCCCTTATTCTCCACCAATAACTCCCTACAACCCCTTTCTCGGCCATCGTGCCTCTCTGTTATGATCCGGTTTAAACCCAGAAAAGCAAAGCAGGCTAAGTCTCTGTGCACAAACCAGAAAGAACTTAGAAGGTTCAAAATATTCCCAGAAACGAGATTAAAACAAAACGAGGTTAGATGTTGATGCCAAAAAATTGATGTGTTTTATTTAATAGTAAAAAAGGCAAAGAGAAGGAAAGAGAAAAGAAAGAAAGAAATAGAAAAGTGTGCGTGGGGGAGTGGAGGGACAAGGAGAGGTGACAGGGGTTAGGTGGAAGCATATCACCCATCCGAGGGTCCCAACGGCATCTTGTTGCTGCCCTCCATCTGGTCTGCTGGTGGTGAGGGTCCCCCGTCGCTGCCGTGGCCACGCCACCACACCACATGCCAAAGAGTACAGAATCCTGTGGATTAATACACGCTTTGGGCCAGGTGGGAACGCCCACGTGCCTCTCTTGCAGGGGCCAGCTTGACGCTGTCCCTTGCAACACTGAGGGTCTGTTGCATCATCTCTGGTGCAGGGTCTGGGGACCCCTTTGAGGGGGGCCCCTGTGATGGGCCATGTCCCCCCCTTTTGCTGTGGATAAGCTTTGCCCCCCTACCCCCCACCCCAGTGAGGACTCCTCAGCTGGGCTCCTCTGCACAGTGGAGGATGGGCAGTCACTGCGCCTCTGACCACAGGCATTTCCAAGACACCCAAAGCCTCTCCTCCCCCCGCCCTTTGGTGGAGGATCTGTGAGAGCCTGGCAGCTGATAGCCCTGGGGCTGTGGTCTCCACCTTTGGAGGTGTTAAGCCTGTGCTCCATGAAATGTCCCCAGCCCGGAGTTGTTACTTTATCTTATCTTCATCAGCGAGCGGTGTAAGGCCTCAGTCAGGGCCCCATTCAGGGTGGGATTCTCTTCTCTGCAGCTTTTGTAATACAGTTTTAAAAGTCCTTCATGAAAATGTTTAAGTTATAAACTATATTTCAGTCTCTGACACTCTCTCAGACCCCAACCATGGCCTTTTCCTTGACCTGGGGATCCCCTGGCACCTGGACCACCCCGAGTCCCCATTCCTGCACAGTGGGAACCACCTGCACCCCGTTATCTGGCACCCCCAAACCTTACATTTCTCAGCACTGGGACCCCCCTACAACCCCTTATCCAGCACGGCGAAACCCCTGCAATCCCTTCCCCAGCCATCCCCCCTCTCCCAGCCTCTGGATCCCTCCTTTTCCTTGACCGTGTGACTCCCTTGAACCTTCCTTCTATAGGACCAGGAGCCCCCTGAACTGCCTTATCTAGCACAAGGACCCCACTACACCCCCTCATCCAGCACTAATACCGCCCTGTGCCCCCTTTGCCAGCCATCCTGCCTCTCCCAGACCCCCCTTTTCCTTGACCCTGGGATCCCCTGGAGCTCCATTCCTGCCCTTTCCCACCCCCATATCCCTCTTTCCTTAACACTGAGGAGCCCCATGACCCCCATTTCCACCCATTCTGGATCTCTCCACCACGTGATACCCCTTTTCCCAACACCGGTGTGCCCTGGACCCCTCTTTTGTTAAGGTTTGCCAATTTTGCTGCAGGCTTCTATCATTTGTGATAAAGTAGGTTCTTGTTCAGGTAGGCTTCGAATGACTTTTCTACATTCTTCATTGGCATTCGCATATGCAAGGTTGCAAAGCAAGAGTGGTCGGGTTTCATCATCCTCACACTGCCTTTCCAAGGCTTGTGTCAGGCGATCGATGAATGCTGTATAGGGCTCTAATGGACCCTGCTTTACTGATGTGTAAGTCCCTTCTGGGCTCCCCACCGGCTATGTCAACAAAAAAGCTTTGCAGGCTGCTTTTTTTATGTCCCCTAACACTACTTTCGGTAAATCTATTTGTTCTTCAGGCTTATCGTTGGGGGGGTCGCCTGTTAGCTGGGCTATTTTAAGTGCTGCATGAGGACCTCCCGCATGTGTTGCATTTTTTTGATTCAAGAATTTCCTCCATTTCATGTCCCATAGGATGTATTGTGATTCTGTTAGAATTGATGAAGCAATGTATCTGCAATCAAGAGGTATTAAATCTGCATTATCAATTACTGCTTTTAGCAGCTGTTTAAAATATGGTGAGCCTATCCCATTTTCTCGAATCGCTCTTCTCAAATCCTTGATATCATCATGGTCTACCTTCACCCATCTTGGTTCGGCATTCCCTTGGCCATATCTGACTGGCAAAGCTAGAAGTGGCTCTTGGGCTAAATCAAAATCTTTTTCCTTTAGTGCCTTTCATCTAACTTCTGCCCAGTCTGTTGTCACTGGCTTTTGACTTTCCCTCAGACGGTGTCTTGATTGAAGGAGAGATAGGTTTTCTTCTTCACCAGAAGCAGAACAATCATTGTCCATTCTTCTGTGTTTATTATTCCAGCAGCTGTTTCTTTCTGGTCCATCTCCGCCCTTTCTGTGCAATAGAATGGGTTCCGAGGCAGGCTGTATCTGTGTCTGTGTATTGTCAAGTATTTGAGGGTGCAATAACAGAAGCAGCCACAGGTGGCGCTGTAGCTGGAGGGTGAGCTACAAGGTCGCATGATGGTGTAGCCATTGTTTACGGAAGTGACGAGGCGCCGCCATGTTGTTGTAGTTCTTCAGGACAGCATGGTTAAAGTTTTGTGGTGAAGTTGTCTTTCGGCCTGACACCGGCCCGAGCAAAGGAGGTTTGATCCGCATTAGGAGCCATGGGCGGAAGACTGCAGTCAGGGTGGTCCTGCCACCGGCTGGCCGGCGCAGGCGGCGGCCGCACGGATGACGGCGAAGCGAAGGCGGGTGCCGAGCGCTGCTCCGGTACGGACCCCGCAGCAGGTCCGCATGGGGCAGAAGGTGCGAGCTGCGGAGGCTGAGGCTCTGCCCGAGCCACGCCAGGCGGGAAGAAAGCCGCAAAAGGCAACAGCGGAGACCCTGCCCAAACCGCACCGCTCGAAGTGGAAGACGCGACTTGCAGCGGCAGAGTCTGCCCGAGCCGCACTGTTATAAATTGAGTCTACAACGGATCAGGTCCATTAAGAATTTGTTAATTATAGCAAGTAGAATGTGAGCAAAAGCAGCGCTGGGTGACAGGGGAGTCTCCGCTCCACCAACTGCCACGCTTACACCCTCAATTGTTGTCCTTTTATATACTCCTACTTCCGCTTTCTTGCTTCTGCTTTATTCTTCCGCGTGTAGACTGTGGTTTCCTCTGCGCATGTTCATCCTGTTGCTAGGGGGTCTTTTCTGCCTCCGGGTGGGCTTTGGGAGGAAGTCAGAAGTCTTCCTCTTGTATCCTTTTCATGACCTTTATCTTTCTCTTCCATATTTGGTATGATATCTCTTTACTTACATAACTTATAAGCGGAAGCAATACATTATTTGGCAATACATATTTTACAAGCTGCAAAGACACATCTTTGGCAATTCATATGGTTTCGGTTATATGGGCGTAACTCTGCAAGCGTCTTCTCCGTCAACCACAGAGGGGAACTCACCTACCTTCATAGTTTAATAAACATTTGTAGCTTTTAACAGCACCGGGCGTGGGGAAAGCCGTGCCCGGCAGCTGAGAGGAGCCTGCCCGCGCCACACCGCATGGGGGAGGAGGTGCCGAATGCAGCAGCGGAGTCTCCCTGCGCCGCGGCGAGCGGGGGGCAGACGCGAACGGCAGCAGCAGAGAGCCTGCCTGAGCCGCGTCCGGCGCCTGGATCGGGCTGCGGGATCGACTCAGCCGTAGAGGCAAAAGGAAAAACCTTTTCAGAAAAGGAAGGGAGAACCCCTCCTGTTTTCACGGCTCGGGAGGGGGATGGGAAACCTGGTGACAAAGTAAGGGCAGCGCCTGCAGGAAGCTGCTCCGTTGCCCGTAGCGACGGGGCGGAGTTTGCAGCGTCTGGGGGCAGGGGGGGCCAGTTGGCGACCTCCAAAGCGTCCGCAGGGATGCCGCCTGCGTCGCTCCGGGGAACGTGGGGAGGCACTGGGGCTGCACACGATGCTGTTTGAACTAGCTGTGCAAGCCGAGAACACGGCGTGCCCTGTCCTCTGGTCCCCAGTGTTCACGCGGTTGCTGGCTAGGAGCAGTGAAAGAATGCAGAGGTTTCGGGGTAGGGCCACCTTGGCTCGGGTCGCTGCCTCCCAATTCGCGCGCATTTGTGTCTCCTGTATTTGCTATGTCTGGCTGAGAGCCCTCTCCACCCGCGTTAATGTCTAGCTGCGATATAGAATTTGAAACTGGAGTTTGCAATATTTCGTTATCAGATTCTACTGCAGGGACTGTAATTATGAATTTAGAGAAGGGATTATTCAATATTTCAACAATTATTCGCCATATGGGCAATGTATTTGACACAGATTTATTTCCACGGGTGGAATAATCAAATAATTTTATACCAATTTGGTCCCATAATTTTTTATTTAATGCAGAGCCTGCTTTAACTTCTGGGAAGTTTTTTTGAGGATATATTAAAAGATCTTTCAAATCTTTGCTTGGGACCTCATAATCATTACATATTAATAAATACTTTAGATGTTCATAAATCTGCCTCTGCTCTTTTATATATTGTTCCCCATCTAGATTACTTCAAAGGATGCTTACCTTAACCCCTGTAAGGCAAGCTTCAGCGTGTCTTTCCGATTTGTCCTGCGACTCGGGATTTATGCTTTGTTTCAGCATTCAGTAGAGCACACGTCACCTTTAGTTTCAAGGTCCACTTGTTCCTGGGATTTTTCTGTTTCTTCCAAACAGCCTTTTTCTTCCTACTTTGAAGGTGCTTCAACCAGAAAGTATTTAAAGTCCTTCCCCCTTAAAATAGAGGCACCATTTGTTGAGCTTTTGACAGGGCACCCTTCCTTCTCGGACCAGGGTAAAAGAGCAGAGGAGGCTGCTGTTCTGCTGAGTTCTTTATTTCATAGTCTCACAGCTTTCTTGAAGGCAGAGATCAAAGGGGGTTACATGATAAAGGCAAGCAGCAACAGCAGGCAAAACACAGCTTCTTCTATATGTTCTATATGCTCCATATACTCTATATGCTCTATACACTATACACTATATTTTTTCTTACAGAAGTGTGGATTATATTTGTTAACTGACCAATAAGATTAACACACGATTCTCGTTTTCCTTTTCTTAACCTATCCTGATCTAATTCTAACAGTTGTAAGCCTTACACAAGTGTTACATAGGTATTACACAGATTTGCATATACAGTTTCTATCAGTTCTTATTGTTTATGTGAACACTCTATCTAAAAAATGTGAACAGTATAATTGTATCTATGTTTTGCCTAAAGAATTCTGTGAAAAGGTAAAACTGCTGCAGCAAGAACTGTGTTTAAGGTCTCTGCTACAGCTTTTTAATGTTTAAAAGCATATATTTCTACTTAGCATATATTTCTACTAAAAGTTAAAAATCTGTATCTCTATTTCATTTTGGTGTGGCTTCATGGATCTCAGCTTGTCCAAAGGTTTTAATTCAACCCCCGTGCTTTGGCTTCCCTCTGGGCCTGAGTCCAGAGGAGCCTTCACTCCAACACAGCCCCAGATTGCTCCAGGGAAGCTGACCTTGATCCATTTTTGCTTTTGCAGTGAACCTGCATCTTCCAGGATGTCCCTGAGACTCCTCCCAGGCATCTCCTGCAGTCTGTGACACACAGAGCTCTGAGGAGCTGAGATCCCGGGTAGCAGCCCCAGAGGGCTCCAGGGAAGCTGCCCGAGGGGATTTTGTGCTGGGAAAGAGGGAGCTGTGCAGGCCTGGAGGAGCCCAGGGGCAGCCGCTCTGTGCTGCCTGAGGAGCAGCTGAATGTGCCTCCTCTTGTGCCGGAGCTGCGTCTTTGTGCCCCGCTGGGCACGCTGAGGAGCAGCTGAATGTGCCTCTGGCTGCAGGCTCTGTGTGCGGGCTGCTGCTGGACACAGAGGCCGCCTTGGCCTCCTGGTGCGGGGCGGGCGCAGGGCTGGGCAGTGCCCCTGGTGCTGCCGAGCGCCGGGCAGGGCTGGCTGGGGCTGTGGCACTGGCCGGGCTGCCCAGCTGCAAGGGCCGGCCAGGACAGCAGCTGCCCCACTGCGGCCCTTGTCCCCGCCAGGGCCCCCAGGCCAGGCTGCGATGGCTCCCGCTGCTGCTGGAGCTGCGGGGCTGCGGGGCCAGGGTGGCCCATCCCTCTCCCCATGGAGGGACGAGGCCTGGCCCTGGCTGCCCTGAGGCTGCCGCTGCTGCAGCTGTGGCCAGACCAGGAGGAAGAAGAGGAGGAGGAAGAGGAGGCGGTGTGGGATGGAGGCGCTGTCTTGGCCCAGTGCTGCGGAGCCCTGGCACCGTCCCAGCAGCGGCCTCTCCCTCCCGGCCCGGCCCTCAGCTGGTGCCGCCCTTGGGGCGCTGGGCCTTGGGCTTCCTCTTCTCCAGGGGCATCTCCTGCCTCCCGCCCTCCCAGAGTGTCCCGGGGAGCTGCTGCCTCCTGAGCCAGGGGCTCTGCTCTGCTGCCCCAGGCACCCTGGGGCTCCTGAAACACCCCACGGGCAGCGCGGGGCCCAGAGGGTCACAATGTCCCCTTGCTTCCATGGGGCCTCACAGTGTCACAGTGCTCCCTGCGCACCCTGAGACCCCACTTCAGCCAGCCCAGGCCATTGCCACGCTTCCAGTCATTCCCAGCATGATCCCCGTGACTCCCAGTGAATCAGGGGGATGGGGAAGCAGAGGTTAAATGATTTGCTAAGAAGTTGTTTGTTAGAAGCAATGCATACAGCTTGCCCAACACTTATTGTGCCTACCAAAACAGGATGAGAAGATATGAGACTATTGATAAGGCGAAGGAATCTTGACCAAAGATCCTGTTTTTAATCTAAAACTAACTCAAACCAGTCTTGAAGTTTGGACTTAGGCCAGGGACATAAAGAGCATGCGCAGGGAGGAAAGGTGAAAAGTTCAGGATGAGGAAGACCCTTTACTTCATCTGAGGAAGACTCTTATTTCATCTTAGAGACCCCTGCCCACAACCACCAGACAACACTGCGCAAGCACAACGCGGATGTAAATGGCTTTGGGGCTCACTGTAATACAAAGCGAGGCTAGGCAGGGCTAGGTAATGAATATGTATAGACATATTGGGAAACTCAATGAATATGGAACTTGTAACCCGATAAATACCAAGCTGAATGCAGCTGCCGGCACACATGACTTTGGAGGAGCTATCGCCCATGTGTCCCAGCGCTGGAATAAACATACCTACTTTACTACTTATTCCAGTAGTGGAGTCTTTTCTGCTCATCACCAGTCTCTCTCAGTATATCCCAGTTGCCTCCAGCATGCACCCGTCATTCGCAGTTGCTCCCAGTAGCCCTCAGTGCAGTCCCAGTCGCTCCCAGGATTTCCATGTCCATGGTCCCAGTGCTGCCCTCAGCCCTGATCCGTGGGGATGGGAATGTCCCGCTCCCTTCCCGGGGCAGGCTCACACCTGAGCCAGGTGTGCAGGGCAGGACCTTGCCCTGAGCCCAAGCCCTGTCCCCCCTGCAGGATCTGCTTCCCATCGGCCTCTTCCTCCTGCGGCCCCAAGCCCAGCTCGGTGCTGAACGAAGGGCGCTGGGCCGGGGTCATCCCCCGGCGGGGGCTGCGCACCCCCTCTGCCCCCTCCCCAAATTCCCTCCCGGGGCAGCAGGGGCTGGCTCAGGAGCCCTGTGGGCAGGGAAAAGGGGGTGACACCGGGATGGGGGGTCACACACGCTCTGGGAGGACACGCACAGCCTCTGGGGACCCCCCCTCACCTTCTCCCTCAGTGCCAGGAGGATGAACCCCAACATGGAGCCCCCAAACTGCATCGGCAGCATCTTGGGGGTGGGGTCTGGTGGCAGCTTTGGGGATCTGGGGGGAGGTCACAGCTGCCCTAAAAGCCCCTCCCAGCCCCACAGCCACTCCTGGACCCCTCAAACCACCCCACAGCTCCCAGCCAGGACTCCCCCAACCACTCCCTGCAACTGAAATGGCCCCAAGAGCCACCGAAACCCCTTCCCATCTCCCCCAAGACCCACCCAAATTCTCTCCAAGCCACATGGCTCTGCCAACACCCCAGAACTCCCTCACAGACCCTGCCAAACCCCCTCCCAGCACCACAAATGCACCCAAGAGCCACAAAAGCTCCTCCCAGTCCTCCCAGGAGCCACTAAAACCCCTCCCAGCCCCCATGGCACCGACCAGGACAGGCTGGTGGACAGGAACATCCCCAGCCGGGAGCAGCTCAGGCACTTCAGCAGCGATTTGGGCACTTTGTGGGGGACACCCTGGATGGGCAGACCCAGGCCAGGGACTAGGACAGACAACCGGAATTCCTGGAGAGCAGATGGGCTCAGGCGGAAACGTTCTGCTGGAACAACTCTAATCATGGCCCCATCTGCCTGGTTGGGCTGCTCCACAACACCCAAATCCTCCCAAAAAATCCTGTGAACCAACCCCAAATTCACCCCCAAATCCCAGTAAAATGGTGCAGCTTCAGATCTCTTTAATTTTTTTACTTTTACCTCAGTTCTGGGTGTTTCAGTGGGATAGACATGGAAATTACTTAGGTTGGAAAAGATGTCCAAGATCATCCAGCATTGCTTGATGCCACGAGAAGAAACAACTGGACAGACCAGGTGACATTTTTTAGGGTGTAAAGTTAAAAAATCAGCTCTTCCCAATGAATTTCCAATGTCGATCTGAGTCCCAATGGATGTTCCTGCCCCTGCCTTCGTCCAGGTGCCTACGGGGTGTGGAGGGCTGGGAGCCCTTGCCACAAGAGCCCTCTGCTCTCCCTTGGAGAAGAGAGGCCTGAGGGCAAGACAATCTTCCCCAGAGATAAGCAACCTTCCTCTAGGTCGTGGTGACAAAGTGAACCACCCCCAGCATGCCTTGTTTCTATATGGTAATACCCAGTACCCAGTTGGCTAGTTGGTTTCTACCCCACCCCCTGCCTACCCCATATAACCTCTGCCCCCTAGCCCTGATGTAGGGAGGCTTGTCCCTGGCCTTCCCTTCACAGGGACTGCTGGACAACAAAGGCTACCTCTGTGGAACTGCTATACATGGCTCCTGTCTCTCTATCCCCGAGTTCGCCTTGGGTGATTTTACAAAGAGCTGAATCACAAGAGCTGGAATCACTTGTAGCTGAGAAATTGCTACACTTGCTGAAATCACTTGTTGCCCAGGGAAGGCGGCCACTGCCCCTGGAAGAGTTGTTCCTTGCAGGACACTCTTTCTAGGAAGGTCGTGGCACACCGGGTTGTTCACCCCTGGCCTCCTTTGGAAGAAACAACAGGAGGAGGATCCAGGAGGATCTAGAGACCACCAGCCAGGTGTTTTCCCAACGTGGATCACTGGCAATGTGGGTCACCAGGGCTCGTCCCAATTTGGGTCCCCTGATGAAGGATGAAGTTGGAGCAGCAGGAAAAGCTCCTCCCGCAGTCAGGGCACTCACAGGTCTTTGCTTACCAGTGCCGCCGTTGGTGTTGGGTCAAGGCTGAGCTATGCCTGAAGCTCTTCCCACACTCGGGACATTCATAAGGCCTCTCCCCGGTGTGGATGCGCCGGTGGATGATGAGGTGGGAATTGTCCTTGAAGCCCTTCCTGCAGTCGGGGCAGCGGAAGGGTCTCTCCTCTGTGTGTATACGCTGATGCTTGAGGAGATCTGAGCTGGTCTGAAACCTCTTCCCACACTCGGGACACTCATAGGGCCTCTCCCCAGTGTGGATCTTCTGGTGGGAGGTCAGGTGGGAGCTCCGGCTGAAGCTCTGCCCACATTCCAAGCAGTCATAGGGCCGTTCCCCGGTGTGGATGCGATGATGGATGATCAGGCCAGAACTGTCTCTGAAGCCCTTCCCACATTCGGGACACTCGTAGGGCCTCTCCCCAGTGTGGATCATCTGGTGATGGATCAGGCGGGATCTCCAGCTGAAGCTCTTCCCACATTCCAAGCACTTGTGGGGCTTCTCCCTGGTTTGAAGCTGCTCATGGACCACCAGGTCCGAGCTCAGTTTGGATCTCTGGGCACCTTCCCAGCACAGGGTGGGTCTTTCCTCCTCAGAGCTCCCTGGGCTGCGTTTGCAGCCCCTCCTCCCGCCGGATCTCTGGGGCTTTTCCTCCCCGTTGGATTCCTGCGCCATGGAGCCGCTCAAAATGGCCTCTTCCTCCAGGTTCTGCCGCGGGGATTTGTCCTCCCTGGGCGCCGTCCTCAGCTCCTTGTCTGGGGGAGGAAGGACAAGGAGAGGATGGGATTTGCCTCCGTGCCACAGAGAAGGGGAAGGAGATCCCCCCAGTCCATCCCCAGCAGGACGGCGTCGGCATCGGGGTTGTCCTGCAGCCGGGGGCGATGCTGGGCTGGGAGATGGAGCAGGAGAGAGGGGGAAAGGGGCACTGACTTCCTCCTCACCTGCCTGGGTGTCCTGGGGCATCTTCCTCTTCCTCACAGCCTCCTCCTCCCTTTGGCAAAGGTTTGGGAATGGGAAATCCTGGTTTGGGGAAAAACAAGGGAGAAGCACGTTGAGTTTGAATGTCCCCCTGCCCAAGTCCATCTCTACAAGTCACCAGGCATCTGGGGTCCAGAAAAACCTCCCAAACACCAACATTCAGCCCTGAAAAAGCCTCACAGGAGTTCCCTGTCTCCGGTCTCTCCCCTTTGGTGTTTGGGGGCTCCCCCCTGTCCCAGCTGCTGGGGATCACGCTTGTATTGGGGGCCCCCATCTACTTGGTCTCCACCCTCCCCAGGCTGCTGGGAGTCCAGGAATCTGAAAAGTTGCCCTTCTTCCCTTTCCCCACTTAGGGATGCTGGGGGTTATGGGGTCCAAGGGATCCTTCTCCCCTTATTCTCTGCTCTGGGGTGCAGGGGGTCCAAGGAGTCCCCCCTCCCCCTCTCCAGGCTGTTGAGGGTCCCGCGAATGGCGGCGCTCCCCCCTCTCTGGGCTCCCCACTTTGGGGTCCTGGGGGTCACAGGGGTTCGCTCCTCCAGACTGTCGGGGCTCCTCTGGTCCCGGTACTGCCCCTCTCTGCTCTCCCATCTCTGGGGGTCCCCAGGTTGCCCGCTCTGGCTCTCCCGGGGGGTCCCGCAGCCCCCTGGCTCCGGGCTGGAGTTGGCCGTGCCTGACCCAGGCAGACCCAACCCCCACTGCGAGGGAGACTCCACATCCCCCTGCCCGCTGCCAGGGCTCTGCTGGCACTGCCACCGGGACCCCCCAAAAACATCTCCTGGGGACCCCCCAATGTCCCTGCAAGGGGCATTTGCTGCTCAGCTTTGGAGTTCCAAACATCCTCCCGAAAAAAACCCAACCCAGGGACCCCCCAGGATATCTGGGCCGAGCTCCCCCTCCCCGGGATGGGGGGGCAATGCTCCCACGGGTGGGGGGCTGTGAATTCAGGGAGCGCTCAACCTCATTCTTCCTTCTCCTTTTCTTGATGCTCCCTTTTCCCTCCTCTTCCTCCTCCTCCTCCTCCCTAATCCCACCTCCTTCTCCTACTTCCATCCCTTCTCCCACTCCTTCATCCCTCCTCTCCCATCCCTCCTCCTCTCCGCCCCAGGACCAGCCACACCCTGGGTCCCCCGTTGCCGAGCCCCTCGCAGCCCGCGGGAGCAGCGGGGATGGAGCCGGGACAGGTCGGGATGGGCAGCGCGGGGCTCTCGGCTGCTCCCACCCGCTGGGGGCGGGGCAACCCGGCCCGGGGAAAGGAGAGGGAAACTGGGAACATTGGGGGCTGCACATCCAAACTGGGCCTTGCTGGGGACCCTGGGTGGGGACTTGCAGCCCTTGGGGCTCCTCTCGGAGCCTGGAGAGCCGGGAGGGGGAACGCAGAGAGGGCTGGGGGATCCCAGGAGTGGCATCGCTGGCAGTGACTGCTTTGTACTGGGGTAACTGGAACCTTACTGGGGCAACTGGGTGGGACTGGGAATGACTACAAGCATGCTGAGGCCAACTGGTATGTACTGGGAGTGTCTGTAACCATCCTGGGATTGACGGGAACCACACTGTGAACAACCAGGACCATGCTGGGGCAACTGGGAGAAAGTGGGAGTGACTGGTCTACACTGGGGGCAACTGGGCATGACTGGGACCATGCTGGGAGGGACTGGGATCATATGGGGAGTGACTGGGACTATACTAGGAGCAACTGGATGCAACTGGGATCACACTGGGAGGAACAGGGAGTTACTGGAACCATGCTGGGGGAGACTGGGATCATACTGGCTCATACTGGCAGCAACTAGGACTGCACCGACAGTGACTGGGAGTGGCTGTGAGCAACTGGGATCAGACTGGAAGCAACTTAGGGCAATGGGGAGTGACTGGGAACATGCTGGGAGCAACTGGGATGCACTGGGAGAGACTGAAACCATAGTGAGGTAAATGGGAGCATCTGGAACCACATTGGATGATAATGGGAGCAGCTGTTCCCATGCCGCAGTCATACTGGGATCCTACTGGAACTAGCTGGGATCATACTGGCAGTGACTGGAATAGTACTGGGAGTATCTGAAAATGACTGGGATCCTACTGGAATCAGACTGGGAGTGACTGGAAAGGTACTGGCCATGACTGGAACCATACTGGGGGTGACTGGGAGCAATAGAGACCACACTGAGAGGAAATGGGATCATATTTGGAGTGACTGGGAACTACTGGATTCATACTGGGAACAACTGAGCCCACACTGGCAGTGACAGGGAGTCACTCTGGGCATGACTGGAATAATACAAGGAGTATCTGGGAGTGACTGGTGTCATACTGGGGGTGACTGTAACAATGCTGGGGATGACTGGCTGCAACTGGGACCATACTGGGAGTGACTAGGATTGTAGCCAAAGTGACTGGGATCATACTGGAACTGACTGGAACCATACTGGCAGTGACCATGGGTCCCATTGGGATCATGCTGGGAGCCACTGGGATTACAGTGGGGGTGAACAGAACCTGACTGGGGTTACTGGGAGCTACTGGGCCCATGTTGGGAGGAAAATGTGGACACATTGGGAGCAACTGGGATCAACTGGAAGGTACTGGAACCATGCTGAGGGGACTGAGACCACAAGTGGGGCAACTGGAATCATACTGGGAGCAACTGGGAAAGACCGGGATTGTTCTGAGGTAACTAGAAGCTTACTGGGGCAACTGGGCGTGACTGGGAATGACTACAAGCATGCTGAGGCCAACTGGGATATACTGGGAGTGTCTGTAACCACACTGGGGGGACTGGAACCACACTGGGAACAGTTGAGACCACACTGGGGGCAACTGGGAGCATGTAGCAGTGACTGGGGCCACACTGGGGGAAACTGTGCGTGACTGGAACCATGCTGAGACTGGGACTATACTAGAGGCAACTGGGGGCAATATGGATCATACTGGGAGGAACCGGGAACACCTGGAACTATGCTGGGAGCAACAAGGATCATACTGGGATTACAGTGAGAGCAGCTGGGTCCATGCTGGGTGAGACTGGGATCACACTGAGGTTGACTGGAATCATCCTGGGATTGGCTGGGAGTGGCTGTGAGCAACTGGAATCATGCTGAAAGCAACTGGGAAGAAGTGGGAATGACTGGGAGCATGCTGGGGGTGACTGGGATATACTGGGAGAGACTGGGAGTCACAGGGATCCTACTGGAGGCTACTGGGCTCATCCTGGCACTGACAGGGAGCAGCTGGGAGCACACTGGGGGCCACTGGCATCATACTGGAAGTGACTGGGATCCTACTGGAGGCTACTGGGCTCATGCTGGCACTGACAGGGAGCAACTGGGAGCACACTGGGAGCCACTGGCATCACACTGGAAGTGACTGGGATTAGACTGCAAGCGATTGGGATCATACTGGGAGTAGCTACAATCATACTGGGATTATAGTGGGTGTCAGTGGAAACTTACTGGGAGTTACTGGGAACTATCAGGCCCATGCTGGGAGCCAACTGCTCACACACTAGGAGCAACTGGGACCAACAGGGTGCATGCTGGTGACAACTGGAATGTACGGGCAGTGACCGGGATAAAATTGGGGGCAACTGAACCATGCTGAGGTAACTGGGAGTGCCTGGGAATGACCACGAGAATGTTCAGGGCAACTGGGATATACTGGGAGTGTCTGAGATCATGCGGTTAGTGACTGGGACCACACTGGGAGCAACTGGGAATGTGCTGGGGGGAACTGGGACCACACTGGGGCCACACTGGGGGCAAGTGTGAGTGACTGGGGCCCTGCTGGGAGAGACTGGCATCATACTGGCAGTGACTGGGACTACACTAGGGGTAACTGGGAAAACTGGGAACACACTGGACAAAAGTGGGAGGAACTGGGAGCAACTGGGACCATGCTGGGGAAAAATTGCATCATAATGGGGAATGACTGGGAGTGACTGGGCTCATACTGGCAGCAACAGAGATCCTACAGGGAGTGAGGGGAAGTGACCGGGATCATACCGGGACTGACTGCGCTCATACTGGGACTGATGAGGAAACTGGAACCACTCGTGGGGGGGAACTGGGCTCATACTGGGAGCAGCCATTTCCCGGCCCCGGCACCCCCGAGCCCCTTTCCAGCCCCGGGACCCCCGAGCCCCTTTCCCGGCCGTGCCGCCCCTGCAGCCCCCAGACCCCCCCGCCGGGGTCCCGCCAATCCCAGGGGTCCCCCCTCTCGGGCTCCCCGCTTTGGGCTTCTGGGGCTCTCCTCTCTCCGGGGTCCCGCTTAGGGAAGCCGGGGCTCCCGGGGCTCCCCAAAACCGGTGTCCCCCCGCCCCCGCGCGCTCCCCACGGGGCCCCGGCAGAGCTCGGAGGGCCCGGCCCGGGAAGCCCAACCCCCACCGCGGGGGGACCCGCATCCCCCCGCCCCCGCCGGGGCTCTGCCGCCACCGCCACCGGCACCCCCAAAAACACCTCCCGGGACCCCACGATGTCCCCCCGAGGGCATCTGCGGCTCGGCTTTGGAGTCCCGCAAGCTCCAAACATCCCCCCAAAAAACCCCAAACCCAGGGACCCCCCGGGACATTTGGGGCGAGCTCCCCCTCCCCGGGCACCTGCGGGACGGGGGGCGATGGTCCCGGGGGGCTGCGAGTTCAGGGAGCGCTGGAGCCGAGCGCTTCCTCCTCTCCTCCAGCTTCCCGCTGCCGCTCCGCCTCTTCCTCCCTCCTCCTCCTCCTCCTCCTCCCGCCTCTCCCCAATCCCACCTCCGCCTCCTCCTCCTCCCCTTCCCCCTCCCCCGTTGCCGAGCCCCTCGCAGCCCGCGGGAGCAGCGGGGATGGAGCCGGGACAGGTCGGGATGGGCAGCGCGGGGCTCTCGGCTGCTCCCACCCGCTGGGGGCGGGGCAACCCGGCCCGGGGAAAGGAGAGGGAAGCTGGGAACATTGGGGGCTGCACATCCAAACTGGGCCTTGCTGGGGACCCTGGGTGGGGACTTGCAGCCCTTGGGGCTCCTCTCGGAGCCTGGAGAGCCGGGAGGGGGAACGCAGAGAGGGCTGGGGGATCCCAGGAGTGGCATCACTGACAGTGACTGCTTTGTACTGGGATCGTACTGAGATCATACTGGCAGTGATTGGGCTGTACTGGGATCGTACTGACATCATACTGGGAGCAGCTGGGCCCATGCCAGGGGAGACTGCAATCACACTGAGGGAGACTGGAATCATACTGGGATCATACTGGGAGTGAGTAGGAGCCTTTGGGGGGCAATTGAGACCATGCTGGGGGCAAATGGGATAAACGCTCACCCTCCTCTGCCATAGCTGTGCAGAGGAGAGAGGGGAAAAAAATTAATGAAGGCTTCATGAGTGAGATAAGGACCGGGAGAAACACTTCAAGGACAAAACAGCCTTAACTTAAAGTTACAAGGTGAATATATTGCTAACAGAATCAGAGGATGATAATGAGAAGTAAAATAAGCCCCTCCCACGGGCACACAGTCCTCCCAAAACTGCTGCGCCATGGGTCTGTCTTCCACAGGGTGCAGTCCTCCAAGGCCGGGCTGCTCCAGGTTGGGAGCAGGGCCCTCTCTCCACTGGGTCTTTCACTGGATCACAGCCTCCTCCAGGCATCCACCTGCTCCGGTGTGAGCACCTTCCCTCCGGGCTGTGGGTGGATCTCTGCATCCCCCGTGGATGCCCAGGGGCTGCTTCCCCATGCTCTTCACCACAGCCTGCAGAGGAATCTTGGCTCCAGAGCCTGGAGCACCTCCTCCCCCACCTTCTCCACTGACCTTGGTGTCTCCATGTTGTTTCCCTCACACTTTCTCATCTCCTCCTCTTCTCTGACCAGAAGCCAAAACTGTGACTTTGTTTTGATTTTCTTCTTAAATCTGTTATCCCAGAGGCGTTACCAGCCTCTCTCATTGGCCCAGTTTTGGCCAGCAGCATGTCCATCTTCAGAGCCATCGGGGATTGGCGCTGCTGGACATGGTGGAAGCTTCCAGCAGCATCTCACAGGAGCCACCTCTATGGCCGCCCTGCTGCCAAAAACCAGGCCATGCAAAACCAATACACCCTGGGACGCCCTGGAATGCCTTGGATCCCCATTCCTGCCTTTCCCAGCCACCAGCCCCACCTTTCTGAAAAACCGGAGACCCCTTGGACTCCATGCTGGGTGTCCCCACCCTGTCACCCCCCTTTTCTAGGAAACCATGGACTCCCCTGTCCTGGGCACAGGGACCCCCTGGAACTCCCTTCTACCACTCCCAGTCCCTGCACTCCCCTTTCCTTGACCCTTAGATCCCCCTTATCCATTCCTGAGAACCAGGATGTCCTTTTACCCATTTCCCTGGCACTGAGACCCCCCTGCACCCCCTTATCTGCCACCATCACAACATTTTCCCGGCCACCCCGCCTCTCCCAGCCCCCAGACCCACCCTTTTCCCTGACCCTGGGACTCCTGGGCCCCCATTCCTGTATTTCCCAGCCCCCAGACCCTCCTTCCCTCACACTGAGGGCCCCTGGCACCCCCTTTCCTGGGCACAGGATTCCCTGGACACCCCATCCCACCTCTCCCAGTCCCTGCATCCCCTTTCCTTGACTCTGAGCCCCTGAACCTCCTTCCCAGCTCTCCCAGCTCTTCAAGTCCCTCCTCTCCTTGACCTGTGGACCCCCTGGATCCCCAAACTCCCACCCCCCCAGATCTGTGTCCCCCCAGTTCTCCACTCCCTGCAGTACCTGGAAGTGGCGCTGTCAGAGCCTGGCCTGGGGTCCCCCAGTCCCTGATCACGGGAACGTGGACGGGACCCCCTCCGAGCGCTGCCACAGCGAGCGGGACCGGATGGAGCTGCAGGCACGGGGATGGGAGCGGGAGCCGAGCCGGGATATTGGGATAGCCAAACCCGGGATACTGGGATAGCCAGACCCAGGATACTGGGATAGCCAAAGCCGGGTTACTGGGATAGCCAGACCCGGGATATTGGGATAGCCAGACCCGGGATACTGGGATAGCCAGACCCAGGATATTGGGATAGCCAGACTCAGGATACTGGGATAGCCAGACCCGGGATACTGGGACAGCCAGACCCAGGATACTGGGATAGCCAGACCCGGGACATTGGGATAGCCAGACCCGGCTCAAGGAGAGGAGCTGGCACGTGGCCGACAGTGACCTGGAGACAGAGCCAGTACAACCAGAGCAGGGGGAGTGGGGGGAGCCGGGGGCTGGGCTGGGATCTGTGGGAATGGGGTGGATCTCTGGGGATGGGATCCGTGGGCCTGGCTAATTCTGAAAGGAATCCAGGGAGCTGCAAGGGGCTCCGTGGGGCTGGGACACGACTCCATGGGTCTGTTCTCTCCTCGTTCCCAGGTCTCCCCACGGTGCAGGTGGTTTCCAGCTGTGATCTCCTGTCCAACGGAGTGTCCATGGATCCCACTGGTATGGTGTCTCAGTCTGAAAGAGAGATGTCTGCCAAGGAAGTTGGGAACCTCCCTTGGAACAGAGAATATGACCCCCTTCCCTCCGAATTATTATAACTTTGGAATTAAGGGACTTTCAGGCAAAGATATGGGAAAAGGAATAACAGTTCTTTACTATAACATGGCAAACAAACAACAACAACAGCAGTAACAACAAACAAAACCAGAAACCCAATCTCTTCTTGTTCTCCTTCTTTTCTTCCTCTCCTTGATCCTTTTCCTCTCCTTCTTTCTTCTCCTTGTTCCTCCCTCTCCTTCCTTCTACTTTTTCCTTCTTGTTTTCCCCTTCTTCCTTCCTCTCCTTCCTTTCTCTTCTTCATCCTGCTCCTTCATGTTTCTTCCTTCTCTTTGTTCCTTTTTCTCCTCCTCTTTTCTCCATTTTTCTTCCTCACCTTCTTCCTTCCTCTCCTACTTCCACTCCTCACTACTTTCTTTACATGTTCCTTCCTCTCATTCTTTTTTCTCCTTTTTCCTTCTTGCTCATTTCTCTCCTTTTTTATTTTTATTTAATTCCATCCTCTCTTTCTTCCTTCTTTTTGTTCTTTCCTCTCCTTCTTCCTTCCTCCTTCCTCCCTCAGGGAATGAGCTGTGGACAGAGACCAAAGAGGACAAATTCCCCCAGCAGAACCTCGTGGAAGAGGCCATTTTGAGTGGCTTCATGGCGCAGGAATTCAATGGGGAGGAAAGAGGATCCTGCATGAGGAGGGGCTGCAAACCCAGCCTATGGAGCTCCAAAGAGGAAAGACCCACCCTGTGCCAGGAAGGCGGCCAGAGATCCAGCCAGAGCTCGGACCTGGTGGTCCATGAGCAGCTTCACAATAGAGAGAAGCCCCACAAGTGCTTGGAATGTGGGAAGAGCTTCAGCCAGAGCTCCCACCTGCTCCGCCACCAGATGATCCACACTGGGGAACGGCCCTACGAGTGTGGGGAATGTGGGAAGAGCTTCAATGATGTCTCCACCTTCGCCGCTCACCAGCGTGTGCACACAGGGGAACGTCCCTATGAGTGTGGGCAATGTGGGAAGAGTTTCAGCCAGAGCTTCAAACTCCTCACCCACCAGCACGTGCATACAGGGGAACGGCCCTTCAAGTGCCCTGAGTGCAGGAAGAGCTTTGTCCACAGGTCCGACCTTGCCATCCACTGGTGCATCCACAGCGGGGAGAAGCCTTACGAGTGTCCTGAGTGTGGGAAGAGGTTTTGGAGCAGCTCAGGTCTCATCAGGCATCAGCAGACACACATGGAGGAGAGGCCCTATGACTGTCCGGAATGTAGGAAGAGGTTCAACCAGAGCTTTGCCTTGACCAGACACCAATGGACCCATCAGTAAGGGAAGCCTTGCAAGTGCCATGACTACAGGAAGAGCTTGAATTGAAACTCCAAGCTCATCACCCACCAGCACCTGCACATTGGGGAGAAGCCATACAAGTGCTTGGAATGTGGGAAGAGCTTCAGCTGGAGTTCCAGCCTCATCACCCACCAGTGTCTGCACACTTGGGAACGGCCCTACAACTGTGGGGAATGCGTATTGAGCTTTAGATGGAGCTACTGCCTGATTCACCAGCAGATGAAGAGGAGAACAACCCTACCAGTGTGAGGAATGCAGGAAGAGTTTCAGCGATGGCTCCAGCCTCATTACCCACCAGTGCTTGCACACTGGGGAATGGCCCTACAAGTGTTAGGAATGTGGGAAGAGCTTTGGCATCAGCTCTGACCTGATCTGCCACCAGAACATCCACACTGAGGACTTACGAGTGCCCTGAGCATGGGAAGAGGTTTCAGAATAGCTCAGATCTCATCAGGCATCGGGGGATGCACACAGAGTAGAGGCCCCTCCACTGTACCAGCTGCAGGAAGAGCTTCAACTGTAGCTCCAACCTCATCACCCACCAACACATCCACATTTGGGAGAAACCCTATGAGTGTTGGGAGTGTGGGAGGAGCTTCTCCTGCAGCTCTGCCTTGACCTCACACAAATGCACCCACCAGTAAGGGAAGCCGTGTGAGCGCCCCAGCTGGGGGAAGAGCTTTGTTTATTGTTCCAACTTCTTCACCCATCGGAGGACCCACACTGGATGATCCACAATGACCCACATTGTGCAGAGACCTGGCGATCCATGTTCAGAGCTGGAATGCATTCAAAAAGAACTGGTTTTTTGAGGCCTGTGACCAAACAGGGATAATTTGAGGAATGGGATGTTCCCCAAGTCACCACCAGAGACCCTCAAATGACCCCTACTCTAATGTAAATGAGTTCCAAGAAGTGATTGAAATATGTAAAAGAGTTCGAGGGGAATGTTTAGCATATATGTATGAGTTTGGGAAATGTATTAATATGTATTAGTTATATAGATACAAACAAACAAATTCTAGCTGAATGTGTGTGATACGGGGAGATATCCCCTGCACACACCTGGCACCAAAATAAAGTAAAGCTGCTTTCTATTAGTGAAATTACAGAATTAGAGAGTTTAGTTATCGATTTCCAGTGACATTTTCTTGTTACCAAACTCCCCCCCCCACGCACAGTCCCCAGTGCAAACGTGTGCTGACACTCCAAAAGCAGCTGGGCTGTGCAGTGGGAGGTCCCTGTGTCCCCACCTTGCCCATCAGTGGGAGCTCCAGTCCTTGAGGGGTGTCCTTATTCCAGGGAAGAATCTCCACATCCCTCTCCCCCTAAGAATGGATATGTCAGGACCCTGCAGTCAAAGTCTGGGATGGGGCTGTTACAGTCTGAAGTCCTGCACTGTCAGTCAGATGTGCTCAGGCAGCTGTGCCAGCTCAGCAGCTTTGGATGAATTATCAGTGGAATCACTTGATTGTTCCTTTATCCTGGTATTTTAACAGATCTACTGTATTTTACCTCACTCTCATTCAACCCCAAAAGCAGTGGAAGCCCCCTTCTTCATTTACTGCTTGGCATGTATGCAAACAGGGCATTGTTAGTGTTGTTTGACCTCATTTGATTAGAGCATCCGGCTACAGGACCCCTGTGGGATGCCCCTGCTCACTGTCGCACCCCCAGTTTTCCTTATTCTCCCATCCATTTCCCATGGTCCCTGCAATCCCCAGCTCCCCTCACAGCTTGGTTTCAGGGTGTCCCCAACCCCCTGGTTCAGTATTGGGAACTCAGCCCCTTCACACTCATTTTGGAAGTCGAAAGACCCTCTTCTCCACCCTCTCACACTCCCTTCCCATCATACCTCCAATCTCCAGGTTTCCCCAGAACTTGGTTTAGGGATGCCACCCACCTCCCACTATGGGGGTCTGACTTGCCCCTTTCACTGAGCTTTGTGGATCCCATATCCCTCCCAGACCAAACCTTCCATCCCTTTCTCACCGTCCCCAGATCCCCAGCCCACCATCCCCCGCTCTTGGTTTGGGGGGTCCTACCACACGTTTTCCCGTCCTGCCCCCACTGCTTCCCATCGTCCCCCTCCCTCTCGCCCCCCTCCCCCCCCTCCCCCCAGAGCTCCGCACTCGCAGCCGGGGGGGCTCCCAGCACCACCAGTGCCACCAGTGCGGCCCCAGCTGCCCCCACACGCCCCATGCCCAGCGCCGGGCGGTGCCCACAGCCCCAAAGCAGCCGCGCTGTGCCCTGGGGGGTCCCCAGAGCGGCCCCGCCCCGCACGGCACTGGGAGCACCAGTCCGGACCAGTGCGGAGCGCGGGCGGGCGGCATCAGCCGTGCCCGGGCAGGGCCGGGCCCCGCGGGGCTCCCGCCCGCACTCGGCCCCCGCCGGGACAGCGCGGGGGGGCCCGGCCTGGCCGCCCCCACCTCCCCCTCCCCAAATTCCGCTCCGGGGGGCGCTGGGGGCGGGGGGGGCTCAGGTGGGTTCCGGGTGGGGAGCGCCGGGCGCTGCGGGTCTGCCTGGCACCCGGGGAGTCCTCGGCGCCGAGCGCCGTGCCCGGCCGAGCGCTGCCTCAGGGGTGAGGCTGCAGGAAGGGGACACAACCTGCATGCAGCTGGGATGTCCCGCAATCGGGGGACCCCCACAAGCCGGTTATAACCCCTCAGCCATCGGAGGAACCATGGAGTCACCCCAACCCCCAAAAATGAGGGCAGGGGGCCTCCACAAGCTATTTATAACCCTGAAAATTGGCGGAAGGCAGCAGGATCCTCCCCAAAATGGGGTCACCTCATCCTCCCACGAGGAGGCATCACCACAGCCCCCGAAAACGAGCAGTATATTCCCAAAAGCCATTTATAATACCCCAAAACTAGCAGAAAGCAGCAGGGTCCTCCCCAAAATGGGCTCCCTGTATCGCTCCCGATGGAGCCCCCTTCCCAAGTGCCAGAGCCACATGTCTCCCCACTCTCCCACTACCCCCCACTCAAGACTCTGGGTATCCCAAAAACTCGCTCAGGATGGGGGGGTGCCCAAAAATCCCCTCAGGAATGGGGACTATCCCAAAATCCCCTCCGGAATAGCAGATACCCCAAAACCTCCACAGATTTGGGGGATACCGTTGAACACCCACAGGGACCTGCCCCCCTCCGCCCCCCCCCCGCGCCATCCTTAATATCCCCAGTCTTTCACTATCTTATTCCAGCTCCCTTCCCACCCCTCCCAAACTTCATTCCAGCCCCTAACCTGCATCCCACCACTCCCAATCCTAATCCCACCCCTCCTGGATATGAAGGTCCCCATTCCAAACCCTATTTCCTCCATCCCACCCCTCCCAAATCCCATTCCTCTCTTCCATCCCACCGCTCCAAATCCACATCCCACCCCATCCCAAACTTCATCCCACCCCTCCTGGAGGTTTTGGGGGTGCTGTGGGATCGCATAATTTTTAGGGTGGAATGGAGCCATTTTGAGGTGGGATCATGCCCTTTCGGGGTGGGATTGAGCTATTTTAGGTTGGGATTGAGCCATTTTCAGTGGGATTGAGTCATTTTGATGTAACAGATTGATCCCTCTGGGATTTGGGATGCAAAGCAATGGAGGAAACTCTCCCACATTTTCCCAAATATTGCCCTGAATCCCAGTAAAATAGTGGGAGTTTAGAGGTCTTTATTCAATTTCTTTATTTTTACCCCAACCTTAGGTGTTTTTAAGGGATAAACAGGAATCAAAAGAAAATCAAGACCAAAAAAAAAAGATTTACATGTCAGCATCATGTGAGTATTCATGGGGTTGGGTTGGGTGGGTGAAAGAGCCTTTTTTAGAGGGGTCTCCACCCCACTGTCTTCAAAATTTTGCTCCAGTCCATCACCATTTTGCTGTGCAAGACACCCATGGTCCAGAGAGAATTAGAATCATGGAATTACTTAGGTTGGAAAAGACCCTAAAAATCATCCAGTGTTGCTTGACGCCACAGGAAGAAATGATTGGATGGAGCAGGTGAGATTTTTTGGGATCTTCCAAGTCAACAAATCCACTCTTCCCAATAAGTTTCCAACGTCAGTCTGTGTTCCAGTGGATGCTCCTGCCCCTGTGTTCATCCAGGTGCCTATGGGGAACCAGGAGGATGTGGAGACCACAAGCCAGGTGTCTTCCAGTGTGGATCACCAGGAACATGGGTCACTAGGCCTCTGCTCAGCATGGATCCTCCAATGCTCTTCCTGCAGCTGGGGCACTTGTAGAGCTTCTCTTACCAGTGGGTCCGTTGGTGTGAGGTCAAGGCAGAACTCTGGGTGAAGCTCTTCCCACACTTCAAGCACCTGTAGGGCCTCTCCCCAGTGTGAACGCGCCAGTGCTTGACTAGGTCAGAGCTACGGATGAAGCTCTTCCCACAATCAGTGCAGCGGAAGGGCCTCTCCTCCGTGTGCATCCGCTGATGCATGAGGAGATCGGTGCTGGTCCGAAACCTCTTCCCACACTTGTGACACTCATAGGGCCTCTCCCCAGTGTGGACACGCTGGTGGATGACAAGGCTGAAGCTGCGGTTGAAGCTCTTCCCACATTCCAAGCAGTTGTAAGGTCGTTCCCCTGTGTGCAGCCGGCGGTGGCTGATGAGGTGGGAGCTCTGGCTAAAGCTCTTCCCACATTCCAAGCAAATGTACGGCCGTTCCCCAGTGTGGAAGCGCTGGTGGTATATGAGGCTGGACCTCTTGCTGAAGCTCTTCCCACATTCCAAGCACATGTACGGGCGTTCCCCTGTGTGAAGGCGCTGGTGGACCACTAGGTCAGAGCTCTGGCTGAAGCTCTTCCCACATTCCCCGCACTCGTAGGGCCGTTCCCCAGTGTGGATCATCTGGTGGCGGATCAGGTGAGATCTCCAGCTGAAGCTCTTCCCACACTCCAAGCACTTGTGGGGCTTCTCCCTGTCATGAAGTTGCTCATGGACCACCAGGTCCGAGCTCTGGCTGGATCTCTGGCCACCTTCCCAGCACAGGGTGAGTCTTTCCTCCTCAGAGCTCCCTGGGCTGAGTTTGGAGCCCCTCCTCGTGGGGGACCTCCAGGGCTTTTCCTCCCCGTTGGATTCCTGCGCCGTGGAGCTGCTCAAAACGGCCTCTTCCACCAGGTTCTGTCGTGGGGATTTGTCCTCTTTGGTCCCTGTGTGCAGCTCATCCCCTGGGGGAGGAGGGAAGAAGGAGGGGAAGGGAAAAAGAGAGGGAGGAAGAAAGAGAGGAAGAAGAAGGAATGAGCGAGTCAAAGGAACAAGGAGAGGAGGGATAGAGGAGACAAAGGAAGGAAGAAGGAGCAGGAAGAGGTAGAGGAAAGAAGTGAGGAAGGCAAAAGAAGGAAGAAGGGGAGGAATGAAAAAGGAGGACGAAGGAGAAGAGAGAACAAAGAGAAGGAAGAAGGGGAAGGAGAAATGAGAGGAAGAAATGAGGAAAAGGAAGCCAGAGGAAGGAGGATGAAGAAAAAGGAGGAAGGAGAGACAGGAAAGAGAAGGAACAAGGAGAAGGAACAAGGAGAGGAAGGAAAAAGTAGAAGAAAGGGGAGGGAGAAACACGGAGAAGGGAGAAGGAAGAAAGAAGGAGATGACGGAGATTTGCCTCTGTGACAGAGGAAGGAGGACGACACCCCCCCCCGCCCAGTCCGTCCCCGGCAGGACGGCGTCGGCAGCGGGGTTGTCCTGCAGCCGGGGGCGATGCTGGGCTGGGAGATGGAGCAGGAGAGAGGGGGAAACGGGCAGGGACTTCCTCCTCACCTGCCTGGGGCTCCCGGGGCATCTTCCTCTTCCTCACAGCCTCCTCCTCCCTTTGGCAAAGGTTTGGGAATGAGAAATCCTGGTTTGGAGGGAAAAAACAAGATGTGAGTGTGCTGGATTGGAGATTCCTCCTGCCCAAGTCCATCTCTAGAAGTCACTGGGCATCCTCTATAAAAGCCTCCAAAACACTAAGACACAGCCCCCAAAACCCCAATATTCAGCCAAAAAACCCTCTAAAATAGGAAGTTCAGCTCCAAAAACTACAAACCACCAAGATTTAGCTCAAAAAACAACCAAAATACCAAGATTCACCCTCCAAAAACTTCAAAAGATCAAGATTCTTCGAAAGAAAAATCTCCCAGGAGTTCCCCCTCTCTGGTCTCTCCACTTCGGTGTTTCAGTGGTCCCCCTTATCCCAGGCTGCTGGGGGTCCTCCATTTATTGGAGATCCCCACTCTGGGATGCCAAGCGTCCTGAGAATCCCAGAGGTCTCCCCGATTTGGGAGTTCTGGTGGTCGCTCTTCTCTGGGCTGCTGAGGGTCCAGTGGGTCCCCCCTGCCTCTCCGTGGTCCCCCTGCTTAGGGATACCGGGGGTTTTGGGAGTCCTGGGAGTGTTTTCTCCCCTGACTCTCTGCTTCAAGATGCTGGGGGTTCCAGAGCTCCCCGCACTCTGGGTTTCCCACTTTGGTGTTCCTTGGGGGAGCCCCCTCCAACCTATCCCCTTCCCCTGGCTGCCGGCGGTGCCCCCTCTCTGGGTACTCCGCTTCTGGCTCCCGAGCGTACCCCTTCTCCAGGCTTCTCCGTCTCCGTGCTCGACCCCCTCCAGGCTGCTGGGGGTCCCCCAGCTCCGGTATCGCCCCTCTCCGGTCTCCCCTCTCTGGGGCTCCCCCCACACACCTCGGCTCTTCCGAAGGGCCCCCAAAACCGGTGTCCCACCCCCCGCCAGTACCGGGCGATCGCCACGAGGGCGGGCTGACAATGGAGGCGGCGGGACCTGACCAGGAAGCCCAACCCCCACTGCGGCTCCGGGAACGCGGTACCCCCTCGCCCACCGCCGGGGCTCTGCCGGCAGCCGCCACCGGGACCACGCCGAAAACGCCACCTCCCGGAGACGCTTCAATATCCCCCCAAGGCGCATTTCCGGCTCAGCTTTGGAATCCCGGAAGATCCAAAGATGAAAAGATCCCAGAAAAACTCTCCCAGGAAACCCCCCCCCATGATATTTGCGGCGAGCTCCCGCTCCCCGGTCACCTGCGGGATGCGGAGGGGAGAACCGACGCTCCCAGGGCGGGGGTGCTGCAGTTACAAAGAGCTGTGCACTCGTGGCTCCTCCTCTTCCTGTCCCTGATCCTGCTCCTCCTCCTCTCTCTCGTCTTCCCCTCCTCCTCCTCTGACTACTTCTTTTGCTGCTGAATCCTTACTCCTCTTCCTCGTCCTTCATCCGTCCTCCCCCTGCTTCTTCTTCTTCATCCCTTCTTCTTCTCTTCCTCCTCCTCTTCCCGGCGCCCTGGCTGTGCGTACAGACTGGGAAAGGAGAGTCTGGAGAGCAGCTGCGGGAAGGGAGCCGGGGGTCCTGATCGATGCCCAGTTGGATCTGAGTCAGCAGTGCCCTGGCAGCCAGGAGGGCCATCCGTGTGCTGGGCGCATCAGGCCCAGCATCGCCAGCCGGGCCAGGGACGGCACTCACGGACAAAACAGTCTGGTGGGGATAGGAATTGAATTAATTAGCTATCAAAATTATAGCAGGATAATGAGAAGTAAAATAGATCTTATAAACACCTTCCCCGACCCCCTCCCTCCTTCCCGGCCTCTCCCTCCTCCTTCCAGTGGCACAGGGAGACGGGAAAGGGGGTCACGGTCAGTTCATCACATCTTGTTCCTGCTGCTGCTCAGGGAGAGGAGTTGGGAGTCCTTCCCCTGCGTCAGCGTGGGTCCCCCACAAATCCTTCCAGCAAAGCTGCTCCAGCATGGGCTCCTCTCCCCAGGGATCCACAGGGATCCCAGCACAGGCTTCCCACGGGCTCACATCCTTTTCGGGCATCCCCCTGCTCCAGCGTGGGCGCCTCCAGGGGCTGCAGGGGAATCTCAGCTCTGGCACCTGGAGCAGCTCCTGCCCCTCCTTCTGCACTGCCCTGGGTGTCTGCAGAGCTGTTCCTCTCACATGTTCTCACTCTGCTCTTCTCTGGATCCACTTCCATCTGCCCAAGAACTTTTTCCTTCTTGAATCCATTATCCCTGAGGTGTCACTGCCATCTCTGTTTGACTCACCCTTGGCCAGTGGTGTGTCCGTCCTGGAGCCAGCTGGTGTTGGCTCTGCTGGACACAGGAAAGCTTCTGGCAACTTCTTGCAGAAGCCATCCCTGTAGCTCCCCCACCAGCAAAACCTGGCCGCACAAACCCAATACAGGCACTAATGAAAGAGCCGTGAAAGCCCCTTGCTTTCCCTTTGGGAACCATTGGTCAGGCCACCCCTCACTTCACAGGTCCTACCTGGCCTGCCCCATTTGTCCCACAGGACAGAAAGAAAAGAGAGATGAGAAAAGCAGGAGGAAGGAGAGATGGAGGTAGAGAAAGAGCCAGAAAATGGGGTCCAGGGAACAAGAGAGGGATGGGGAGATGCACTGGGATGGTGAGAGAGACAGAGAAGTGGAGAGGGGTATCTGTGGTTACTCTGGGCCCTGCTTTTTGCACAGATGGCAAATGGGAACCTGGTGGCACCAAATTCTGCTGGTGGGCTCCTGAAGTGGATGTCAGTGCCTTTCCTTGGGTAGTACAACACCTGGGCCCATTGTTGCTGTGCAGGTGATGACTGCCCAAAGTAAGGAAAGGCCAGCAACAGCTTTCTGTCCTGGCACCTTTTGTGTGGGAGCAATCCCTGGGCTTACTCGATTTTGAGAGCTGGGCTCAGGAGGAGGCTGAGCAATCTCAATAACCCACCATCAGAATTTGGAGCCTGGCTCCCTGGTCAACCACAGAGCTGGGGCATCCCCATGTACAGGAGACACTCCAGGAATGCCCTCCATTCCCCTGCCTCCTGACTGGGCCCCAGTCACTGCTTACTTTGTGCAGGTAGAGGAAGGATGATGAGCCCCAGCATGAATCCCCCCACCCCTGTTGCCATCTTAACTGCAGCTCCACCCCGAGCACCCCAGGGAACTGTTGGGAGAGGTACAGAGGATGTCATGGGACCCCCCTTCACATCTCACTCCCTCTTTTCCACCTTTCTCCTATGCCTTTTCCATAGCACCTCCAATCCCCAGCTGCACCCTGAACTCCATTTGAGGTCCCAGCCCCCTCCCATTCCCCACACTGTGTATCTGAGCTCACCTAAGAGCTGGATGTGCTCCCAGCACCACCGGTACCACCAGTACCACGTATGGCCTCAGCTCCCAGGAAATGGAAGACAAGGAGGTGATTGGTGGCAGCCAACATGGCTTTACAAAGGGGAAATCATGCCTGACAAATTTGGTGACCTTCTATGGCAGGGCTACAGCATTGGTGGATGGGGCAGAGCAACTGATGTTATCTGTCTAAACTTATGCGAAGCTTTGGACACTGTCCCTCACGACATCATTGTCTCCAAAGTGGAGAGACATGGATTTGATGAATGGAGCACTTGGTGGATAAAGAACAGTCGGGATGGCTGAATGCAAAGAGTTGTGGTCAATGTCTCATTGTCCACGTGGAGACCAGTGACGAGTGGGGTCCATACTGGGGCCAACACTGTTCAGCATCTTTGTCAGTGACATGGACAGAGGGATTGAGGCACCTGCAGCATGTTTGCTGATGACACCAAGTTGTGTGGTGCATTGCACACTGGAGGGAAAGGTTGGGCCATCCAGAGGGACCTTGACAGGCATGAGAGGTGGGGCCCATGAAACCCTCATGAAGTCCAACAAAGCGAAGTTCAAGGCCCTACACTATAGTCATGGCAGTCCCAGACACACCAACAGGCTGGGTGGAGAAATGATCAAGAGTGGCCCTGCGGAGAAAGACTTTGGGGTGATGGTAGATAAAAAACTCACCAGGTGCTGGTAATGAGCACTCCCAGCCCAAAAAACAGCGGAGTCTTGGGCTGCATCCAAAGGAGTGTGGCCAGCAGATTGAGAGAGGTGATTCTTCCCCTCTACTCTGCCTTTGTGAGACCCCACCTGAAGTCCTGCGCACAGGTTTGGTGTCTCCAACATAAGAAGGACTTAGAACCATCAGAGAAAGTCCCGAGGAGGTCATGAAGTTGATAAGAGAACTGGAGCATCTTCTCTATGGAGACAGGCTGAGAGAGCTGAGGCTGTTCAGTCTGAAGAAGACCAGGGGGTGTGGAGACGTCAGAGCACCTGTGCTAGTTCTGGCTGGGGTGGAGTTAATTTCCTTTGCACAGGCAGTGGGGGAGTTGTGTTTGGGGTTGTGCTGAGCACAGGGCTGAGAACACAGACATGGGCTTGTTCTTGCTGAGCTCAGCCAGAGCCAAGGCCTTTCCTGCCCCTCCTACAGCCTCAGTATGGAGGGGGTGGGCGTGCATGGGAAGTTGGGAGGGCGCACAGCTGGGACAGGTGACCCTGACTGACCCAAGGGATACTCCAGACCTTATGGCATCATGCTCAGGATATAAAGGGGGGGGAAGAGGGAGGGAGGTGGGGACATTTGCAGTGGTGGCGTTTGCCTTTCCAAGCCACTGTTCTGTGGGATGGGGCCCTGCTGTCCTGGAGGTGATAAGCACCTGCCTGCCCACTGGAAGCAGTGAATGAATTCCTTCTTTTGCTTTGCTTATGTGATGGTTTTTACTTTCTGTATTAAACTGTCTTAATCTCAACCGACAGATTTTCCAGCTTTTACCCTTCCAATTCTCTCCCTGATCCTGCTGGGAGAAGAGTGAGCAAGTGTCCTGGGTTGCAGTGTATTCTATTACCATCCTCATGAGCTGTTGAAATCAGGTGGGGCAGTGTTTCCTTGCCTCCTCCCCCCAGACTATTTTTCTGTTAATGGCCCATCATTGTCCTGCCACATGACTCAGAGATAACTCCCTCTGGACCATCTTCTGTTAATGAGCCTAATCAACACTTGGCCTCATGACTCATTACCCCATTGTGAGATGCTCCACCCAGAAGGAGGAACCAAGCATTCCATCCTGGATATAATCTGGGACTCTGAACACCAGAGACAACCCTTCCCACTGGATTTCCAGAGGACAGGAGCTACACAGCCACCACTGGACCTTCTGAGGAAGAGCAGACCCTTTTTCTACAGGATCACCGCTTCAGAGGACTGCAGCCACCATTCTACCAGACTGCTACGACCCCCCTGATTAACAGGGTGTCAGGTTGTATCCTGACTCTGTCAGTTTAACCCAGTGTTTTCTGCCTTTATTTTGGGGGGTTTTTTCCTCCTTTTATTTCCCTATTAAATTGTTATTCTGACTTGGTGTCTCCCACTAGTTTGTTTTCAAACTAGTACATATTTTTGGTGCCCAGTGTGGAGCTTGACTGCTGAGAAAATCAGAATTACCATTTTGTATTGTAGAAGCCACCTACTCACTATGATGTTCAACATTCTTACATGGGTCTTGTACCTAGCTCTCTATATTTTTCCACACATGGGGAACTATCTGCTGATTGTAATGCTCCTGTGTAGACCAGGGTATGGTATAAAATTTGCTTTATTAGTCTATTATTATACTGCATGATAACCTCCGAGACAATGAACATAATTCGGAATATATACTCAACTTTGTCTGCTTGTCCTACTCTAGGCTACTACATCTGGGGCCACAACAATCATACCCAGCCCCTGGGGGGAGGATTAAAGAATGATTTTTTTCTAGCCTTTCAGGCCTGACACAGCAGTTTTTGAAAATATTGAGTTCCCTGTGGATGTTAAGGATGGCATAATCTTCTTGTCAGTTCTTTTTTCTTTTTTCTCTATGACCTGCACTGTGTACACCATGCTTAGAATCAGAGCTATGGCACAGCATCCTCAGGATGAGAGGGAAAAAAAGAGCAGAGCAACAAGCACCATGTCTACACAGACTGTCTCAAAGAAGAAAGGAACCAAAAGCATAGTGACAGCATCCATCTCTACGCAGACTGTCACAGGAGAAAGAAACCAAACACAAGACAGCAGTGTCCATGTCTACGCAGACTGACACAGAGGAGAAAGAAACCAAAGGCGCTATAAACGTCTCTACACAAACTGTCACTGAACCAGAACAGCCTAAACCAATTGCAGTTGCCCCCGTTCAGAAGAAGAAATCAAAAAGCAAATCAGTCCGCATAGTGACTGACGAGGATGCAGCAGGACCTTCGCACCCAGCAGAAGAGGCAGAGCCAGAGATCATCACTCGGTCGCTATCCCTGGGTGAGCTGCGAGACCTGCGGAGGGAATTCACCCGCCAGACAAACGAGTCCATCCTGACCTGGCTGCTCCGCATCTGGGACGCTGCAGCCAATGACACCATTCTGGACGGAAGTGAGGCCAGGCAGCTGGGATCTCTGTCCCGGGATGTGGTCATTGACCAGGGGATCGGGAGAACCCAAGAAACTCTCAGCGTCTGACAACGACTGCTTACAAGTGTAAGGGACAGGTACCTTTG